>NC_090246.1:6703514-6734578 GCF_037325665.1 Littorina saxatilis | reverse complement strand
CTTCAGATTTTTTCAAAAACCGGAAATCCGGCAAAAGCCGGAAGAGTAACACCCATGCAACCTTAACCCACCAGGCGCGGCCGGAATTTGAACTCACGATATTAATGTTTTAAATGTGTTAATGAGAAATGACACCAATCAAACAAACCAAGACATATCCTCTTGTCCCTTCCTTCCAGAGTGGAATATCTGATGTCAAAAGTGAAGCAAAGTTCAAGAAAACGTGACAACGCGAATAATGGTGTAATGTAAAAATTCTGTCACTTCTGCATAGGGTCTCCCGAGGAACTGACAAATAGTTTCGAGAACAAAGTTGGTCTCAGTGACTTCGTCATATCAGCAGTAGAAAATAACTCGAAAGGTCGCCACCAGGCTGTGCAAGTATTGGTATCATACGTCTTTGAGTTAGCTTGGTGTGTGTGACGTGTCACTAATTGCTCACAGCACGCATACATTCATGAACACACGCTCAACTAAAAGGTGAATAGAAAACTTCAAGAATGCATTTCAAACTACAGCAAACAACAGTGAAAGCCACCAGCCAAGTTTGAATGATTTTGGAAAAATTTACTGCAGTGATAAAGCAAAGGTAGGGATTAACCCCTTCCCTGCCCTGCCACGAACGGCGTTCGAGGTGTTTTTTGGCATCCTGTCTGCCCCGCCACGAACGTCGTTCGAGGTGTACGCATCAGAGTCCTGTATCCACCCAAGAAGGGGGGTAACTGCAAAAACTGTTGGCAGAGCAGTTAGACATCTTGAACCAACGGTTCCTTCCCTTTGACCGTTATGAATAGCAAATATTGATGTTTGGGAGAATTTTGAAACTTCGGGAGTTATCTGTGTTAAGTCGTCAACAAAGATGTCGGATGGTGGACGGCGTGGGGGTACCACGAGGTCTGTTTTCAAGCGCTATTCAGCACTTGAAGTGCTTCAAGAGTGCCTAAATGACCTAGACAGTGATGATGAAGACCTTAGAGATGGAAGTGACAGCGAATCAGACGAGGAAGAAACTGATTTCAACCAGCACCACCCTCTTTTGTCCGAGGTAGGCATTGATGATGACAATGATATCAGCTACGAACCAAGTGTATCTGCCACTGACAGTGATCAGTCGGAGACTGATGGCAGTGATGCCGAAGCAGAACCAATGCCTGGCCCATCAACTTCATGTCCTGTGGTCAGAGGTCGCGGCAGGGGTCGAGGAAGCAGTGTGGGAAGAGGACAACGAGGGAGAGGTAATGCGAGGGGGCGTGGCCGCGGCCGTGCCCGACAAATTCCAAGACAACGTCAGGAAGATAAGATAAGAAATTGGACAGATGCTGATGCAACTGCGCCAAACCAAGACATCCAATTTCAAGGCAATCCAGGCATGCAGTGCAATGTTGACAATTTTGAACCAGTAGACTGGATGCAGCTGTTTTTTGATGACGACCTCATCAACCACCTTGTCTTCCAAACAAACCTTTATGCTGACCAGTACCTTGAGAGCAGCCTTGTGCTTTCCTCAGTGTTTTGTGGATTATCACACAAAATTCATATACTGGAAGTAGTGTGTGGACTTTGCCTGCTCTGTGGATTGTGACTTTGTTGCTTCTGAGTCTCAGCTGTGGAGTATGACGTGCGATTCCGGACTTACCTTACCATGAACAGCTAACCCTTATAACTTTGGATGCTTATAGCAGTGAAGTTGATTACCAAGAAGTTTTGTGAGTACCTGATGTTTTTCCCTTTGTTACACCAGTTTTTTGTTGTGTTTTGTCATGCATTTTTGTGATCAAGTGTGTTGTTATGTTCCGAAAATGCTTGATCACGGGGAAAAAAAAAAGAATAAATAATTACTTAAAAATTTCTGTCCTGCCAAATGAAACTAATTTCACTTGTAATTGGGGCCAGGGATGTTAGAAAAAAACATGCCAAATATCTAAGAGATATCTCTTCAAATGCCTGAATTATTCACGTTTTAGTGAACACACCCTCAAAAGTCAAATTTTGCTCCGGCACACAGGAATACAAATGCGCTTTTTCACGCTGGCAGGGAAGGGGTTAAGCCTATTTTAACATACTGGAAACTGGTAATCTTCCAGTAGGTATTAATTTAGTTTTACTAAAGCCTGCTGGGACACAAGTAATGGGTTAGTGCATTTGTAAACAGGAATCGCTTGACAAGTGGCCCCCTTCATCCCCCCCTTCCTCGTCCTGATATGGCTCTGCGTAGTCGGCTGGACGTTAAGCAACAAATAAACAAACAAACAAACAAACTGTCAAGTGTTTGCCACTCCAGCTAACCCCAAGACGAGCCACACAAATGTTTGAATGACATTTCTTTGTTCCTGTGTGGTGCAGGTGGACGAGCAGATGCTGAACGTGCAGAACAAGACAAGCCACACAATGTTTGAATGACATTTCTTTGTTCCCGTGTGGTGCAGGTGGACGAGCAGATGCTGAACGTGCAGAACAAGAACAGCAGCTACTTCGTGGAGTGGATTCCTAACAACGTCAAGACCGCCGTGTGCGACATCCCGCCACGAGGTCTCAAGATGTCCTCCACTTTTATCGGCAACTCGACCGCCATCCAGGAGCTCTTCAAGCGAATCTCTGAACAGTTCACCGCTATGTTCCGTCGCAAGGTCAGTACGACTCACACAGTGGGCTGCAGTGTCACATGACATTGTATGCACAGACATAAAGAATCTCGGAACAGTTCACCGCTATGTTCCGTCGCAAGGTCAGTACGACTCGCCCAGTGGGCTGCAGTGTCACATGACATTGTATGCACAGACATAAATAATCTCTGAACAGTTCACCGCTATGTTCCGTCGCAAGGTCAGTACGACTCGCCCAGTGGGCTGCAGTGTCACATGACATTGTATGCACAGACATAAATAATCTCTGAACAGTTCACCGCTATGTTCCGTCGCAAGGTCAGTACGACTCACCCAGTGGGCTGCAGTGTCACATGACTCAAAGAATATCGTGCTTGAACAATGTCTTCCAAGGATCAATAGTAGATATTCCTATTTCATATGTTGAGTAGATTTCCATTGGTCAATTGGGCAAAACTGAGCTCATTGACGACATTTCCGTCGATATCAGTTTTGGTATAGACGACCTCTTTATTGCTTCCCCACTTCAAAAACAGACACCTAAATTTAAAAACAAAAAAATATATATGAAAATCTTATTATCCCAGAATTTAATTGAGCAAGTGACTAATTACTTTTTGAAAGAAACATTTGGAAATACTGTAAAGTACAAGAAAAGAGTGAACAAAACTAAATAATAATCAAGTCCATCAATATTGGGTCATGTGTTGTCGACTGGTAGGGTTGAGTTTACACGCTACATTGTGAGAAGCTTGAAGGGCAGATTGTACAGGATGATAGATGTTTGTAAAGAATGATCGGAAATTGTGAGATATTATCTCCCTTGTCTGATCAGAATTCATCCTTTAGTCGGCAAGATCCATTGATGTATGCGAGCGATGTTTGGTTTAAACAATGTTTATTCATATTTACATGTTCAGGAAATGTACATCGACATAAGGTGAAAACAAGCCTACGGCTACGTGAGCGATGTTTGGTTTAAACAATGTTTATTCATATTTACATGTTCAGGAAATGTACATCGACATAAGGTGAAAACAAGCCTACGGCTACGTGAGCGGTGTTTGAGATTGTCTGTTTTTTTGTCGTATCTAGCTTTCCTACACCGCTACTCAAGACACTCGAGTGTTGAGATTGTGAGTTGTGAAATAACAGTTACCTTTGCAGGCATTCCTTCACTGGTACACAGGAAACTATAGTGCCAAGATGTGTGTGTGTGTGTGAAATGAGTGTGTGAATGTTGCAGGCGTTCCTCCATTGGTACACAGGAAACTATAGTGCCAAGATGTGTGTGTGTGTGAAATGAGTGTGTGAATGTTGCAGGCGTTCCTTCACTGGTACACAGGAAACTATAGTGCCAAGATGTGTGTGTGTGTGTGAAATGAGTGTGTAAATGTTGCAGGCATTCCTTCACTGGTACACAGGAAACTATAGTGCCAAGATGTGTGTGTGTGTGTGAAATGAGTGTGTGAATGTTGCAGGCATTCCTTCACTGGTACACAGGAAACTATAGTGCCAAGATGTGTGTGTGTGAAATGAGTGTGTGAATGTTGCAGGCATTCCTTCACTGGTACACAGGAAACTATAGTGCCAAGATGTGTGTGTGTGTGAAATGAGTGTGTGAATGTTGCAGGCATTCCTTCACTGGTACACAGGAAACTATAGTGCCAAGATGTGTGTGTGTGTGTGAAATGAGTGTGTGAATGTTGCAGGCGTTCCTCCATTGGTACACGGGGGAGGGGATGGACGAGATGGAGTTCACGGAGGCAGAGTCCAACATGAACGATCTGGTGTCGGAATACCAGCAGTACCAGGACGCAACCGCCGAGGACGAGGGCGAGTTTGAGGAGGAGGAGGAAGAGGAGGTCGCCTAAACTACCGCCAGCGCTACGTGGGGAGGGTGCCGCTTGGCCATCCCAGCTTCTGTAACTTCAAGTGTAAGCGCCTGCAGTGAACTGACTGCAGCGTTCAATTCACACACTCAATATTGTCAACAACTTGCTTTACTTAATTTGCTTGATAATTTGGTTAACTGTATTTGTCTCCGTGAGATAAGAAGTGAAAGTCTGCTACAATTCATTTGAACAGCCGGACATGCACACAGTTCAACTTCTGTGATTGCTTCCATGAGATGCTAATGTTCAAAGGGTGCAGCTAAGGTGAATTTTACCTTTGTCTCCATCATGAGTTGTACCTGTGTTTTTTCGACAAACTTTCAAGCTTTGTTGTATTGACATTGGTCTAATCACTCGAGCTTAAAGCAATGCTGATTTTGCTGAAAAACTTTTCCCTTTAACTACTGTAGACCATTTACACGTCAACAGAATGTTTTTTGTGTCACGAATTATATGTAAATTATTTGATAGCTTGTTATCTTTATATTTGTTGTTACCAGCGTAAATGTGACATACACAATTTTATAATTCTGTGCAACGCTGCAAGATGAAGATTTCCTTTCTCCCCTTTTGTTTTGACCAGGTTACTGTTTTCATGTCTTTGACCAGCGTCAGACATTATTTGCTTCCTTCTCAATGTTGCCTTGACTGTTGTCTTTCCGTAAGCTTGCGTCTTCCAATGGGATCAAAATTTGACTGCAGACAATTCTTTCTTTTTGAGTTAATTTTTCAGTGAGAGACAGTGTGTGGGTGTATGTGTGCGTGTACTTAGTCAAAGTAAGAACATCGAAACACAAAATGCTAGACATACATTCTTTGCATGGGATGTTTTGAGCGAGAGATAAGTGTGTGTGTACTTAATCAATCAATAGAATTTATTTCCAAAATGCAAAAGCACATGATTTTGTTTTGAATGTTGAAGTAAATCATATATCCACGTCCACACTCACATTCACACCCATGGTTAAATACTATTTGCACAACCGACTAGAGTCTCCCCCTTTCTCCCACCCAACCCCCCAAAAGAAGCACAGGACTAGTGTACTGCTCTGCATGAGCGTCCACACAAGCACCAACAACAGATTCAGAGTGCAGACAAGATGGCCTCTGGGAAAAAACTGTTCCTGAAACGACAAGTTCTTGTCTTCAGGGCTCTAAAGCGCTTGCCCGAGGGGAGAAGCTCAAACAGAGGGTTGGGTGGGTGAGTGGTGTCGCCGATGATACTATTGGCTCTCCGGATGAGCCAGCGTGTTGTACAATGAGGCGACGGATGGAAAGTCGCACCCAACTATCCGTGATGCCTGTCTCACGATCCTATCCAGTTGTGCTTTCTCTTTTTCACTAACGCCACTATACCACACAGAGATCGAGAAGCACAAGATGCTTTCCACTGTAGCTCTGTAGTCAAAGTAAGAACATCAACACAAAATGTTTGCAGCAAACGTTCTTTACATGTTTATTTCCATTAGTTACACATAAAACCCCACAGCATAATGCATGTATTCTAAAAACAGAATACTGAACCACCCCGAAAGTATGAAAAAATATCCACAAATATTAACCATTGCTGAAAATCATGAACAGATTATTTGAACACGATGAAAACGTTGAGGAATTGGTTAGCAGAACATTCCGAGGAATGAATCGCAGAAAAGGGACACTATATAGAGCACCTAGACCACGACGGACACAAAAGTAAATGCAGGGAGGGAGGCTGTCAAGTCGGCAGTTGTTTATTAAGGTTCAGTCCAGACTGCAGTCGCCATGACCTCGATTGTCGATACCTAACCTTTGCCCTCTGACCCCCAGATTATGGTTACAAACACACAATAAAGGCTACAGGGATGTAAACCCTTACAACACATAATGACAGTTCAAAGATATCCTTTCACTTTACTGCAAGCACCACTTGCTCCCAGAGTGTGACATCAGTCATAATGAACACTTAATGGTAATGAAGCTGGAGTTCCATTTTAATGCTGACTGTAGCTAGCTGTTCATGCATCTCTTCATATCCCAGTGACAAAACTTGCCTTGTAATAAATGGCACACTGTTTTGCGCATGTTGTAAGACCGAGCTGCTAGCTTGTATCATTGTGAAAGCTAGCTTGTATCATTGTGAGAGCTGCTAGCTTGTATCATTGTGAGAGCTGCTAGCTTGTATCATTGTGAGAGCTGCTAGCTTGTATCATTGTGAGAGCTGCTAGCTTGTATCATTGTGAAAGCTGCCATGGCACATAGTGAGGGAAGGAGACAGTTTCATACGCTACTGTCCATCAAACGTTGCTATTCATTATTTAATATGACTTTCATCAAACGTCGGTACTGTACTTTCCGTCAAACTTTATTATTAAACTTTCCATCGAACATTAATAATATACTTTCAATCCAATGTTAGTACCAGGAGTGCATAAAAAACCCATGGCAGAAAACACTCGCAGTCACACATTCTTCCAACTCTTAAACAATGTTATTGTTATTCACTACACCTCTACTTGTTTAAATACAAGCTCACATACATACTATTCCTACAGGACCAAGGGCACCACTTCACTTCTCACCACCAACAATGGATGTACATTCTCAAAGTTAACCATAATGTTACAATAACAAATGCCACATACTCTCGCACACTCACCTAACCCCTCAAACTGAATGTGAACATAAGCAATACATGGTTAAAGGCAGAAACCCCAGATACAGTGACCAGCTGACCAGCTTCAGGGTCCACCAGACTAAGTCCCTAGTCACTCAACGTCAGTGTGTGTCACAGGATGTGTGCGCGGTGACAGTTGACTGATGTTGGCGTGTCAGGGTGCGGTTCCGCTTCACTTGGTCCTGGGGTATTTGCGGTAGAGCGCCTCCACATCCTCCACGTCCTCCTTGGACCCCATGAAGATGGGCGAGCGCTCGTGGATGTTGGTTGGCTGGATGTCCAGCACGCGCTTCGTGCCGTCCGACGCTTTGCCGCCCGCCTGCTCCATGATGAACGCCATCGGGTTGCCCTCGTACAGCAGTCGCAGCTGTCGACAGTCAGAACAACACTTTGTACAATAACAATTCCTTCGTACAGCAGTCGCAGCTGTCCAATTTGTACAATACATGTGATTATAAAACAATGGCACATCAACAAACAAAAACTACCTAGACTGTGTAAAAAAATGTTCCTTGCGGAAATCCGCAAAATTTTTGAATGCTGAATCGCCTGCTTTAAACACACAAACACACCTAGGAGCACACTGTCTCTACTTCCAAAGACTGTTTCCCAAACAAACAGAAACAACGGCCTGGCCGTATTTATTTCTGTGACAGCTGACAGTATTTATTTCTGTGACAGCTGACAGTATTTATTTCTGTGACAGCTGACAGTATTTATTTCTGTGACAGCTGACAGTATTTATTTCTGTGACAGCTAGCTGCCCCCCTCACCTTTCCCGTGGGAGCCTCTGTGGTGGCTGGGTAGAGAAAGATCCCTCCGTAGACCAGAGTGCGGTGTACATCCGCCACCATGGAGCCAATGTAGCGCGCCGAGTAGGGCTTGCCGCTCTGTTTCATCAAAACAACACAATTCAATGTAGCGTGCTGAGTAGGGCTTGCCGCTCTGTTTCGTCAAAACAACACAATTCAATGTAGCGCGCCGAGTAGGGCTTGCCGCTCTGTTTCATCAAAACAACACAATTCAATGTAGCGCGCCGAGTAAGGCTTGCCGCTCTGTTTCATCAAAACAACACAATTCAATGTACACCACAAGATTAAACAAAACTGCAGATGAAAATTATGCATTTCTCCGGTTTCCATCCTCTGTATTTATTCCTTATAACGCAAACACACAGCCTGGACACAAGATGAATCGACTTACTGCGGGGAACTTCTTGCTCTTGACGTACTCCCTGGTAGCCTGGTCCCAGTACTGCTCGTAGCCCTCGTTGAGCGAGTAGATCTTGCCGCGCGGCTTGCACTGGATGTTGTGCTCCGTCAGCAGGAACTCCCCGATCGCCTGACACCAGACAGACAGTCAGCAAGTAGTCTATGATCGCCTGACACCAGACAGACAGTCAGCAAGTAGTCTATGATCGCCTGACACCAGACAGACAGTCAGCAAGTAGTCTATGATCGCCTGACACCAGACAGACAGTCAGCAAGTAGTCTATGTGCTACGACAGGGGAACCCCCCCTTTTAAGACCCCCTACTTTAAAATTCTCTCCTTTCTGACTTTTTTGTTAATAATCTCTAAATTCACTCCCATTTGAAACCGGCATGGTTGGCCTAGTGGTAAGGCGTCCGCCCCGTGATCAGGAGATCGTGGGTTCGAACCCAGGCCGGGTCATACCTAAGACTTTAAAATTGGCAATCTAGTGGCTGCTCCGCCTGGCGTGTGGCATTATGGGGTTAGTGCTAGGACCGGTTGGTCCGGTGTCAGAATAATGTGACTGGGTGAGACATGAACTGATGAAGCCTGTGCTGCGACTTCTGTCTTGTGTGTGGCGCACGTTATATGTCAAAGCAGCACCACCCTGATATGGCCCTTCGTGGTCGGCTGGGCGTTAAGCAAACAAACATACAAACAAACACCCATTTGAAGTCTCCCTCCTTTTTTTTTTGCCAGGTTTTTTCAGTTTTGAAGATTTCAAAAGGAGGGTTCAACTGTACCTTTGCAGAATATTTTTGCTAAATATCACATACATATCCATCTTTCACTTCGTACCACCCCTTTGCTAAATATCACAGACATACATATCCACCTTTCACTTCGTACCACCCCTTTGCTAAATATCACAGACATACATATCCACCTTTCACTTCGTACAACCCCTTTGCTAAATATCACAGACATACATATCCATCTTTCACTTCGTACCACCCCTTTGCTAAATATCACAGACATACATATCCACCTTTCATTTCGTACCACCCCTTTGCTAAATATCACAGACATACATATCAATCTTTCACTTCGTACCACCCCTTTGCTAAATACCACAGACATACATATCAATCTTTCACTTCGTACCACCCCTTTGCTAAATATCACAGACATACATATCAATCTTTCACTTCGTACCACCCCTTTGCTAAATATCACAGACATACATATCAATCTTTCACTTGACTTCGTACCACCCCTTTGCAAAATATCATTGACATACATATCAATCTTTCACTTCGTACCACCCCTTTGCTAAATATCACATACACACTGATCCATCTTTCACTTCGTACCACCCCTTTGCTAAATATCACATACATACATATCCATCTTTCACTTTGTACCACCCCTTTGCTAAATATTACAGACACACATATCCATCTTTCACTTCGTACCACCCCTTTGCTAAATATCACATACACACTGATCCATCTTTCACTTTGTACCACCCCTTTGCTAAATATCACATACACACTGATCCATCTTTCACTTTGTACCACCCCTTTGCTAAATATCACCTGCACACTGATCCATCTTTCACTTCACTAAATATCACATACACACTGATCCATCTTTCACTTTGTACCACCCCTTTGCTAAATATCACCTACACACTGATCCATCTTTCACTTCACTAAATATCACATACACACTGATCCATCTTTCACTTCGTACCACCCCTTTGCTAAATATCACATACACACTGATCCATCTTTCACTTTGTACCACCCCTTTGCTAAATATCACCTACACACTGATCCATCTTTCACTTCGTACCACCCCTTTGCTAAATATCACATACACACTGATCCATCTTTCACTTTGTACCACCCCTTTGATAAATATCACAGACATACATATCAATCTTTCACTTCGTACCACCCCTCTGCTAAATATCACTTACACACTGATCCATCTTTCACTTTGTACCACCCCTTTGCTACGTGCCAGTGCTTTCTTCAAACAATAAAATATAGTAATCTCAATAGTTGATGATTCAAATTATAAGGTACACCTATATACACCAGTCAACATTAAACTTTTACATTTTTATTTCAGCTTTTCCTCAGGCACTATCTTGAGTGTTTTTTTAATTTTATTTCATAGACATAGAAACGGAAGTGCTTCTTTATAACAGAAATCTAAAATCAACACTTGAGGCCAGAGAAAGAGAGGTGACACGCTAAAGAAAACTCACGGGGTCATACGTAAATCCCTGCACCCCGTTACCTACAGTAACAACAGACACACATCAGGCGAAGAGAAAGGGAGAAGACAACTCACAGGGTCATACACTGACAACACACACACATCAGGCCAACAGCAAGGGAGAAGACAACTCACAGGGTTATACACTGACAACACACACACATCAGGCCAACAGAAAGAGAGAAGACAACTCACAGGGTCATACACTGACAACACACACACATCAGGCAAACAGAAAGAGAAGAGAAAGGGAGAAGACAACTCACAGGGTCATACACTGACAACACACACACATCAGGCCAACAGCAAGGGAGAAGACAACTCACAGGGTCATACACTGACAACACACACACATCAGGCCAACAGAAAGGGAGAAGACAACTCACAGGGTTATACACTGACAACACACACACATCAGGCCAACAGAAAGGGAGAAGACAACTCACAGGGTTATACACTGACAACACACACACACATCAGGCCAACAGCAAGGGAGAAGACAACTCACAGGGTCATACACTGACAACACACACACATCAGGCCAACAGAAAGGGAGAAGACAACTCACAGGGTTATACACTGACAACACACACACATCAGGCCAACAGAAAGGGAGAGAAAGGGAGAAGACAACTCACAGGGTCATACACTGACAACACACACACACATCAGGCCAACAGCAAGGGAGAAGACAACTCACAGGGTCATACACTGACAACACACACACATCAGGCCAACAGAAAGGGAGAAGACAACTCACAGGGTTATACACTGACAACACACACACACATCAGGCCAACAGAAAGGGAGAAGACAACTCACAGGGTTATACACTGACAACACACACACATCAGGCCAACAGAAAGGGAGAAGACAACTCACAGGGTTATACACTGACAACACACACACATCAGGCCAACAGAAAGGGAGAAGACAACTCACAGGGTCATACACTGACAACACACACACATCAGGCCAACAGCAAGGGAGAAGACAACTCACAGGGTTATACACTGACAACACACACACATCAGGCCAACCAAGAGAAAGGGAGAAGACAACTCACAGGGTTATACACTGACCACACACACATCAGGCCAACAGCAAGGGAGAAGACAACTCACAGGGTTATACACTGACAACACACACACATCAGGCCAACAGCAAGAGAAAGGGAGAAGACAACTCACAGGGTTATACACTGACAACACACACACATCAGGCCAACAGAAAGGGAGAAGACAACTCACAGGGTTATACACTGACAACACACACACATCAGGCCAACAGAAAGGGAGAAGACAACTCACAGGGTTATACACTGACAACACACACACATCAGGCCAACAGAAAGAGAGAAGACAACTCACAGGGTTATACACTGACAACACACACACATCAGGCCAAGAGCAAGAGAAGAGAAAGGGAGAAGACAACTCACAGGGTTATACACTGACAACACACACACATCAGGCCAACAGAAAGGGAGAAGACAACTCACAGGGTCATACACTGACAACACACACACATCAGGCCAACAGAAAGGGAGAAGACAACTCACAGGGTTATACACTGACAACACACACACATCAGACCAACAGCAAGAGAAGAGAAAGGGAGAAGACAACTCACAGGGTCATACACTGACAACACACACACATCAGGCCAACAGAAAGGGAGAAAACAACTCACAGGGTTATACACTGACAACACACACACATCAGGCCAAGAGCAAGAGAAGAGAAAGGGAGAAGACAACTCACAGGGTACTGACAACACACACACACATCAGGCCAACAGAAAGAGAAGAGAAAGGGAGAAGACAACTCACAGGGTCATACACTGACAACACACACACATCAGGCCAACAGCAAGGGAGAAGACAACTCACAGGGTTATACACTGACAACACACACACATCAGGCCAACAGAAAGGGAGAAGACAACTCACAGGGTCATACACTGACAACACACACACATCAGGCCAACAGAAAGGGAGAAGACAACTCACAGGGTCATACACTGACAACACACACACATCAGGCCAACAGCAAGAGAAAGGGAAGACAACTCACAGGGTTATACACTGACAACACACACACATCAGGCCAACAGAAAGGGAGAAAACAATTCACAGGGTTATACACTGACAACACACACACATCAGGCCAACAGCAAGAGAAAGGGAAGACAACTCACAGGGTCATACGTGAATCCCTGCACCCCGTTGCCAACAGTGAGCACCACCATGGTGGCACTACCGTACAGGGCGTATCCTGCCACCACCAGTTTGGTGCCGGGCTGCAGCGCGTCCGATTCTTTGGCCTCGCCATCTGTCACCTGAAAAGACATGTCACTGTTAGTGCTACAACCAGGCCTGCAATTCTACGCTGCATCATACTCACTCATCACACATAGAAATTTTAACGAGGCTTTTTTTTTCCTCAAGTAACTTTGACAACATTCTGATATGGAAATCACTCTGACTATGCATCAACCTGAAAACATCTCACTTCTCCCAACCCACACCTCCCCCCCCCCCCCACACACACACACACCATGTAAACTGATGTAATTGTTCATGTATACATGCAGTGAAAGTTGATGAAATCCAAACAAAGGTGTAAGTGACTGTAACGTAACTTCCTGTACACACCAAAGGTGTACGTGACAGTAACGTTCCTTCCTGTAGACACCAAAGATGTACGTGACTATAACGTACCTTCCTGTAGACACCAAAGATGTACGTGACTATAACGTACCTTCCTGTAGACACCAAAGATGTACGTGACTATAACGTACCTTCCTGTAGACACCAAAGATGTACGTGACTATAACGTACCTTCCTGTAGACACCAAAGATGTAAGTGACTATAACGTACCTTCCTGTAGACACCAAAGATGTAAGTGACTATAACGTACCTTCCTGTAGACACCAAAGATGTACGCGACTATAACGTACCTTCCTGTAGACACCAAAGATGTAAGTGACTATAACGTACCTTCCTGTAGACACCAAAGATGTACGCGACTATAACGTACCTTCCTGTAGACACCAAAGATGTATGCGACTATAACGTACCTTCCTGTAGACACCAAAGATGTAAGTGACTATAACGTACCTTCCTGTAGACACCAAAGATGTAAGTGACTATAACGTACCTTCCTGTAGACACCAAAGATGTAAGTGACTATAACGTACCTTCCTGTAGACACCAAAGATGTAAGTGACTGTAACGTACCTTCCTGTACACACCAAAGATGTACAGTCGAACCCACTTAAAACGAACACGCTAGTTACGAATTTTGACTTATAACGTATTAGTTTTAAGTTCCCAACTGAATACCTCTTTCTTCATGCTTAAAAAAAATGCTTAAAACGAATTCTTTGTAACGAATTTATGCTTATAACGAGCACTTTTTGGATTCCCAAGCATGCATAATGTCTGTAATTTACTCACGCTTATGACGAAATCTTTAAACTCGTCCCGAGATCGACATATCATGGGAATTTGAGAAGTTTGAATACATGTGTCAAAGTCTTCCCTTGCGTCGACTGCTTGAACCATTGCTCAACCGATCACTGAATAAAGTTAAACTGATTACACTGTACTCACAAAACAATTTCAAATTTAGAATCAAAGTGATTGATAGCTCAGACACTGAACATGAATGACTGACTGACGTTTATTTCCTTCGCGAATACCAAAAACGAAACATCAATGTTTTGAACGGACGCCATTGCCAAAAAATATAGATGCCAGAGTGGTACACACTCTCAACGTTTGCGTTCGCCGGTTCGCGATAGTTTATCAGTCAGTCAGTGCTATCGATTTGGATTTGAACATCATGTTGCAACAAAACAAAAAAAACTAAATTGGCCAAGGTTTGCTACCCGTCGCCAAGGTAAGTGATTCCGGACAAATGATAGGAACACCGCGAATGTGGACAGTGTGTGCGTGTGTGTGACCAAAAACGTAACAACTGGATGAAACATCTGTGTGCTCACTCTCACTCAAACTCAACAATCATCACTCAACATGAGACACACATGAACATGTAACTGAATATGTCACTTTATTGTCTAAACGTGAAGCAGCATGAAAGTTGCGAAAGAAACAAATTGAAACACCATAAAATGTACAAGACGTAAAATAAAAAAATTTAAAAAAAATAAAAATAAAAAAAAAATCAATCAATTTTCTTAATACGAATTTTGGTTAAGACGAACTTTTTTTCCGATCCCCAGTGATTCGTCTTAAGCGAGTTCGACTGTATGTGACTATAACGTACCTTCCTGTAGACACCAAAGATGGAGCCAATGGACACCAGGCAGTCGATGTTGGACGACCCGTCCAGGGGGTCAAAGCACACGATGTATTTTCCCTGCACCCACAAAGAGAACAAAAAATGTTTGTTTGGAAAGGTATAGAAAGTCCAGTAACAAGCACACCAAGTTCAACACAGCAAAGAAGTCAGAAGAGACAGGGATAAAGAGCAAGAACATAACGTGGAAATAGTCAAGTAAAATAGTGACAGAATAGTTTGCCTGCAAGTAAATGAACAAAATATCCCAGAACAAATTGCCAAACCACAAACACCATTGCATTTAATGTATAAGAAAGCAATGAAACATGTTTTCCTGGCAAACTCTATAAAAAGTGCACACAAAATGTGTCTCTTCTCAACACAATAATAAACCTTAATGGGAGTGGACTTAAAACTAGTATTTATTAATAACTGCCAAACAGCTCTTCTGTGGATATTTACCTTTGTAAACAAAGCTGACACCAATCAATATAACAGCCCCCTGAACAGTGAGGCACTTCTAACATGTTCACCAAATTCAGAGATAAACATATCAAAAAGTTGACAAGCAGAGTTAAGTACTTCATAGCATTTTCTTCAGAGGAAAATCCTTTGTTAAAACAATCCAAAGATACCATATTTTGAAACGTTTACAGCAATCTGTGTGTGCAAGAAAAGCAGCAGCAGCAAACTGACAGTAAAGAACAACAGTCACAGCGGTAAAGAACAACAGTCACAGCGGTAAAGAACAACAGTCACAGCGGTAAAGAACAACAGTCACAGCGGTAAAGAACAACAGTCACAGCGGTAAAGAACAACAGTCACAGCGGTAAAGAACAACAGTCACAGCGGTAAAGAACAACAGTCACAGCGGTAAAGAACAACAGTCACAGCGGTAAAGAACAACAGTCACAGCGGTAAAGAACAACAGTCACAGCGGTAAAGAACAACAGTCACAGCGGTAAAGAACAACAGTCACAGCGGTAAAGAACAACAGTCACAGCGGTAAAGAACAACAGTCACAGCGGTAAAGAACAACAGTCACAGCGGTAAAGAACAACAGTCACAGCGGTAAAGAACAACAGTCACAGCGGTAAAGAACAACAGTCACAGCGGTAAAGAACAACAGTCACAGCGGTAAAGAACAACAGCCACAGCGGTAAAGAACAACAGTCACAGCGGTAAAGAACAACAGTCACAGCGGTAAAGAACAACAGTCACAGCGGTAAAGAACAACAGTCACAGCGGTAAAGAACAACAGTCACAGCGGTAAAGAACAACAGTCACAGCGGTAAAGAACAACAGTCACAGCGGTAAAGAACAACAGTCACAGCGGTAAAGAACAACAGTCACAGCGGTAAAGAACAACAGTCACAGCAAACCACACCTAACCACTAGTCTGAGACATGTCTAAAACAAGCTGTACTGACTTGTGACTGAAAGTTCTCACAAAGAAACAAACAACATCTGAAAGGTTCCTCAAAACAAAAAGGGTAGCAATTTGGAACAGAATGTTCTACACTAACATTCCATGCATCTTGCAATATGTGGGTAAAATATGCTACATGTTGTGTGTTGACATGCATCTTGCAATATGTGGGTAAAATATGCTACATGTTGTGTGTTGTCATAAGAAAAAAAACCTCAAACTTTTCTGACTGTTCTACAAATGAACGTCGACAAATAAACTGCAAGGTCCACCAAAGTCCCCTCTCTACTCTGTAAGTTATTTGTGACAAAGAAAAATTGTTGCATTCTGTTTATTCTTGCTTCTTTAGTAATACTAATAGGGAGAATCCAGGAAAACAAACCACCATGTATGACAATTCACTTGTGTAAAACCATGAACGAATAAACAGACAGAACCGCGTTCTCTTACTGTCAATTTGTGTGTACGCTTCAGCTGAACTCCCACGCTTAAGACAAATCTTCTTTGCAGAGAAAGGGGGTGGGGAATGGTTTACATCATGTAACATGAGGAAAAGAAGAAGAAGAACTATGGGCAAAGCTAGCACGTCCTTGCATTTTTATGAACTGTTTACTGCATGCACACAATCTGTTTTTCACACAGCGGTGACGAAAGGGTTCAAGGTGAGGCGCCAACTAAGCCGCAAAGTCAAAATGTCTCATGGTAACAACAGTATACTGCATGAAGCAGCCTACATGATACAGCTGAAGCCATGCCTCCACACGGATCTGGTTTCTAGAGCTCCCACCTACCATGCAGAAACCACAGCATAAAGTGAGCAATTCTATTTTGTACTTTGGTTACATGTTGTGATAGCTGTGTTCACTTGAGTCGTCTCTCTCACATGTATCAGCACAAACTGTCAATGACTGCACATCCAAGATCCAATTCCCTAAACTTTTTCTTCCCGTTTCTTGAGACTTAATTCGCACTATTCTACACAAGTCTAAATGAAATTACATTTTGAATTTCAAAGCCTCCAGTTCCAAACCTCTGCGCAACAAACACACGTCAGATGTGTCGTTGTGACTTGGCCATAACTGACATCCACACGGCCACTGCAGCTACACAAAACATACAGCTTTATCTAGGGTTATTATTCTGAACGCATGTCATATTCAAATTCAAACACAAAGTGCAAGCAATAACAAACAAGATTACCAACCGATCCCTGTAAGACAAGCGTAACATGACATTAAAGGTGTTACAGATTGTTCATAATAATGTGTTGTCAATGTCAGGTGATACAATAGTGTCATGATAAATTACACACTAGATCTAGTTTTGCAAAATGAGTTTTCTTGATAAGGTCTGGAAAAAAAATCGACAACAGACAGAATGCTGAAGTTCAAAACTCTAGAATCAGTAAACAAGAAACAAGTTTTAGTGAGAAAAAAAACATGTAAATATTTGATGTTAAAGTGCTAATAATTCTACTTATTTGAATGTTATAGCAGTACAAATTAGCACTCATATCTTTAGCAGTAGTTCTCACAATATTCCTCAAAAACTAGTGAAACATATGTCTAGTTTACCACTGATCTGCTCCACAGAACAACATTTACTTCAGCCGCAACTGTACAATGTCTAGTCTACGTGCACAAAGCTTACCTGCATTTCTGTGTCGATCTCGACGGCGTGGTCGTTCTCCTCCGACACCATGAGGCAGGTGGTGTAGGACGAGCGCAGCATGTTGATGAACAGGTCGTTAGCCAGCACGTCCAGCTTTTTCACCTGGTCGCCCGTCACGTTGGTTGACCCTGCGATGCCATACCTGTACACACGAAATAAAGTAAGTTGATGAACTTGTCAGGTTGGTTGACCCCGCGATGCCATACCTGTACACACGACATAAAGTAAGTTGATGATCTTGTCAGGTTGGTTGACCCCGCGATGCCATACCTGTACACACGACATAAAGTAAGTTGATGATCTTGTCAGGTTGGTTGACCCCGCGATGCCATACCTGTACACACGACATAAAGTAAGTTGATGATCTTGTCACGTTGGTTGACCCCGCGATGCCATACCTGTACACACGACATAAAGTAAGTTGATGATCTTGTCACGTTGGTTAACCCTGCGATGCCATACCTGTACACACGACATAAAGTAAGTTGATGATCTTGTCAGGTTGGTTGACCCCGCGATGCCATACCTGTACACACGACATAAAGTAAGTTGATGATCTTGTCAGGTTGGTTGACCCCGCGATGCCATACCTGTACACACGACATAAAGTAAGTTGATGATCTTGTCACGTTGGTTGACCCTGCGATGCCATACCTGTACACACGACATAAAGTAAGTTGATGATCTTGTCACGTTGGTTGACCCTGCGATGCCATACCTGTACACACGACATAAAGTAAGTTGATGATCTTGTCACGTTGGTTGACCCCGCGATGCCATACCTGTACACACAACATAAAGTAAGTTGATGATCTTGTCACGTTGGTTGACCCCGCGATGCCATACCTGTACACACAACATAAAGTAAGTTGATGATCTTGACACGTTGGCTGACCCCGCGATGCCATACCTGTACACACGACATAAAGTAAGTTTATGATCTTGTCAGGTTGGTAGACCCCGCGATGCCATACCTGTACACACGACATAAAGTTGATGATCTTGTCACGTTGGTTGACCCTGCGATGCCATACCTGTACACACCACATAAAGTTGATGATCTTGTCACGTTGGTTGACCCTGCGATGCCATACCTGTACACACGACATAAAGTAAGTTGATGATCTTGTCACGTTGGTTGACCCCGCGATGCCATACCTGTACACACAACATAAAGTAAGTTGATGAACTTGTCAGGTTGGTTGACCCTGCGATGCCATACCTGTACACACGACATAAAGTAAGTTGATGATCTTGTCACGTTGGTTGACCCCGCGATGCCATACCTGTACACACGACATAAAGTAAGTTGATGATCTTGTCAGGTTGGTTGACCCCGCGATGCCATACCTGTACACACGACATAAAGTAAGTTGATGATCTTGTCACGTTGGTTGACCCCGTGATGCCATACCTGTACACACCACACGATTGGATATACACATATTTTTAATATGACCACATCCTCCAGACTCATCACACAACTGACACTGAAATGCTGTACCTGTTCACATGACACACCGTACCTGTTCACACGACACACTGTATTTCATTTGACCTGACTCCACATGTACCGGTCCTGTACACGACACATTTGACACAGAGGGAGTTGCCTCTATTATTCTATCATAGTTATTGGAGCACTGGACTTGTGATCCTAGGGTCGCAGGTTTGAATCTAGGCCGTGACGGACATGGGTCAACTTTATGTGCAGGCTCCATCAGAAACGGTATCCATGTTCCACCCCCGTGTCACCTCAGTGACACGTAAAAGACCTCAGTCATTCTGCCATAAGTGCAGGCAGCTGATTTCATCTAAACACGCATACACCTGGGTAGCACGACTCTGTTGTTGCTAGCTTTCCACTGGGTGGAAGCGACCTAAATTTCACAGCGATATGACAATAAAGAAATAAAAATTAAATGAGAAATTAATTCTGCAAAGCTGAACTTGTGTGCAAGAATGCTGAAAACACTCCCACCCAAACCTAGATGTCAACCTATTTGGTAGACCTATTTGTTGTGAAGACCATGCATATCATCTTCAACCTATACCTAACGGTAACCATACAGAGCAGACCTGCACGTACACTACGCACATATGTAGCAAGGAGAGGAGCAAGCTGAGTGAAATTGACAAGAAGAGCGGGGTAGTAGTTGCGCTGAGAAGGATAGCACGCTTTTCTGTACCTCTCTTCGTTTTAACTTTCTGAGCGTGTTTCTAATCCAAACATATCATATAGACTATATGTTTTTGGAATCAGGAACCGACAAGGAATAAGATGAAACTGAAAGTGTTTTTTCGAAAATTTAATTTTGATCATAATTTTTATATTTTTAATTTTCAGAGCTTGTTTTTAATCCAAATATTATATAACATATTTATATGTTTTTGGAATCAGAAAATTATGAAGAATAAGATGAACGTAAATTTGGATCGTTTTATAAAAATTATTTTTTTTACAATTTTCAGAGTTTTAATGACCAAAGTGATTAATTATTTTTTAAGCCACCAAGCTGAAATGCAATACCGAAGTCCGGCGTTCGTCGAAGATTGCTTGGCCAAAATTTCGATCAATTTGATTGAAAAATGAGGGTGTGACAGTGCCGCCTCAACTTTTACAAAAAGCCGGATATGACGTCATCAAAGGTATTTATCGAAAAAAAGAAAAAAACATCCGGGGATATCATTCCCAGGAACTCTCATGTCAAATTTCATAAAGATCGGTCCAGTAGTTTGGTTTGAATCGCTCTACACACACACACACACACACATACACCACGACCCTCGTCTCGATTTCCCCCTCTATGTTAACCCTAAACCAAAAACAAGAGGCGAAGCCTTCAAGGCTCACGTAAGAAATCGACAAACAGTAACACAAACTCAATCACTCCGTCACACATACACACACACAATAACTGAGCAAGAGTGCGAGACACTAGATCTGTCTGTCTGTCTGCATGTAGCCTACCTACAGGGACAGGACAGATCGACACTGCGCTTTCGACAGCGCTTCCTCGCGCAGACACTGGAAACACGCTGTGCAGATTAACCTGTGGGAAATCTACTTTGGTATCTTCTTTATCTATTTTTCTGGAGCTACGAAACCGAACAATGTGAAATCGTCTTCTCCGAATCGGCGAACTGCAGTTCGGTGATAACTGTATCCATATCATAATCCTTTATGCAATCTGACCTAACCTTGACCCCTGACCTGGTCTACATACCACACACGACACAAACCAGTCACCTGTTTTTACCCCCCCAAAACCCCCCACCACCCGTTTTCTTTGGATACACACTTTAACTACATACGTGCCGACAAAATGTTGATCATTACTTCAATAGTTTGAAGATGGTGCTTGAAAAATAACCAGGTAAAATGAGTATTTCGGTGTTCAATCAAATGTTAAAGTTTCTACCACAGACAGACATACATACATACATACGCACGCACAGACAGACCAGACAAAAGTTAGCATCGCATAGGCTACACTTACATGAGCCAATAAGAACAATAAAACATACAAAGTATAAGAACACCCAAAGTTCTCCAGACAGGCACGTCCGCTACATCCATACTGCACACACACGTGTTCAGAGAGTACATGTACCCCCACTGAAATTCTTTTATTCAGCAAAACTGATAGTGTTTAGTTATCAGTGGGGCGGATCAGGGATCCTGGTATGCAAATCAGGGATAATTTATAATATCCTTCGAATAGTGTTTGTCACCATCACTGAGCACTTTAGGTACCTGGCATCCATCCACGTTAGACCGGTAAATGAGCACAGAATGTCTCGTTTTGTTTTATCTCGACAGAATGAAAAAATGCATGTGTGTCTTTTTCGTCGATGATACGACACACGAGAGCAATGATTTCGGTGCAAAGCAGGAGTATGACACATTCACATGCGTTGTACAAACGGAGAAAACACGTGTAGCAGGATGTAAATACAGAATCCTGGTTCTTTTTCTGCTCACACAGACAGACATAGTAAGACGCACACACACAGGCCGCAAACCATGAGAAAAGAGATGAAAGAGCCAGCTGATACACACGCGGCCATGAACTTACAAGTGATGGATGCCAGCTTTTCTCACAGCAGACGACACTGCCTTCACAGCAGTCAAGATGGCATTCAAGAGCTGCGTCAAATCGCCGGTAGCCTCGGGATGCTTTCTCTGCTCTTGCAGCACATATCGAGTCAGCGTGACGCAGTCCGTATCGATAGGGTTGCTTCCTTGCTCAGCCATTTTCAGAGTTCTGGTCTGTGTTGTTCTTGTGTGATTTATTCCACCGTGGAGAACTTGAATGAACTGTGGCCTCTGCACTCCACCAGTGTTTGCTCTCACTGTGCATGCGCGACAAACGTGACCTTTCTGTCGTCTCTGAGCCCGGCGCAAGGGTATATTGCGCGTTTTCGAACTACTATGACAAGGAACCACTCCTAACCGGAGAATATCGTATTTTCATTGGCTGAAAGAGACACACCTCCATCAAATGACCTTGACCGTACCGCATAAACAACATGTGTACGCCTTTGCGATATCGACCTTCGCCCCCTTTGCCTGCGTGCTCGGAGCTAGGACGTACAAAAGTGGGTATGTAGGTTGCAAAACACTGAGGAGTAGCGGAAGACAATCACTCAGCACTCTTTGCCATTCCATCATGGTTGATGTGGGAAGTATACTTATAAAGTTGCTAGTTTCATCGTGGGGATGGTTGGTGGCTCACGCCGTCTAGTTTGACGGGCCGAGGGAGGTGAATGCCCTCACCTGACTGGACCTTACTAGCCGTGACCACTGCACCGCGATCTGTTCAAGCGTTGTTGGAGTGATGACGATCGCCTTTCAGTACGACACCGACGTATCTCGAGGAAGTGACTTGTAGTTGTACTGGCATGGAGTCCCTCATCCCCCTCCACCCGGCCACCCCCCACGAGCAACGAACTATCTATAATATATAGAGAGTGTGTGTGTGTGTATACGTATTCGCGTAGACCAAGTCATCTTAGTGCAACAGGGAGGGGGGAGGGGTGGGGTATCCAGGGCCGGCATCAGACAGGGATACTTATAGCCATACCGCCCTTGGTATTCCAAATGCAACTGACTGGAAAAGAAACTTTGAACGGACTGATCATGTGTCTGGCTTTCGGCCCAGCCAAAATCGATCATGAGCATTGGCGTTGCGGCATGACATTCCTTTACTGTTAGTGTGACTATCAGTAACACTGACATACATTGGAGGGACGGATCAAGGGGTAATCTTGGGAGGGGTGTGTGCGTGGGGGGGGGGGGGTCTGGAACCCCCCCAGACCCCCCGATCCGTCCGCCCCTGCATTGTGCCGGACTACCTGGGGGTTATGGGGGTTGCGCAACCCCCCCCCCCCCAGCCTAAACATGTACCTCACTTATTTAAAACATTTTTTATTATTGTTTATTTTATGCCGTTTCATGCAAGGAGCGACCATTTTCCTATCTCAGAATATGACCTACCCATCAGCTTCTCTGCCCCTTGACCCCGCCACTGGCAACCCCCCCCCCCCCCCACCTCCTCTTAGCCTAGTCCGGCCCTGACTCGACTATGAAGTGTACTTTCCATCCAAAGGAAGACAAAGACACCAAAGGAAGCAACGCATCACATAATGTGTCTGGAACCCCATCCACCCCCACCCACCCCCTCAACCCTCTTTTGGGTCTGGTGTGTACTTTTAGTTTTAGTGTGCCTGTATTTTGTGTGGCAGGAATGTTGTGTCAGTCTGTGTTTAGATAGAGTCAAGCTGTGTGTCAAGGTTACATCAGTCTCTAACAGCAAGGTAGGGTGACCTTGAACCATGCACTCAGTCCTGAAGTTTGTCTATTTTTGAACTGACTAAAACATCAGTGAAAACATGATAGGTTGTGCCCAGTGTGATCAGTTTTGCTTGATGCCGTCATCAATAGTGTGTGTTCCACGATCCAATGATTAGCAGTTCATGGTGCAGCCTTGTCACTGTCATGATGTGCAGCCTTGTCACTGCCATGATGTGCAGCCTAATTGTCACTGCCATGATGTGCAGCCTTGTCACTGTCATGATGTGCAGCCTTGTCACTGTCATGATGTGCAGCCTTGTCACTGTCATGATGTGCAGCCTTGTCACTGTCATGATGTGCAGCCTTGTCACTGTCATGATGTGCAGCCTTGTCACTGCCATGATGTGCAGCCTTGTCACTGTCATGATGTGCAGCCTTGTCACTGTCATGATGTGCAGCCTTGTCACTGTCATGATGTGCAGCCTTGTCACTGTCATGATGTGCAGCCTTGTCACTGTCATGATGTGCAGCCTTGTCACTGTCATGATGTGCAGCCTTGTCATTGCCATGATGTGCAGCCTTGTCACTGCCATGATGTGCAGCCTTGTCACTGTCATGATGTGCAGCCTTGTCACTGTCATGATGTGCAGCCTTGTCACTGCCATGATGTGCAGCCTTGCAGCCTTGTCACTGTCATGATGTGCAGCCTTGTCACTGTCATGATGTGCAGCCTTGTCACTGCCATGATGTGCAGCCTTGTCACTGCCATGATGTGCAGCCTTGTCACTGTCATGATGTGCAGCCTTGTCACTGTCATGATGTGCAGCCTTGTCACTGTCATGATGTGCAGCCTTGTCACTGCCATGATGTGCAGCCTTGTCACTGTCATGATGTGCAGCCTTGTCACTGCCATGATGTGCAGCCTTGTCACTGCCATGATGTGCAGCCTTGTCACTGTCATGATGTGCAGCCTTGTCACTGTCATGATGTGCAGCCTTGTCACTGTCATGATGTGCAGCCTTGTCACTGCCATGACGTGCAGCCTTGTCACTGTCATGATGTGCAGCCTTGTCACTGCCATGATGTGCAGCCTTGTCACTGTCATGATGTGCAGCCTTGTCACTGCCATGATGTGCAGCCTTGTCACTGCCATGATGTGCAGCCTTGTCACTGCCATGATGTGCAGCCTTGTCACTGTCATGATGTGGAGCCTTGTCACTGTCATGATGTGCAGCCTTGTCACTATCATGATGTGCAGCCTTGTCACTGTCATGATGTGCAGGCTTGTCACTGTCATGATGTGCAGCCTTGTCACTGTCATGATGTGCAGCCTTGTCACTGTCATGATGTGCAGCCTTGTCACTGTCATGATGTGCAGCCTTGTCACTGTCATGATGTGCAGCCTTGTCACTGCCATGATGTGCAGCCTTGTCACTGTCATGATGTGCAGCCTTGTCACTGTCATGATGTGCAGCCTTGTCACTGTCATGATGTGCAGCCTTGTCACTGCCATGATGTGCAGCCATGTCACTGCCATGATGTGCAGCCTTGTCACTGCCATGACTGTGCAGCCTTGCCACTGTCATGATGTGCAGCCTTGCCACTGTCATGATGTGCAGCCTTGTCACTGTCATGATGTGCAGCCTTGTCACTGTCATGATGTGCAGCCTTGTCACTGCCATGATGTGCAGCCTTGTCACTGTCATGATGTGGAGCCTTGTCACTGCCATGATGTGCAGGCTTGTCACTGTCATGATGTGCAGCCTTGTCACTGTCATGATGTGCAGCCTTGTCACTGTCATGATGTGCAGCCTTGTCACTGCCATGATGTGCAGCAATGACAGATTGCGGCCATTATTTACTTTCAATGTAGCCTAAATCTACCGAGAACTCATGCAGTCATAATCTGACTGACCTCCTGCACAGAGCGGGAGTACTCATCCTTCCCACAGCTGACATTAAGCTGACCATAGGTGGGTGACAGGACAGGTTTTTTTAATGATGGTGTGGTCATTGCACACACCGTGCAACACAGCTGACAGGTAGCTGACCATAGATCGTGACAGCACAGTCCAGTATCATAGTGATGGTGTGGTCATTGTACACACCGTGCAACACAGCTGACAGGTAACAGGACAGTCCAGTATCATAGTGATGGTGTGGTCACTGCACACACCGTGCAACACAGCTGACAGGTAGCTGACCATAGATCGTGACAGTCCAGTATCATAGTGATGGTGTGGTCATTGCACCACCGTGCAACACAGCTGACAGGTAGCTGACCATAGATCGTGACACTGGACAGTCCAGTACTGATGATGGTGTGGTCATTGCACCACCGTGCAACACAGCTGACAGGTAGCTGACCATAGATCGTGACACTGGACAGTCCAGTATCATAGTGATGGTGTGGTCCCTGCACACACCGTGCAACACAGCTGACAGGTAGCTGACCATAGATCGTGACACTGGACAGTCCAGTAATGATGGTGTGGTCATTGTACACACCGTGCAACACAGCTGACAGGTAGCTGACCATAGATCGTGACACTGGACAGTCCAGTATCATAGTGATGGTGTGGTCATTGCACACACCGTGCAACACAGC
Organism: Littorina saxatilis; assembly: GCF_037325665.1. Classification (NCBI taxonomy): domain Eukaryota; kingdom Metazoa; phylum Mollusca; class Gastropoda; order Littorinimorpha; family Littorinidae; genus Littorina; species Littorina saxatilis. Next base: position 6,708,130 of record NC_090246.1, on the reverse strand, counting down.
TGACAGGTAGCTGACCATAGATCGTGACAGTCCAGTATCATAGTGATGGTGTGGTCATTGCACCACCGTGCAACACAGCTGACAGGTAGCTGACCATAGATCGTGACACTGGACAGTCCAGTATCATAGTGATGGTGTGGTCCCTGCACACACCGTGCAACACAGCTGACAGGTAGCTGACCATAGATCGTGACAGGACAGTCCAGTATCATAGTGATGGTGTGGTCACTGCACACACCGTGCAACACAGCTGACAGGTAGCTGACCATAGATCGTGACAGTCCAGTATCATAGTGATGGTGTGGTCATTGCACCACCGTGCAACACAGCTGACAGGTAGCTGACCATAGATCGTGACAGTCCAGTATCATAGTGATGGTGTGGTCCCTGCACACACCGTGCAACACAGCAGCCTGCACTTCATCGTGACGTACCTGTGTCAGGCTCATCTCTGTGATAGCGTTATAGGTTGTGAGGACGATACAAAACAACGTGACCAAAACTAACAATAACCCGAACGAACTCAACCCGTGCTCATCACTTTGATAGGCCTAAACGGAGCATGGCTACTGCCATGGAAACTTAGAAAGGAAACAAACTTGCATTGGTCTGGATAGCCATAGGTTGTAAGGACGAAAAAAAACACCACAAACTAATAACCTGAACGAACCTAACTTGTTCCCGTCAGTGCTGGGCAGAGTGTGGTGACTGTGACACAGGTGGAGAGTGATGGCAGTCACAGTACGTTGTATTGATTTGGAGTCAGTGTCATTGGTCAAGGCCGTGAACATGTAAGAACCTGTGTGTTATAAGTAGTTGTACTCCAGTGTATGAAGGTTATAACTCTGATGTTAAGCACCCATTATTTCCAGTCTACCTCCACTTTGTTATCTTACTCAGTCAGTCTTTCATTTCTAGTGCATCAGACTGCTGTGTGTGTGTGTGTGTGTGTGTGTGTGATTAAAGACAGACAAAACACACAATACCGATCAACAAACAACACAACACACACTGCTTGGAATTATCTGTGATTCAACATACACACACAGGGGCGGACGAGCAAAAAAATTTTAAAAAAATTTGGAAAGCTGATTCTATGACCATTTCTAAGTTCAAATGGCACCAGATGGCATCATTTTGCTTCTTTGGGCCAAACATTTTTCCGGGGGAGCATGCCCCCGTCCCCCCCTAGCAAATTCGGGCGCTTCGCGCCCATCACATTCACTTTCGATTCAAAGTGCACCCCCCCTTACAAAGCAACTGATCCGCCCCTGACACAGGCAGATATATAGACAGAATACACAATACCGATCAACAAACAACACAACACACACTGCTTGGGATTATCTGTGATTCAACATACACACAGGCTGATATATAGACAGAATACACAATACCGATCAACAAACAACACACACTGCTTGGGATTATCTGTGATTCAACATACACACAGGCAGATAGACAGAACACACAATACTGATCAACAAACACATCACACACTGCTTGGGATTATCTGTGATTCAACATACACACAGGCAGATAGACAGAACACACAATACTGATCAACAAACACATCACACACTGCTTGGGATTATCTGTGATTCAACATACACACAGGCAGATAGACAGAACACACAATACTGATCAACAAACACATCACACACTGCTTGGGATTATCTGTGATTCAACATACACACAGGCAGATAGACAGAACACACAATACTGATCAACAAACACATCACACACTGCTTGGGATTATCTGTGATTCAACATACACACAGGCAGATAGATAGACAGAATACACAATACCGATCAACAAACACAACACACACTGCTTGGGATTATCTGTGATTCAACATACACACAGGCAGATAGATAGACAGAATACACAATACCGATCAACAAACAACACAACACACACTGCTTGGAATTATCTGTGATTCAACATACACACAGGCAGATAGATAGACAGAACACACAATACTGATAAAAAAAAAAAAAACACAACACACACTGCTTGGAATTATCTGTGATTCAACATACACACAGGCAGATAGATAGACAGAACACACAATACCGATCAACAAACAACACAACACACACTGCTCCAACAGCAATGCACCAAAGAAGCACACAAACCAAGAGGTTATAAAACGTGTTAAAAGTTTATTTGAAATGAGATAAAGAAAGAAAATAATGTGGAGGTGTAGAGTCCCCACAGAGCACCTACATCAAGCAACACAGTCAACACTGCACAGTGTACAAGCAACAGGTCAGGCAACGCTAAATAATGCCAGGATTATTTATGAACAGAACTATTAAAACCAATGCCTAACATCCCCGTGATTTAGCATTTATTCTAAATAATGCCCGGCTTCTTAATAAAAACAGCACTGTTAAAAAGTATTGCCTAACATCCCCGTGATTCAGCCTAAATAACGACAGGATTCTAAATCAAAACAGTATAGTGAAAACTTGTGCTATTGATTTTGCCTTCAAATTGTTTCAGTTTCAAATTAATTTCTGCGTAACAGAAAACAAGCAGACATAAGAGTGAAATCATCTGGAATTCTGAACCGTCAAAAACAGCAAACAGAGAACAGGTAGAGCCTCTATAAATAGCTTTCCTTCAGCTTGTTCAGCAGCACATGAAACGTGTGTGTGTATCATTGAGACCCGGTTTTGCATTATGGGAGTAATCGTGGTAAAGTTGGTCCCGCATTACTATACATTGTCGTCTGGATACACACGTGCAAACTGTTGGTCTGGAATATTGTATAGAGTCTGGGTTTGAAGCAGTCATCTGCTGTTGGTCTGGACTATTGTATAGAGTCTGGGTTTGAAGCAGTCATCTGCTGTTGGTCTGGAATATTGTATAGAGTCTGGGTTTGAAGCAGTCATCTGCTGTTGGTCTGGAATATTGTATAGAGTCTGGGTTTGAAGCAGTCATCTGCTGTTGGTCTGGAATATTGTATAGAGTCTGGGTTTGAAGCAGTCATCTGCTGTTGGTCCCATACTTAAAACAGGAATGCACATGTGTAACATATAAGGCAAAACGTATCACATTTTAACAAACATTTCATCCAGTTAAAACAAATAAACGTTCTCCCTACAAAAGCACACTATTTTAAACAAAAGGAAAAATAAAGAAATCTGAAGACAAAACATGTTATTCACAAGATTTAGTCATGATTCTGCACAAATAACAAAGAGTCATGTGACTTACAACTGGACCCTCAACTGCTAGAACAAGTTGATCTTAACAATCATGTTTGTTTCGTAATTCTCCATAACACATATTGATATGGCCATTTGGAAAGACAAGGGAGGTCATTTCATGTCAACAAGGTTGATGCCTAACAACAAAGAAAACCTGCAACAACCAACACCAGTAGATTCAAGGAGGCCGCCTTGGTCTCAAGAAGAAATAAGACTTTAACGATATCAACAGATGGTGCGATGATGTATCCAGCTGACAGGAGTGTGCGGTTTCAAGCAGCACACTGCACACTCTGCCAGTCAAACCTGTGTGTGTGTGTCCATTCATGATATGAAACTTGTTGCAAGAAGTGACGGGACAAGGCAATGCGTTCATTTGCTAAACCCTATAAAGACTTACTGCTCCAATGTATTGAACTGTCCAAAACAGGAATTCTGATTGTGACAGAACATGTAGCAGTTAATTTCATTTTCGGGTTTTTGTTTTCAAAACGTGAAAAAAAAGAATATTGTAAGCTCTAGGTGAAAGTAGAAATGCAATGTTGAGTCACAAGGCAGCCATTTGATAAATGCAGAAAGTCAGAAAACCAACACAGTGAAGCAAGTGCCTGTACCTCCTGACATCTTAAACAGACTTAAACAAAATAATAAAGACTGTCAAAAGGCAGTATCAGTTGACTACTACTTTGTCCACTGTGTCTGTCTATTGAAAAAAGAGTTCTACGTTCCTCTAAATGCAGAGAGGCGCTACGTGTGATCCGTATTGCAGAGACTACCACCCTCATTTCCCCTCCAGGGACGTCGCGTGTCAACGTCTCACCATCAGCACACCGCCTCAGTACTTGTGGCTTTCCGTGCCGCCATGCCCGTAGCCTGCAATCACCAAATAATGACGTGTCAACAAATAATACTCAGTGTGTGTGGAGCAGAAAACTACTTGACAGATTTTAATGAAACTTTACATTAGAATTGTTCCAGATAATATCCCCATATTTGTTTGTCTTTTCAACAACAACAACTTATGTCCCACTATATAGTGACTTCATTTTGTGTGTGGTTATTATTCTCTTCGGCTGACACAATGACTAACTGTTTCAACATCACTGTATGCAATTTTTCCCCCATGATCATCTTTGTTATTTGTTTGTTTGTTTGTTCGTTCATGGGTTGAAACTCCCACGGCTTTTACGTGTTTGACCGTTTTTACCCCGCCATTCGCCGCTTTCGGAGGAAGCATGCTGGGCCGGTATTTTCGTGTTTCTATAACCCACCGAACTCTGACATGGATTACAGGATCTTTTTCGTGCGCACTTGGTCTTGTGCTTGCGTGTACACACGGGGGTGTTCGGACACCGAGGAGAGTCTGCACAAAAAGTTGACTCTGAGAATTAAATCTC
>NC_090246.1:6601014-6698514 GCF_037325665.1 Littorina saxatilis | reverse complement strand
ATGTTGAACTCTAATTCCAATAAAATACGTAAGTCTAACTTCTTCCCATACTTAAATTTTCCTATGGTCATTTTTGTTATCAAAATACAATAATGTATAAAATAAATTTGATCGTTCATTTAAATTTTCATGCCTTACGCGACTTGTTTGTTGCTACTTTTGCCCTAACCCTTTTCTGTGGCTTCTTTTGCCCTTACCCTTTTCTGTGGCTTCTTTTGACATTAACCTTTTCTGTGGCTAGTTTTGACATTAACCTTTTCTGTGGCTAGTTTTGACATTAACCTTTTCTGTGGCTAGTTTTGACATTAACCTTTTCTGTGGCTAGTTTTGACATTAACCTTTTCTGTGGCTAGTTTTGCCCTTACATTTTCCTGTGGCTCCTTATGCCCTTGCCCTTTTCAGTGGCTACTTTTGCCCTGAGCATTTTCTGTGGCTACTTTTGCCCTACCCTTTTCTGTGGCTACTTCTGCCATTACCCTTTTCTGAGGTTTCTTTTGCCATTAACATTTTATGTGGCTAGTTTTTCATTCATCGCATATCATTGCTGTACTTTGTTTATTCTTTGATCCCTGGATGTGACTCGCATTGGGCCTTGTACACGCTGATTCCAACAGGTCTTTCTTGCTCATGCTCCCTCTCTTTCTGTGGGCTGAGGCATTTCGTTCTATTGTAACGAATTGTGTTTTGATTGTTGTTGTTAGCTGTTGCAGCAGTCCGCAACATTGTGTATAGATGCTTTTTTCACGAGGCGACTTGGCAGCCAGTGATTTATAATCCCTGTGTGGTGTGTCTGGGTGTTATCTCTGGCCTTGGCCTATCGCTATGCTGAGTATTTATTACTGTCCCCAGTACCAGTGACTATTTGGGACATGATTTGTTGATGCGCTAACAATGGCCTAGCTATAGCGAGTGTGAGAGACAGAGACACGAACAGAGAGACAGAGACACGAACAGAGAGACAGAGACACGAACAGAGAGACAGAGACACGAACAGAGAGACAGGCACGAACAGAGAGACAGAGACACGAACAGAGACAGAGACACGAACAGAGAGACAGAGACACGAACAGAGAGACAGAGAAGGAAGGAGGGCGGGGGGTACAGAGACAGATACACGAACAGAGAGACAGAGACACGAACAGAGAGACAGAGACACGAACAGAGAGACAGACACACGAGCAGAGAGACAGAGAAGGAAGGGGGGCGGGGGGTACAGAGACAGAGATACGAACAGAGAGACAGAGACACGAACAGAGAGACAGAGACACGAACAGAGAGACAGAGACACGAACAGAGAGACAGAGACACGAACAGAGAGACAGAGACACGAGCAGAGAGACAGAGAAGGAAGGGGGGCGGGGGGTACAGAGACAGAGATACGAACAGAGAGACAGAGACACGAACAGAGAGACAGAGACACGAACAGAGAGACAGAGACACGAACAGAGAGACAGAGAAGGAAGGAGGGCGGGGGGTACAGAGACATAGACACGAACAGAGAGACAGAGACACGAACAGAGAGACAGAGACACAAACAGAGAGACAGAGATGGAAGGGGGGCGGGGGGTACAGAGACAGAGATACGAACAGAGAGACAGAGAAGGAAGGAGGGCGGGGGGTACAGAGACATAGACACGAACAGAGAGACAGAGACACGAACAGAGAGACAGAGACACAAACAGAGAGACAGAGATGGAAGGGGGGCGGGGGGTACAGAGACAGAGATACGAACAGAGAGACAGAGAAGGAAGGGGGGCGGGGGGTACAGAGACAGAGATACGAACAGAGAGACAGAAACACAAACAGAGAGACAGAGACACGAACAGAGAGACAGAGAAGGAAGGAGGGCGGGGGGTACAGAGACAGAGACACGAACAGAGAGACAGAGAAGGAAGGGGGGCGGGGGGTACAGAGACAGAGACACGAACAGAGACAGAGACACAAACAGAGAGACAGAGACACGAACAGAGACAGAGACACGAACAGAGAGACAGAGACACGAACAGAGAGACAGAGAAGGAAGGAGGGCGGGGGGTACAGAGACAGAGATACGAACAGAGAGACAGAGAAGGAAGGGGGCGGGGGGTACAGAGACAGAGACACGAACAGAGACAGAGACACAAACAGAGAGACAGAGACACGAACAGAGAGACAGAGACACGAACAGAGAGACAGAGAAGGAAGGAGGGCGGGGGTACAGAGACAGAGACACGAACAGAGAGACAGAGAAGGAAGGGGGGCGGGGGGTACAGAGACAGAGACACGAACAGAGACAGAGACACAAACAGAGAGACAGAGACACGAACAGAGACAGAGACACGAACAGAGAGACAGAGACACGAACAGAGAGACAGAGAAGGAAGGAGGGCGGGGGGTACAGAGACAGAGATACGAACAGAGAGACAGAGAAGGAAGGGGGGCGGGGGGTACAGAGACAGAGACACGAACAGAGACAGAGACACAAACAGAGAGACAGAGACACGAACAGAGAGACAGAGACACGAACAGAGAGACAGAGAAGGAAGGAGGGCGGGGGGTACAGAGACAGAGACACGAACAGAGAGACAGAGACACGAACAGAGAAACAGAGAAGGAAGGAGGGCGGGGGTACAGAGACAGAGACACGAACAGAGAGACAGAGACACGAACAGAGAGACAGAGACACGAACAGAGAGACAGAGACACGAACAGAGAGACAGAGACACGAACAGAGAAACAGAGAAGGAAGGAGGGCGGGGGGTACAGAGACAGAGACACGAACAGAGAGACAGAGACACGAACAGAGAGACAGGCACGAACAGAGAGACAGACACGAACAGAGACAGAGACACAAACAGAGAGACAGAGACACGAACAGAGAGACAGGCACGAACAGAGAGACAGACACGAACAGAGAGACAGACACGAACAGAGAGACAGAGACACAAACAGAGAGACAGAGACACGAACAGAGAGACAGAGAAGGAAGGAGGGCGGGGGTACAGACACAGAGACACGAACAGAGAGACAGAGAAGGAAGGGGGGCGGGGGGTACAGAGACAGAGACACGAACAGAGAGACAGAGACACGAACAGAGAGACAGAGACACGAACAGAGAGACAGAGACACGAACAGAGAGACAGAAACACAAACAGAGAGACAGAGACACGAACAGAGAGACAGAGAAGGAAGGGGGCGGGGGGTACAGAGACAGAGACACGAACAGAGAGACAGAGAAGGAAGGAGGGCGGGGGTACAGACACAGAGACACGAACAGAGAGACAGAGACACGAACAGAGAGACAGAGACACGAACAGAGAGACAGAGAAGGAAGGGGGCGGGGGGTACAGAGACAGAGACACGAACAGAGAGACAGAGAAGGAAGGGGGGCGGGGGTACAGAGACAGAGACACGAACAGAGAGACTTACAGTCATGTACATCGCTTAGTCAACAGACGATGTCGGCAACAGAACTTGTTTGTTCCCGACAAACGGAAAGCTATTTTTAGAGTACAATGTGCTGTCTGTCGCTACCACGGAATACAGAATCTTCTATCTATATATATATATCTAGTGTCTGTCTGTCTGTTCGCGATGCACGGCCAAAGTTCTCGGTGGATCTTTTTCAAATTTGGACACCGTATTCAGCTACACCCCGGACACAACCTCATCGATGAGATATTTCAACACGTGCTCTCAGCGCGCAGCGCTGTGCGCGCTGAACCGATTTTGTTTTTTTGTGTCGGGATCCACTACCAGTAACTCTTCCTTATCTTCTCCAGTGTTTTCAGCCGCGATTATCTCCCTTCCTCCGTGTGGCGTCAATCCATATTCCCGTTACTACCTTACTATTTTTAGAAGGTCACTGCACGTTACTATTTTTAGAAGGTCTCCAGTGTTTTGCGCGTTTATCTCCTTTCCTTCGTGCGCCGGCGAAGCCGGCGTACACCCGGCAGAGCCGGGTCCCAGGCGCAGCCTGGTATTCAGCTCTACTTCTTCCCGGCGAAGCCGGTACCCGGCGAAGCGGGTAATCATCTAGTACATATATATATTCTGTGGTCGCTACTGTACACCGACTGATGTTTTGGGAGTGTTTTAATGACTTTTGCTTGTATTCCAATTGTAAGTATGGAGCGTTCTACTCCTGTGTTCTGGACCGAGTCTCGCGCAGTGTTGCATGTCTGTCACACGCATGTAGCCGACAGCCTACCTGGCATTAGGCACTATACAGTATACCATTCTGCTCCTCCTGACAGCCTGGCATTGGGCACTATACAGTATACCATTCTGCTCCTCCTGACAGCCTGGCATTAGGCACTATACAGTATACCATTCTGCTCCTCCTGGCATTAGGCACTATACAGTATACCATTCTGCTCCTCCTGACATTAGGCACTATACAGTATACCATTCTGCTCCTCCTGACATTAGGCACTATACAGTATACCATTCTGCTCCTCCTGACATTAGGCACTATACAGTATACCATTCTGCTCCTCCTGACATTAGGCACTATACAGTATACCATTCTGCTCCTCCTGACATTAGGCACTATACAGTAAACCATTCTGCTCCTCCTGACAGCCTGGCATTGGGCACTATACCATTCTGCTCCTCCTGACAGCCTGGCATTGGGCACTATACCATTCTGCTCCTCCTGACAGCCTGGCATTGGGCACTATACCATTCTGCTCCTCCTGACAGCCTGGCATTGGGCACTATACCATTCTGCTCCTCCTGACAGCCTGGCATTGGGCACTATACCATTCTGCTCCTCCTGACAGCCTGGCATTGGGCACTATACCATTCTGCTCCTCCTGACAGCCTGGCATTGGGCACTATACCATTCTGCTCCTCCTGACAGCCTGGCATTGGGCACTATACCATTCTGCTCCTCCTGACAGCCTGGAATTGGGCACTATACCATTCTGCTCCTCCTGACAGCCTGGCATTAGGCACTATACAGTATACCATTCTGCTCCTCCTGACAGCCTGGCATTGGGCACTATACAGTATACCATTCTGCTCCTCCTGACAGCCTGGCATTGGGCACTATACAGTATACCATTCTGCTCCTCCTGACAGCCTGGCATTAGGCACTATACAGTATACCATTCTGCTCCTCCTGACAGCCTGGCATTGGGCACTATACAGTATACCATTCTGCTCCTCCTGACAGCCTGGCATTAGGCACTATACAGTATACCATTCTGCTCCTCCTGACAGCCTGGCATTAGGCAATATTGCTATTTCATGTTACGTGGATTTCCATTGGTCAATTGGGCAAAATTGAGCTCAGTGCAAGAGTGATATCGACGACATTTCCGTCGATATCAGTTTTGATATCGACGACCTCTTTATTGCTTCCCCAATTCAAAAACAAAAACACCTACATTTAAAAACAAAAAAATATATACTGTTCAAAAAAAGAAACGCATAGCTTGTAATATTTGGTTAATTTAGTTATATGGCTACAAGGATATCCACCAAACTGCAGAAAATGTTTATCTGGTCGTCGACCTTTCGTCCATTGCCACAAGTGAGCTCTGCACGTGACGCATGCGTTATCAGTGGCTACAATGTCAAAATTGCTCATTTGGCATGACCACTCGTCATGCTTCAGTGTAATCTCGTGAAACTCGGGGAATATTGAGCTCTCACCATGTCTTCCAAAACCCATAAAAGCGGATTGTTCGCCACAAAGAAATCAGACGACAATTCAGCGACGAAAGATGGCCCGATTGAGCAGAGAAGACCGCCAAATTGCATTGGGTCGTTTACAAGCAGGCCAAAGTCAAAGTGCAATCGCCAGGCACTTCCACGTGTCCCAGAGCACCATCAGTAGACTGTGGGTCAGGTTTCAAGCCACTGGCTCCGTTGCTGACTTGCCACGAGCGGGAAGACCAAGGGCGACAACTGCTGTTCACGACCGCTTCATACGGCTCCGCCACCTCCGGAATCGTTTCCTGTCGGCCTCATCTTCTGTCCAGGCTCTCCCCGGGCCACACCGATTATCGGACCAGACCGTGCGGAACCGCCTGCATGAAGCTGGTTTGAGAGCTCGCAGACCTCACAGAGGAGCTGTCCTCACCCGCCGCCATCGCCAGAACCGAGTGCAGTGGGGCAACCAGCACCTTCGCTGGACCGTCCGGAATCACTGGAGACACGTGTGGTTCAGCGACGAGTCCTACTTCCTGCTCCAGCGACATGATGGTCGGAGGAGGGTCTACCGGAGAGTAAACGAACGTTACGCGCCCAACTGTGTGGATGAGGCACCCGTTCATGGTGGTGGAGGCGTCATGGTGTGGGGGGCGATCAATACCGCTGGAAGGAGCACCCTGGTGCACGTCCAAGGGCACATAACTGCCCAGCGATACGTGGAGGAAATTCTGCGCCCACACGCCCTTCCTCTTCTGGCTGACCAGGATGCCATATTCCAGCAGGACAACGCTCGCCCGCACACAGCACGACTCACCACCCAGTTCCTCACCGACCACCATGTCCAGGTGCTTCCCTGGCCATCCATGTCGCCAGACATGAACCCGATAGAACACCTCTGGGATGAATTGGACAGACGTGTGCGCAGGCGAGAAGAAGCGCCGGCAAATCACCGCGATCTATTGCAGGCACTTCAGGAGGAGTGGGACACCATCCCACAACAAGATATCCGGCATCTGATCCGGTCCATGCCCAGAAGGTGCCGGGCAGTTGTTGCTGCTCAAGGCAGTCACACCCCCTACTGACTTGACAGCCTCGGCACCCAATCGTATTGATTGACTGATTGATTTGAAGATGCAAATGAACTGTGTGTGCATTCAACTGTGTCCATACCAAATTTCAAACAAATAATCTAAATATTGGATTTTCTGTTAATTTTTTCAACAAATAAAACAAATTTGGCAAGTAGCAACTATGCGTTTCTTTTTTTGAACAGTATATATGAAAATGTAATTATCCCAGAATTTAGTTGAGCAAGTGACTAAAGACTTTTTGAAAGAAAAGACATTTTGAAATACTGAAAAGTACAAAAAAAGAGTGAACAAAAAGAAATAATAATCAGAGGGAGGGATATGGAACAGCCAAAACTGAGACAAATACTTTTGTAATTTCTTTACAGTAAATACAAAATGTCCAGAGAATTAGCAATATATCTATACTGTTCAAAAAAAGAAACGCATAGCTTGTAATATTTGGTTAATTTAGTTATATGGCTGCAAGGATATCCACCAAACTGCAGAAAATGTTTATCTGGTCGTCGACCTTTCGTCCATTGCCACAAGTGAGCTCTGCACGTGACGCATGCGTTATCAGTGGCTACAATGTCAAAATTGCTCATTTGGCATGACCACTCGTCATGCTTCAGTGTAATCTCGTGAAACTCGGGGAATATTGAGCTCTCACCATGTCTTCCAAAACCCATAAAAGCGGATTGTTCGCCACAAAGAAATCAGACGACAATTCAGCGACGAAAGATGGCCCGATTGAGCAGAGAAGACCGCCAAATTGCATTGGGTCGTTTACAAGCAGGCCAAAGTCAAAGTGCAATCGCCAGGCACTTCCACGTGTCCCAGAGCACCATCAGTAGACTGTGGGTCAGGTTTCAAGCCACTGGCTCCGTTGCTGACTTGCCACGAGCGGGAAGACCAAGGGCGACAACTGCTGCTCACGACCGCTTCATACGGCTCCGCCACCTCCGGAATCGTTTCCTGTCGGCCTCATCTTCTGTCCAGGCTCTCCCCGGGCCACACCGATTATCGGACCAGACCGTGCGGAACCGCCTGCATGAAGCTGGTTTGAGAGCTCGCAGACCTCACAGAGGAGCTGTCCTCACCCGCCGCCATCGCCAGAACCGAGTGCAGTGGGGCAACCACCACCTTCGCTGGACCGTCCGGAATCTCTGGAGACACGTGTGGTTCAGCGACGAGTCCTACTTCCTGCTCCAGCGACATGATGGTCGGAGGAGGGTCTACCGGAGAGTAAACGAACGTTACGCGCCCAACTGTGTGGATGAGGCACCCGTTCATGGTGGTGGAGGCGTCATGGTGTGGGGGCGATCAATACCGCTGGAAGGAGCACCTTTGTGCACGTCCAAGGGCGCATAACTGCCCAGCGATACGTGGAGGAAATTCTGCGCCCACACGCCCTTCCTCTTCTGGCTGACCAGGATGCCATATTCCAGCAGGACAACGCTCGCCCGCACACAGCACGACTCACCACCCAGTTCCTCACCGACCACCATGTCCAGGTGCTTCCCTGTCCATCCATGTCGCCAGACATGAACCCGATAGAACACCTCTGGGATGAATTGGACAGACGTGTGCGCAGGCGAGAAGAAGCGCCGGCAAATCACCGCGATCTATTGCAGGCACTTCAGGAGGAGTGGGACACCATCCCACAGCAAGATATCCGGCATCTGATCCAGTCCATGCCCAGAAGGTGCCGGGCAGTTGTTGCTGCTCAAGGCAGTCACACCCCCTACTGACTTGACAGCCTCGGCACCCAATCGTATTGATTGACTGATTGATTTGAAGATGCAAATGAACTGTGTGTGCATTCAACTGTGTCCATACCAAATTTCAAACAAATAATCTAAATATTGGATTTTCTGTTAATTTTTTCGAAAAATAAAACAAATTTGGCAAGTAGCAACTATGCGTTTCTTTTTTTGAACAGTATAACATTGGCTGACTGTGTGATGATGTCTTCTGCTATTGGTCCGTTTCGACACTGTCTCAACAGACCATAGCAGAAGATATCATCAGACAGTCCGTCAATAGTGGGTACTATACAGTATACCATTGAGAGAGAAAGAGAGAGTTGCGATCACGGTATTAAAGCACGGCCAATATAAGGCATTGTGTTGTAACAGCTGCTGCTTTAGGGCAGTTTTCTCCCGTTCTATCCAGCCCCCTCCCCAGCCCCCTCCCCCTTCACACACACACTGTGACATACACACACTGTGACATACACACACACACATAATTGACACACTTCACACACACACACACACACATACACACACACACACACACACACAAAAACACACAGCCTTGCTTGGTGATAACAAGGATGATTCATGGCAAATGCCTCGTTTCGGTTCACTTGAAATAGCGTACCGCTGTGTGCAATGACCCGGATAATTATGATATGTTATCTGAGGGCGACACGGACGTGTAGGGTGACATGTCACACACAGGTGTGTAGGGGGAAGTTGAAAGGAGTCCCGAGAGAAAGCTGCTGACACTGCTGACACTCAACTACAGGTAACTACCGTGCAGGCTTCGCAAGTCAGTGTCGTTCAAACAGGGTGAGAGGTCACCAAGGTTGGTGAAGCTTCTACTGTGTCTATAGCAAATTGTGATGTTTCAAGTACGTTCAGTACAGGCACTTGAAATCCCCCTAAGTCAGTGAGTATTTGTCTCCTCCCCAGCCGATCGGAGTTTAATATTATTATTCAGTGCAAGAGTCACACCAAGCGCCTGTGCTATGTCACACGAATAACGACACACGAGCTGCACACGCAATGAATAATGCGTCTTGCTTGCAACTTTCGCCCCCAGTTTCCGTTGCTTTATTCACTCCACCCCTCTCTAGCATTGTGCAGTGGCGAATGGGGACAAGGGCTGAGAGTGAGTCAGTCTAACCCAACTCTCACATTACTCAAACAAGGGGTGATCCTTGATGAAAAATATAGTAATACAAAAAATCTGTTCCTATGTCAACTGACTGCAATATAATGGGTATGATCAATTCAGCAACAAGTCATGACGCCCACAGACTAACAAATTAATAATAGCATACCCCCGCGGCTCATTCTATCCCTGACAGGATGCCTTGGTTTTCTTTCTGTGGGTAAGAAATCGATATTTTTTTTAAATTTTTTTTTTTTTTACATATATTTATTATTCCGTAATGTGTTATGGATATAAGCAGATTCGCGATCGTCGATAATGATTTTTCATGGTGTTGTCTAATTTTTAAATTACAAAGAAATATTGATATGTAAGACAGTTTCAAGCGAGCTATTTTTCGCGGCTGTATTTGCTGTGCAAACAACTCTAAATATGGCAAAAGTGTCACGTGATAATCAACCGTTTGGTTTCGGCGCTCGCTGGAGCAGACGATTTTTTGACAGTGATGCAACCATATATTACGGTCTCCTTCCGGCAGCAGTCCCACACTTTCCACTTGTTTTGAGCTTAGAACGATGTCTTTATTTTAACTGTGAAGAACAGAACGGAGATCACTGTCGAAGTCGGCCAATCTGCAATCATTTTCGTCTCGCGAACACTGCTCGAGAACAACATATGGGAGATAACTCTGTATTCTTGATTTGATAGATTCGCGTAGGACTGTAGCGTCCGGTCAGAGAGATAACTGGCGATAGCCGTTGAGCGATGACTGATCAGAATGTCTCTGTGCATGATAGTACGGTATGCAGGATGTTGGCTGCACAACGACCCTCAGTTCACCGAATACCTGTATCTTATCTCACTGTTGGCTGCACAACGACCCTCAGTTCACCGAATACCTGTATCTTATCTCACTGTTGGCTGCACAACGACCCTCAGTTCACCGAATACCTGTATCTTATCTCACTGTTGGCTGCACAACGACCCTCAGTTCACCGAATACCTGTATCTTATCTCACTGTTGGCTGCACAAGGACCCTCAGTTCACCGAATATCTGTATCGTATCTCACTGACACCCAACCTCGGCGATAAGCACTGGTTTGTTTATGTTGTTAAATGTATATATATTTATTTAAGATATACATGTAATATCATAGTTTGACACACTGAAGTCCCCCAAAGACTAAAGAAAGAAACAGAGAGAGAACCGGCACGGCTGGCCTAGTGGTAAGGCGTCCGCCCCGTGATCGGGAGGTCGTGGGTTCGAACCCCGGCCGGGTCATACCTAAGACTTTAAAATTGGCAATCTAGTGGCTGCTCCGCCTGGCGTCTGGCATTATGGGGTTAGTGCTAGGACTGGTTGGTCCGGTGTCAGAATAATGTGACTGGGTGAGACACGAAGCCTGTGCTGCGACTTCTGTCTTGTGTGTGGCGCACGTTATATGTCAAAGCAGCACCGCCCTGATATGGCCCTTCGTGGTCGGCTGGGCGTTAAGCAAACAAACAAAAACAGAGAGAGAGAGTTCCGAAACGGACCCTGCACACAGGAACTATCCGCCACCTTGCGCCAAACAGGCTCACGGTTTTTTTTTAAAATTCATTTTCTTATATTTTCTTGTCAACAGTCGATTACCGTTACTGTATTCGTGTCATTCGAGCAAGGTCATGCTCCTTGTGCAGTCCACACTGTCACTGTCACTGTCACGGCCACTGTCACTGTCTGTCACTGTCACTGCCACTGTCTGTCACTGTCACTGCCACTGTCACGGCCACTGTCACTGTCTGTCACTGCGGCCACCGGGATGCAAACTGCATGTCAGGCTCTTCAACTGGCTTCACTGAATGACGTCCGTTATACGCCTTATATGGTGCGGCTGCTACCACCGTTCACTGAGGCAAACACTTTCTGAGAAAGCAGAATGAGGATCTCCCGTATATTCACCAGTTCATGGCTTGTTTTTATGTATCAAAAATGAGTTGAATTCTGTTATCCTGAAAGCGAATGGCACTGGGTGGGTGGCTGGGCGTGGCGGCCTCATTAACAATAAGAGGAGCTGTCATTCACATGTCAACGCGGTAAGACTAACACTAACATACCCTCCCGCCCCGCCCGCTTTTGACCACTGAGCCAATAAGTGCTCAAACAAGCTAAACACCTGTTGCGAACATTGACTGACTCAGTGATTCGTGCTTAACTTTCATGCACAGCAAGACGAAACCAAACTGTCCTACTCGACCGTGTCATCCAACATAATTCGACAGAGAGCAGCTCTGTTCGTCTGTCTGCTGCCCAGGTGTACGGAAGGCCTGATGCTTATTTCTCCCAGCTTGTTAGCAATTCTGCACAATACGCTTATCAGTACTCAAACGGGCCAAAGGCTGAGCGTGCCGCCAATAAAAGCTATCATCATATACTGTTCAAAAAAAGAAACGCATAGCTTGTAATATTTGGTTAATTTAGTTATATGGCTACAAGGATATCCACCAAACTGCAGAAAATGTTTATCTGGTCGTCGACCCTTCGTCCATTGCCACAAGTGAGCTCTGCACGTGACGCATGCGTTATCAGTGGCTACAATGTCAAAATTGCTCATTTGGCATGACCACTCGTCATGCTTCAGTGTAATCTCGTGAAACTCGGGGAATATTGAGGTCTCACCATGTCTTCCAAAACCCATAAAAGCGGATTGTTCGCCACAAAGAAATCAGACGACAATTCAGCGACGAAAGATGGCCCGATTGAGCAGAGAAGACCGCCAAATTGCATCGGGTCGTTTACAAGCAGGCCAAAGTCAAAGTGCAATCGCCAGGCACTTCCACGTGTCCCAGAGCACCATCAGTAGACTGTGGGTCAGGTTTCAAGCCACTGTTTCCGTTGCTGACTTGCCACGAGCGGGAAGACCAAGGGCGACAACTGCTGCTCACGACCGCTTCATACGGCTCCGCCACCTCCGGAATCGTTTCCTGTCGGCCTCATCTTCTGTCCAGGCTCTCCCCGGGCCACACCGATTATCGGACCAGACCGTGCGGAACCGCCTGCATGAAGCTGGTTTGAGAGCTCGCAGACCTCACAGAGGAGCTGTCCTCACCCGCCGCCATCGCCAGAACCGAGTGCAGTGGGGCAACCAGCACCTTCGCTGGACCGTCCGGAATCACTGGAGACACGTGTGGTTCAGCGACGAGTCCTACTTCCTGCTCCAGCGACATGATGGTCGGAGGAGGGTCTACCGGAGAGTAAACGAATGTTACGCGCCCAACTGTGTGGATGAGGCACCCGTTCATGGTGGTGGAGGCGTCATGGTGTGGGGGGGCGATCAATACCGCTGGAAGGTGCACCCTGGTGCACGTCCAAGGGCGCATGACTGCCCAGCGATACGTGGAGGAAATTCTGCGCCCACACGCCCTTCCTCTTCTGGCTGACCAGGATGCCATATTCCAGCAGGACAACGCTCGCCCGCACACAGCACGACTCACCACCCAGTTCCTCACCGACCACCATGTCCAGGTGCTTCCCTGGCCATCCATGTCGCCAGACATGAACCCGATAGAACACCTCTGGGATGAATTGGACAGACGTGTGCGCAGGCGAGAAGAAGCGCCGGCAAATCACCGCGATCTATTGCAGGCACTTCAGGAGGAGTGGGACACCATCCCACAGCAAGATATCCGGCATCTGATCCAGTCCATGCCCAGAAGGTGCCGGGCAGTTGTTGCTGCTCAAGGCAGTCACACCCCCTACTGACTTGACAGCCTCGGCACCCAATCGTATTGATTGACTGATTGATTTGAAGATGCAAATGAACTGTGTGTGCATTCAACTGTGTCCATACCAAATTTCAAACAAATAATCTAAATATTGGATTTTCTGTTAATTTTTTCGAAACATAAAACAAATTTGGCAAGTAGCAACTATGCGTTTCTTTTTTTGAACAGTATATATCGATGTCAGGTACTGGTAGTGACAGCGAAGTGACGTCAGCTACATCACTCTGTGTCACTGACCATACCTTGAGCTAAATGCTCTCTCTCTCTCTCTCTCTCTCTCTCTCTCTCTCTCTCTCTCTCTCTCTCTCTCTCTCTCTCTCTCTTTCTCTCGCCACAACCCTCGTAAAATAAAATTTGATTTGATTTGATTTTATCTCTCTTTCACTCTCTCTCTCTCTCTCTCTCTCTCTAGATCTCTCCCCGTCTCTCTCTCTCTCTCTCTCTCTCTCTCTCTCTCTCTCTCTCTCTCTCTCTCTCTCTCTCTCTCTCTCTCTCATACACACACACACACACACTGACACACACGTACACCAGACGCGCACACCTGTTCTTGCATCCGATTCAGTTGTACACGTATCAGTAAATCTAACTGTATATATTTATAGCGAGTGTGAATTATATATCTATATATACATCACGGTCGACTGCACCAAGCTCCGGTGTCGTCACAGTAGAACATCGGAACATGCTGTAATTGTCTTTACGGGTGACTGCCGCTCTCTCGGCCTTTCTTTCTTTCAATCTTCACTGCATGACGATAATGCGAAATCCGATTTTCTTCAGGTGTGGTTTTTCTTTCCAGTTAACTGGATCATTCACGCTGATTGAAGACGGTCTATGGTCTAAGTAAACTCTGTTGTCGAGTTGTGTATGTACAGCCTGATTAACTTTCCATGAGATCAGCGCCGCGAACCTGAGACGCGGCGAGAGTGTCAACAGCGCTTACCAGTTCCCTGTGCCTCTGTAAACATGGGCTATGTGGAAGTATAGTATCAAGTATAGCTGGTGACTGTGACCGAAAGCAACGCCCAATATCGCCCTGACATGTATACAGCAATATACATTTATGGTAACTGAGCCTACATAGTGTACCGTAGCCGAGAACTATGCTTGCATTAGTGGCAGCACTGAATACACGCCAGAGGCTCCGTCTAATCGTATTGCTATTAATAAAGTGCTCAAATCGTGTATGATGAAAATGCTGCACTCACCAAAGTAGACCTCCTTATTGCAGTTGGGACACTTAGGCATGGTTGCTGTTGCGCTGGTCAAGCTGATGCGGGGCTAAACAAACAGGACTTTTCTGTCTTGTGGTGAAAGTGACGTTGTCCCTGCAACTAGTGGTCCGACTGGTGAAACTGGCGCCAAGAGCAGTGATAGCAGTAAACGCCCAATTTGCACACGGCACACCGTGTGTTTTCCTAGTTGTGCACACGAGACTCATCATTGCATTACGCCATTATCTATTCAACCACCTTAATTTCCATGCAGACCATTTCCTATGAAGCAAAACATACATACTCGTCATGCAAGCTTGACTCTGGTATAAAAAATAAATATACACAAAGACGCACACATCAGCGATTTCTCTCGAAATGCAGCGTGTGTTTGTACAAGATGATTGATGCTCTGCATGCAACTTTCACTTTCAGCCGCTAAATCGTCGTCTGCTATGTGCAGGGGAGATCACTTGGCCAGCTATATTCCTTCCATCGTGCTGGTTTCCCTTTACAGGTCAGTTTGTCCTTGGCTGCAGTCAGAAAACATGTCCAAGTCAGTGTCGTCTGCTCGGCAGAGGATGCTTCACTATCCACAGGCTGTCATGCAGTGTCAAGCACAGGTACTTGCAGTGTAATCAGAGAGAGAGAGAGAGAGAGAGAAAACGAGGAGCGCTGTCGGCTGTTTTTGGCTGATTTCTGTCTGTCTCTCTCTTGTATAGTCTTAATATTGCTGGGCCCAAGCTCGTGTTCAGTCAGCCGTCTTGGTTCAGTCAGCCGTCTTGCCTTGTCGTTTTAAATCCCTGGAGCACGGAAGTGCCGGGAATTAGGGTTGCAGGAATGGCGTTCTTCCTCCCTTTTCTCTGTGGGAGTGTGTGGTTATGTTCAGGTGCATGCATGTCTTTTTGGCAAGTTCAATACATGCTGAGTTGATTTATGTGATTTGTTTGTTGCAGGCCCTTTCCTATGGACAATGTGTGTCTGCCAAAGAGAATGTTACCAAACATGTCTGTGACAAGGAATTCCAGGCGCTGAAAGAGTGTGTTCACAATGCTGTAAGTTCATGCCTGGCTTTCAACACGTGTGTTAATACTGCCCTTGCATTATACTTTTAATGGCATGCAAACCATTGTGTAAACTGCCAGATTATGAAGGGACAACAAACAAGTATGTTGAACATCTTTTCTTAATGAAAGCAAAAATAATAAATATTGCTCACCTCTCTAGAATCTCCTTTGCTTTCCAGACAAAAACACATTTACAGCTTTTTCAAACTATAAATAGTATAAAGTATCAATGCAAGGGTTGTCACTGACACACAAGAGTTAGCCCTAGTAGCACTGATGAGAAGGTGAAGGCTGGGGGGGGGGGGGGGGGGGAGGGAAGGAAGGAGGCAGGCAAAGAAGACTGGTCAGTGGTTATCAGTATGCACCAGGTGTGTCTTGTATTTCCTGCATCATGGTGCCATCATTGACAGGGGATCCAACGTCATGATTATGATGGACTTGATGATGTGTCAACCTTTCCTACAAAGGAACAATTTTAACCTGTATCTGCCGTTTGTATGCATACAAAACCTGGTACACTGGAGTTACTCATACATGACTCGAAATCTTTCTTGTTGAATTGTACAGATGAAGAAGATGAAGTGAGCTTGGCTGATGCAGCCCTGTCAAACTGACTACACAGCTGTACAGGGATTGGTGGAGACAGCCAGCGTGTAGACCAATTATTGAGGACCATGACACCGTGTGAGATTCGGCTGACTGAGGAAGACTTGGCTTTGTACAGACGGTGCACAATGCCAACCCTTATCACGCACATTTCAATGACAACTGAACAATGTGAAAACAGCATGGATATATGTAGCCTGTACCTGGGTGTCGGTCAGTCCTGCATCTTTACCTGTCAGTTTCTGGATACATTTGGGAGAGGCTGTGATCTTAACATTCACCGGATCACGCTTTGGACTACACAGTCCGGATACGACCCATACTTTCTAAAGAAGGATCTAGCGTAAAAAGTATGGGTTGTACACGACCCACGCCATCGGAATAGGGATAAACTCTTTACCGCCTCTTTGCAGAGTATGGGTCGTACGTACACGACCCACATCATCCGAATAGGAATAAACACCGTAACATGCCTTATTTAATTCCATATGGGTTGTCCACAACCCACAACATCCGGACTGTGTAGTTTAAATGACCTCATTGTTTATTTGTGTGTTTACAAAGATAATCCTATTAAAATTGGTTCAAAGGAAGGTTATATGGTGTTTGAGGATTACATGAAGTCTCAAATCAAAAACTCCCTTTAGTTTTAGAGATACAGACATTTTTGTGAGGCTGTGGGTCATCCACGACCCAGGCAGCACGATGGAGGTTAACCTGGTGCATTTGGCTCATTTTTGTCTTCTTCACATAGTTCCCCAGTGAAGGCCAACGGGAAAGCACAAGTCAGTTGTATCTGCCAGGAACTAAGAGCCAATGAAAGAAAATGCTTGAATGCAGAGGTATTTTAGAAGAGATGAGACAAAGTTATGTAGGTTCTTAGAACAGTGTCATGACGAACACTAACAAAATTAGGGTATTACCTGTGACAAAGCCGTTCCAGGCATGAGTAGGTACAGCAACAAAGTACCCTACCTGTTAGCAGGGAAGCAACTGTGTATGATATGTTTCACGTCATGATGGAGTTGCTTCTCTTGGATTGTACTCTGACTATTTTAGCGTTGTTCAGTGTTTATGGTGGCTCAGTTGTTTTCATTATACATGTATGTGTGTGGGCACAGACAAGGGAGACTTGTCTCTGGTGTGGTGAATGAGACACAGACAAGGCAGACTTGTCTCTGGTGTGGTGAATGAATGTAGTATTTGCAGTGACAAGCACTGCTCCAATTTTTGCGCGTGTGTACTTCATGTGTGTGTGCATGCGTGTGTGTTTGTGTGTGTGTATATGTGTGTGTGTGTAGCTCTTGTGTGTCTCAGTGTGTGTGTGCGCGTGTGTGTACACGTGTGTGTAGCTCGTGTGTGTGTGTAGCTCGTGTAATGTGTGTGTGTCAGTGTGTGTGCACGCGCGTGGGTGTAACGGTGTGTGTGTGTGTGTATGTGACCCCATGGGAAGTTTCATTGTTCTGACAGTGATGTCATTAAAGAGACATTAAAATCGTTTCAGCATTGATCCAGTGTATTTGTTCTGTGTACGTGTAATGTGGAGTGTGTGTTTTTAGTGGGGTTGATAGCACCTGAAGTGTGCAGAGAGGACACGTCAGTGGCAAAGTAAGGATGGGGGACAGTGGCAAAGTAAGGATGGGGGACAGTGGCAAAGTAAGGATGGGGGACAGTGGCAAAGTAAGGATGGGGGACAGTGGCAAAGTAAGGATGGGGTACAGTGGCAAAGTAAAGATGGGGGACAGTGGCAAAGTAAGGATGGGGGACAGTGGCAAAGTAAGGATGGGGTACAGTGGCAAAGTAAGGATGGGGTACAGTGGCAAAGTAAAGATGGGGGACAGTGGCAAAGGGTAAGGATGGGGGACAGTGGCAGGGAACACACACGGGACGAGACAACACTGTGTTCATTGCCACTGTACGTTCCCCATCCTTACTCTGACACAAACACTATAGAGACACCCACCACCATCCAGTTCAGTTTACTCGTGTTACCTGTTGTGAGATGTCAGCAAACTATGCAGTGTAGTACAATGAGTCACTGTGTTACCTGTTGAGAGATGTCAGCAGACTATGCAGTGTAGTACAATGAATCACTGTGTAACCTGTTGAGAGATGTCAGCAGACTATGCAGTGTAGTACAATGAATCACTGTGTAACCTGTTGAGAGATGTCAGCAGACTATGCAGTGTAGTACAATGAATCACTGTGTAACCTGTTGAGAGATGTCAGCAGACTATGCAGTGCAGTACAATGAATCGCTGTGCTACCTGTTGAGAGATGTCAGCAAAGTCATGATGTCATGCTGTCCATGCACTCATAAATACTGAAACGGGTCCGTTCAAGTTTAGAACTTTAATTTCAACTCAGGAATCAAACATGTCTTCTAGCCACCATGTGCTAGCTCCCAGAGAGTGCCGGCCGGAAACACGTGACATGTGAATAGGACAAAACGTATTGTCTCGGCGAGCCATGTATGGTACCATGACATCCCCCTTTCTTTAAATGGACACTTTTCTTTTTAAGTTGAATATTTTTACTTTAATTAATTTGAACATTTCGAACGACAGAAATTAACAGTATTTCTTGTTGTGTAAGCAAGTTCCTTTTGCACACTTAACTACACAATGACTCAAACAGGGCACTGAGTCTCTCATCAGTGTCTCTGACTTAAAACTTATAACAAAAACACCAGGACTTCACACCAAAGTGAATGTGACTAGAAGTGACTACGCTGCCTCTTTCGCGTAGTATGAAAACAAATGTTTTCACTGAATTTCACTGAAACCGTAGTGGAAGTTTGACTTCCCTGCCACTCCTGGTACAAACAGGGACAGTTTTAACATCTGGAGGATCTGGCAGTTCAAGTTCTTCAACAGTCTCTGCGCCGCCAGAATCACCCGCCGCAGGAAATTTCGGAATCTGCACCTCTTCGCCTGTTGAAGCCCGACGAAGGTGTCGTCTGTTTCGTCTCAGTATACCTGTCGGTGTTTGAACCATGTACGATCTAATGGCACACTGCTCAACTACACGTCCGGACTGTCGCCAGCCGTCTTTGCCGTCGATCTTTATTTTGACAGTCGTCTCACCCGGCTTGAGGATGGGAAGAGACTGGACACCATGTCTACGGTCATTGTTCTCTTTTTGTTGCTGCTTTGCTTGTCTGTCCCGTTCTTTGAAATCCTTCGCCACAGGTGTTTGGGGTATGAGGGATTTTGGGAGACTTGGGGGACGAGTTCTCAACTGTCGCCCAAACGCCAACTCGGCTGGGCTTGCGCCAAGTGAGGGGATTGGGGTAGCCCTGTAGGATAGCAAGGCTAAGGCAACATCGCTTTGTTTCAAGATTGTTTTGGACGTCTGCACAGATCGTTCCGCCTCACCATTGCTCTGGGGATACCGTGGACTGCTTGTCACGTGCGTGAAGCCCCACGAGTGTCTGAAGTCTTGAAACTTTTCCGACGTGAATTGGGTACCATTGTCCGACACCACAATTTCTGGAACGCCGTGTCTGGAGAACAAGTCTTTCAGCTTGCCGATCACTTCTTCAGCTGTTTCCCTGGACAGCTGCTCAATCTCAATGAAGCGAGAGTAGTAGTCTACGTATGACAGGTAGTTCTCTCCCCTGAATGCTAGTAGATCTACCCCTACTTTCTGAAATGGGTACTCAGGTAACTTTGAAGTAATCAAAGGTTCCTTTCGCTGTGTTGGTTTGCTTTCTAAGCAATGTCTACACCTCCCCACCATTTCCTTGATTTCCTGACCCATGCCTGACCACCAAACACACTGGTTTGCCCTTTCTCTGCATTTTTGAATGCCCTGATGCCCGTCATGAATTTTTCCCAGAATATCTTTTCTGTGGGAGAATGGGATTACTATCCTTGACCCTCTGACTAGTAATCCATCATGATCGCTCAGTTCATCTTTGACACTGTAAAACTCACGAGCCGCAAGTTTCACGTCTTCTTTGTATTGCGGCCAGCCCGATCGCGTGTACTCTAACGCTGTTTGAAGCGTAACATCTTCTTGTGTTGCTTTTCTGAGAGCTTCTAGCTTTTCATCTGAGACTGACCACGATGCGCGAACCGCGTCTGCATGTACTTGAACATCTGTTTCAAGTGTATTCTGTTCTGGACTTTGTCTCTGCCAGTGGAGATCTGGACAGAGCATCCGCGACAACCAGATATTTCCCTGGTTCGTATTCCGCGATAACGTTGGGACGCATGAGTCGCACCAACATACGCTGACACCCCAAAGGAGTGTCTGTGAGATCCTTTTTGTTAATCAGCGGAACCAAAGGTCTGCGATCTGTAATCAGCTTGAATTCCGGTAAGCCTGTAAGATACCTTTGAAATGTTTTGCACGCGTAGACCCCAGGAAGACATTCTTTTTCGATCTGCGCGTATTTACATTCTGCTGATGTGAGTGTTGGCTAACAAAACGCGACAGGTTTGAGTTCGCCTTCATACACTTGGTATAGGACTCCGCCTAAGCCATAGCTGCTTGCATCTGAACACACGACTGTTTCGCGACCTAACTCGTAGACCTCAAGCGTTGGTGCGTCTGTGATACTCTTTTTCACCTGCTCGAACGCCTGTCGCTGTTCACTATCCCAGATCCACTGTGTATCTTTGTGAAGAAGCGCGTTCAGTGGCCCAAGTATGTCCGCGAGGTTTGGAATGAACCGACCGAGGTAGCTAACCATCCCTAGAAACCGACGCAACTCGCTCACGTCTTGAGGCTCTGTCATCTCTATGATAGCCTTGACCTTTGACAGATCAGGTTGAATGCCGTCTTGGCTGATCGTGTGACCCAGAAAGTCAAGCTTCGTTTTCCGAAACTCACACTTTTCTTTGTTCAGCTTGAGCCCCGCCTGTCTTACGCGCTCTAGAACCTGCCTGAGACGTTCATCATGCTCTGCCTCAGAGTCGCCACTGACAACGACATCATCCATGAAGCAAACGACTCCTTCTATGCCTTGAAGCATGTCTTCCATGGTTCTTTGGAAGATTTCGGGTGCGAGTGAAATCCCGAACGGCAACCGTTTGAAGTAAAACCTTCCAAATGGCGTCATGAACGTTGTCAGTTTTGCTGACTCTTCCTGTAGAGGAATTTGCCAGAAACCGGAAGTAGCATCGAGTTTTGAAAAAACTTTCGCCCCTGCGAGTTTGTGTGTCATGTCTTCCAACGTTGGAAGTGTGTAGCGCTCCCGCTTGACCGACCTATTCAAACGTTTCAAATCAACACAGATGCGAACGTTTCCATTCTTTTTCAATACTGGTACGATCGGCGCACACCAGTCTGTCGGTTCGGTGACCTTTTCTATTATGCCATCCGAAAGCATGCGTTGAAGTTCTCTCTCAACTTTTGGTAACAACGGAATCGGAACGCGTCTTGGAACTGAAATGCTGTACGGTTCTGCGTCTTCATTCAGAACGATCTTGATTGGATCACATTTGACTGGGACGCCTATGTCCCCAAATGCTAAGTTGTTCATTTCAT
Source organism: Littorina saxatilis (assembly GCF_037325665.1). NCBI lineage: Eukaryota > Metazoa > Mollusca > Gastropoda > Littorinimorpha > Littorinidae > Littorina > Littorina saxatilis. Next base: position 6,676,751 of record NC_090246.1, on the reverse strand, counting down.
CTAGCCTCTTAACTAGACCTAGCTTCAAAGCTGTGCTCCTGCTGAGGAGACTATCTGTTTCCCCTCTCAAAACGTAAACTCTGAAGGTTGTACGCTTTCCCTTAAAGCTTGTTTGCGCTACGAACTGACCCATGTTCTCAACAGGACCTCCCGGGGACTCTAGTTTGGCATGACTAGTGTGAAGTTTGGGTCTTGGACTCATCTTTTTGAACTCAGATTCCGAAATGACAGATACATCAGCCCCTGTGTCTATTTTGAAATTGACCACCCTATTTCCTATGCTAAGGGAAACTCTCCATGGTGGTTCGTTTTCTGTGGTTTCTAGACTACCCAAAAAGAACTTCTCGCCCTGTTCAGAGTTAGTGAGATTGTCCAGTGTTTGCTTGGACCGGCACACAGACTGAAAATGGTTAGATTTACCACAGGCTCGACATGTTTTCCCCATTGCTGGACAGACTGTACCTCTTTCGTGTGGACTGTTACCACACTTGTAGCACGAACGTTGGCCTGACTGTCTGCCGCCGCGCTGACTTGTGCTGCCGCCGCGATGACTTGAGCTGCCGCCGCGATGACCGGAGCTGCCTTGAGCGCCGCCTCGGTGACCATGGTTACGGCCTCTTCCTCTCTGGAAACTGCTGCCGCCAACACTGGATTTGTTGACTTCGTCCACGTTGCTGCTGACGCCACGCTGCTCTGCCATCTGTGCCTTTACTTGCTCGTGCTGGCGAGCCATCGTCACTGCCTTGTCCAAATCTAGATCTGGTTCGAGCTGAAGCTTTTGAGACAAGTTCTGATCTGTAACACCTAAGACAACTCTGTCTCGTATGGTGTTATCCCTGTCAGGGAACTCGGTGAATTCTGCTAGCTTGAATAGGTCACGAACATATTCTTCGATAGTTTCCCCTTGTTGTTGGCTTCTCTGGTGGAACAGCGCTCTCTCGTGAATGAGATTTCGTTTGGGGGTGAAGTGGGTGTCAAACCGTTGCGCCACAATGTCAAAACTTTTCTGTTGTTCTGCTGTTAGAGCATATTGTTTAAAAATGCTCTCCGCTTGTGCCCCCATTGCGTAAATAAAACTGCTAACTTGTACATCTCCGTCCTCCTTGTTGAGTTTTGACGCGAGACGAAATCTAGCAAATCTCTCTCTCCACGCTTGCCACCCGGCTGGCTGTCGAAAGTCAAAACTTTCTGGTGGTTTGAATCCTGGCATCTTGGTCTTTCTGCAGGGCCGGACCCAGGGGGGGGTTCGAGGGGTTCCGGAACCCCACCCCTGGAAAAAGCATGTACCTTGCTTTGACTTTTACTAGTTTTAGCACCAAAACAATGCTGCTCTTAACCGGCCTCAAAACAAGGCCCAGAATGCACCAGATTGCACCGATTTTAACCGTTTTTCAAAAATGTTCCGGGGGAGCATGCCCCCGGACCCCCCTAGTTCGCGCGCCTGCTTTGCAGGCGCGCGCTTGTGGCTTCGCCACTTCACTGATTTGCCCCCCCCAAAAAAAGGAGGAACCCCCCCCTTACAACTCATTTGGTCCGGCCCTGTTTCTGTGATATGTCGCACGCTAATCACTCAAAGATTAATCCCACCGCTGCCACCATGTCATGATGTCATGCTGTCCATGCACTCATAAATACTGAAACGGGTCCGTTCAGGTTTAGAACTTTAATTTCAACTCATCAGGATTCCAAGATGTCTTCTAGCCGCCATGTGCTAACTCCGCCGCCTAGAGTGCTGGGCGGAAACACGTGACACGTGAATAGAACAAACGTATTGTCTCGGCGAGCCATATATGATACCATGACAGCAGACTATGCAGTGTAGTACAATGAATCACTGTGTAACCTGTTGAGAGATGTCAGCAGACTATGCAGTGTAGTACAATGAATCACTGTGTTACCTGTTGAGAGATGTTAGCAGACTATGCAGTGCAGTACAATGAGTCACTGTGTAACCTGTTGAGAGATGTCAGCAGACTATGCAGTGTGCAGTACAATGAATCACTGTGTAACCTGTTGAGAGATGTCAGCAGACTATGCAGTGTAGTACAATGAATCACTGTGTAACCTGTTGAGAGATGTCAGCAGACTATGCAGTGTAGTACAATGAATCACTGTGTAACCTGTTGAGAGATGTCAGCAGACTATGCAGTGTGCAGTACAATGAATCACTGTGTAACCGAGTGCACAAGCACACCGATCACCTGTGGAGGCAATGCTTGTCAAACAGGGTTCAGGTTTTACAGCTAATTGACTAGCCATACATACACTGCCAAATGAACAACAGCAGACAGACCCTATCACAGACAGACCCTTTTTTTTCTTTCTTTAGTTGGTGTTTAACGTCGTTTTCAACCATTCAAGGTTACATCGCGACGGGGAAAGGGGGGGGAGATGGGATAGAGCCACCCGTCAACTGTCTCCTGTTCACAAAAGCACTAATCAAAAAATTGCTCCAGGGGCTTGCAACGTAGTACAATATATGACCTTACTGGGAGAATGCAAGTTTCCAGTACAAAGGACTTAACATTTCTAAAATCTAACATTTCTAACATGACTAAAATCTTTACAAAAATTGACTATTCTATAAAAGAAACACTTAACAAGGGTAAAAGGAGAAACAGAATCCGTTAGTCGCCTCTCACGACATGCTGGGGAGCATCGGGTAAATTCTTCCCCCTAACCCGCGGGGGGTCAGACAGACCCTATCACAGACAGACCCTATCACAGACAGACCCTATCACAGACAGACCCTATCACAGCAGACAGACCCTATCACAGCAGACAGACCCTATCACAGACAGACCCTATCACAGACAGACCCTATCACAGCAGACAGACCCTATCACAAACAGTTACTCCTCATTTCACGGGTTTGCCGCAGTGTCCCAACGAACCAAAAAACGTCGCAAGCTTTGGCAGGGAGACAACTCCGTCAATGCAGAGTAACGGTTTGTTACAAGCGTCACCTTGTAACTGTAAGATCAACGCATGGCCGGGGAATTTGCGATTCCTAAACGCCCCACTGAACGACTAACGTCACATGTCGCTTCGGTCTTTTCCGGAGGAACACCGCGTGTACATAATACACACTTCGATCGCGTAGCAGGCCGGGGAGTGTAGCACCGCTAAGCATGCACATGGGTACATCAACAAGCACCCCAGTGATGCCTGCTCACAGACTCGCGCTGTATTTTGGTTGGTTTTGTTTGTTGTTGTACAGTCAGGATGCTAGAACTGAAGTGAACATGTTCTGTATACCGTCAAGTTGCTAGAACTGAAGTGAACATGTTCTGTGTACCGTCAAGTTGCTAGAACTGAAGTGAACATGTTCTGTATATCGTCAAGTTGCTAGAACTGAAGTGAACATGTTCTGTATATCGTCAAGTTGCTAGAACTGAAGTAAGCATGTTCTGTAACCGTCAAGTTGCTAGAACTGAAGTAAACATGTTCTGTATACCGTCAAGTTGCTAGAACTGAAGTGAACATGTTCTGTATATCGTCAAGTTGCTAGAACTGAAGTGAACATGTTCTGTATATCGTCAAGTTGCTAGAACTGAAGTAAGCATGTTCTGTATATCGTCACTGTTGCTAGAACTGAAGTAAACATGTTCTGTAAACCGTCAAGTTGCTAGAACTGAAGTGAACATGTTCTGTATACCGTCAAGCTGCTAGAACTGAAGTGAACATGTTCTGTATACCGTCAAGCTGCTAGAACTGAAGTGAACATGTTCTGTATACCGTCAAGTTGCTAGAACTGAAGTAAACATGTTCTGTAAACCGTCAAGTTGCTAGAACTGAAGTAAACATGTTCTGTATACCGTCAAGTTGCTAGAACTGAAGTGAACATGTTCTGTAGGCTATACCGTCAAGTTGCTAGAACTGAAATAAACATGTTTAGTGTACCGTCAAGATGCTAGAACTGAAGTGAACATGTTCTGTATACCGTCAAGTTGCTAGAACTGAAGTGAACATGTTCTGTGTACCGTCAAGTTGCTAGAACTGAAGTGAACATGTTCTGTATATCGTCAAGTTGCTAGAACTGAAGTGAACATGTTCTGTATACCGTCAAGCTGCTAGAACTGAAGTGAACATGTTCTGTATACCGTCAAGCTGCTAGAACTGAAGTGAACATGTTCTGTATACCGTCAAGTTGCTAGAACTGAAGTAAACATGTTCTGTAAACCGTCAAGCTGCTAGAACTGAAGTGAACATGTTCTGTATACCGTCAAGCTGCTAGAACTGAAGTGAACATGTTCTGTATACCGTCAAGCTGCTAGAACTGAAGTGAACATGTTCTGTATACCGTCAAGTTGCTAGAACTGAAGTAAACATGTTCTGTAAACCGTCAAGTTGCTAGAACTGAAGTAAACATGTTCTGTAAACCGTCAAGTTGCTAGAACTGAAGTAAACATGTTCTGTATACCGTCAAGTTGCTAGAACTGAAGTAAACATGTTCTGTATACCGTCAAGTTGCTAGAACTGAAGTAAACATGTTCTGTAAACCGTCAAGTTGCTAGAACTGAAGTAAACATGTTCTGTAAACCGTCAAGTTGCTAGAACTGAAGTAAACATGTTCTGTATACCGTCAAGTTGCTAGAACTGAAGTGAACATGTTCTGTATATCGTCAAGTTGCTAGAACTGACCCTATCAGTTTCCTGCACAAGCAAGCTTTACTGACCAAGTTCCATTTAGAAAGTTATTTTAAGTATGTGAACAGCATCCAGTTTTGTTATGAAAGTTAAATCAATATGAAGCCAAGGAAAGGAAAATGATGATCGTAGTGTTGTAATGAAGCCAAAGAAAGGAAAATGATGATCGTAGTGTTGTAATAAAGCCAAGGAAAGGAAAATGATGATCGTAGTGTTGTAATGAAGCCAAAGAAAGGAAAATGATGATCGTAGTGTTGTAATAAAGCCAAGGAAAGGAACATGATCGTAGTGTTGTAATGAAGCCAAGGAAAGGAAAATAATGATCGTAGTGTTGCAAAGAAGCCAATGAAAGGAAAATGATGATCGTAGTGTTGTAATGAAGCCAAGGAGAGAAACAAGATGATCGTAGTGTTGTAATAAAGCCAAGGAAAGGAACATGATGATCGTAGTGTTGTAATGAAGCCAAGGAAAGGAAAATGATGATCGTAGTGTTGTAATGAAGCCAAGGAAAGGAACATGATGATCGTAGTGTTGTAATGAAGCCAAGGAAAGGAAAATGATGATCGTAGTGTTGTAATGAAGCCAAGGAAAGGAACATGATGATCGTAGTGTTGTAATGAAGCCAAGGAAAGGAACATGATGATCGTAGTGTTGTAATGAAGCCAAGGAAAGGAAAATGATGATCGTAGTGTTGTAATGAAGCCAAGGAAAGGAACATGATGATCGTAGTGTTGTAATGAAGCCAAGGAAAGGAAAATGATGATCGTAGTGTTGTAATGAAGCCAAGGAAAGGAAAATGATGATCGTAGTGTTGTAATGAAGCCAAGGAAAGGAACATGATGATCGTAGTGTTGTAATGAAGCCAAGGAAAGGAAATTGATGATCGTAGTGTTGCAATGAAGTAGACACCATACGCTTCGTGCAGGGCAGGGGCAGAAGCTGAATGTGTTGAGGTTGAGGCGGTGGTGGCGGAGGGTTAGAAAGAGCAACGTCAATAAAACAAAATCCAAGTTCCATGACAAGTAAATACAAACGCCACTGTGAAAAGCTAATTTCTACAGAAGCTAGATGTAGCACTTTCCTCTTCATTGAAAGGTGCGCCCAGGCGAGTGTAGTCAGGAGTGGTGACAACAACTTGTGATGCACTACGGACACTGAGAGGCAAACTAGGAGTGTACTTCAGGAGTGGTGACAACAACTTGTGATGCACTGCGGACACTGAGAGGCAAACTAGGAGTGTAGTCAGGAGTGGTGACAACAACTTGTGATGCACTGCGGACACTGAGAGGCAAACTAGGAGTGTACTTCAGGAGTGGTGACAACAACTTGTGATGCACTGCGGACACTGAGAGGCAAACTAGGAGTGTACTTCAGGAGTGGTGACAACAACTTGTGATGCACTGCGGACACTGAGAGGCAAACTAGGAGTGTACTCCAGGAGTGGTGACAACAACTTGTGATGCACTGCGGACACTGAGAGGCAAACTAGGACCCCGACTATTGCCCTGTCTTCATCTGACAAAACATGGGGAAAACATGAAGACTGAATGTGTCCTGTAATCTATGACAAGGGCCAGGCTGTGTGGCTTTCATTGTGTATCTATCAAAAAGAAACATACATGATCCGAACCAGACTATTGAGGTTTGGATGAGTCGCAGTCACTGTCTACCCCTCCTACACCACTCATTGCTCATACACGTGCGTTTCAGCCTCAACTCTGTCTGTCTCTGTCTCTGTCTCTGTCTCTCTCTGTCTGTCCCCCTCTCTGTCCCCCCACCCTCTCTCTCTCTTTCTCTCTCTCTCTCTCTCTGTCTCTCTCTCTCTCTCTCTCTCTCTATCTCTCTCTCTCTGTCTATTTCTCTCTCTCTCTCTCTCTGTCTGTCTATTTCTCTCTCTCTCTCTCTCTCTGTCTCTGTCTCTCTCTCTCTCTCTGTCTCTGTCTCTCTCTGTGTGTCTCTCTCTCTCCCTTTCAGGCTCTCTCTCTCTCTCCCACTCTCTCTTTTCCCCTCTCCCTCTCTCTCCCTCCCTATCTCTCTCTGTAAATGTCATTATCTGTATATCTATATACGACTTGTGCCTGTGTGTGTGTGTGTGTCTGTGTGTGTGTGTGTGTGTGTGTGTGTGTGTGTGTGTGTGTGTGTGTGTGTGTCCGCGATGCACGGCCAAAGTTCTCGATGGATCACTTTCAAATGTGGTGGCCATATTCAGGTACACCCTGGACACAACCTGGTCGATGAGATATTTCAACACGTGCTCTCAGCGCGCAGCGCTGAACCGATTTTGGTTTTTCTCTGGATCCATTCCCAGTAACTCTTCCTTATCTTCTCCAGTGTTTTCAGCGTTTATCTCCCTTCCTTCGTGTGGCGTCAATCCATATTCCCGTTTCTATTTTTAGAAGGTCACTGTCGACAACGCTCAATCCATATTCCCGTTATACTATTTTTAGAAGGTCACTGTCCCGGCGAAGCCGGGTATTACTCTTCTCCAGTGTTTTGCGCGTTTATCTCCCTTCCTTCGTGCGGTGCGCCGGCGAAGCCGGCGTACACCCGGCGCAGCCGGGTCCCCGGCGCAGCCGGGTATTCAGCTCGACTTCTTCCCGGCGAAGCCGTACCCGGCGAAGCGGGTATTCATCTAGTGTCATATAAACGAGCTGCATATTCAGGTCATGCTGCTCAGGTGAGTCAAACTAAACTAGTGAAAGACACTGAAACTTTTACCATGTACAGAACCTACTGAAAGATACTGAAACTTTTACGATGTACAGAAAGTGTTGAAAGATACTGAGATTTTTACCATGTACAGAAACTACTGAAAGATACTGAAACTTTTACCATGTACAGAAACTACTGAAAGATACTGAGATTGTTACCATGTACAGAAACTACTGAAAGATACTGAAACTTTTACCATGTACAGAAACTACTGAAAGATACTGAAACTTTTACCCTGTACAGAACCTACTGAAAGATACTGAAACTTTTACCATGTACAGAAACTACTGAAAGATAATGAGACTTTTACCATGTACAGAAACTACTGAAAGATACTGAGATTTTTACCATGTACAGACAATACTGAAAGATACTGAGATTTTTACCATGTACAGAAACTACTGAAAGATACTGAGATTTTTGACTGCAAGGAAGAAGTCAAAAACACAAACCCATGGGTAGGCCTAACTAAAGTTCTATATTCTGTCAGTCCCACTCTCCATTTGGTTACTGTTGGGTGCAATCTTTCACGCCAAACCTTATGTCTGATTTCCTACCCGGGGCAACGTGTCGCCAAGTTTTACACCCACTGGTGAACACACCCTCACACCCGCACGTTTTCTGGTCGCAAGTGGCATTCAAACATCTCTAATCTTCGGGATTGTTCTTCAGTGTACATTACGGGAAGAACCAAACATAGACACATTTCTGTTGTAACCGAGGGTGAGTGGGCAGACGATGAGACATTTGACAGCGGCCACTTTGTGATACAACTGGGACACTCCTGCGTTGGCTCCGCTGGGGTTTTATCATTACTGTGAAGAGAAAAGAAAGTAGTCGTGTCACCCACTTCAAAGGTGTCGTTAGGGGGGCTGGGGTTAGAGAAGCAAGGAAAAGGGCGGCACACAGAATGCAGTGGGTGACAGGGCCGTGCAGTGGTGACGGTGAAGGAAACAGAGCTGTGTCCAATCAGCACCACGTGTGGGATGACGCGGTAAACACAGCATGACCCCTCCTCACGAGCTGCACGTGTTTCTAGGCCTATATAAGCCACTGAGCCTTTCCCGCCTGCATGAACAATATCACTCTCAACAACACACGCTTTTCACTGACTGGATCTCAGTTTAGGAAGGAAAAAATCGGCTGAGATTGCAGCAAGAAATTGTCCTTCAAATCTTTCCAGTGGCATTTCCTTTTTCGGAGGAAAGTAGGCCTGGCCTAACAGCGAGAGGAGTACTTTGTACAGGAGCATCAGATTACTGCCGGAATCTCAACATGTGCCCGAGTGACGGAGCGAGGACTGTATGTGTTCTAGTGATGGCGGTGATGCTAAGCGCGAGCCACGGCCAGGACGTCCTCGGTGGCCCCAGGGTACTGGCGTTCCAGGCAGAGGCGGCTGTGGGCTACCACCCCCGCAACATCCACTGGCGGTCCCATGCCGCGGGCCAGCAGGCTGTGTGGCTGGAGGAGGACGGCGATAGTCTGGAGTTCGCCATCTGTCTGCCCCGAGCGGACCAGGTGCACGTGACCAGTGTTCGCTTCTCCAGTGACGGCTGGATGAAGGAGGGAGCCGTCAGTGTGGATGGAGAGGAGGTGGGTCTTTTTCATCGTCACTCGCACGTCATCATTCTTGCGCCATTTCGTGTTTTGATTGTTGTTTTATTGGCGACAAAGATGTGTTAGTTTGGGCTTGCATTCCACGCCCAACATAGTCCACTGCCCGGTTTGCTTGTGGAGGAAAAATTAAAACTAAACAAAAACAACAAACACTTTTACACTTCTATTATACTTTTTATATTTAGTCAAGTTTTGACTAAATATTTTAACGTAGAGGGGGGAATCGAGACGAGGGTCGTGGTGTATGTGTGTGTGTGTGTGTGTGTGTGTGTGTGTCTGTCTGTCTGTCTGTGTGTGTGTGTGTAGAGCGATTCAGACTAAACTACTGGACCGATCTTTATGAAATTTGACATGAGAGTTCCTGGGTATGAAATCCCCATACGTTTTTTTCATTTTTTCAATAAATGTCTTTGATGACGTCATATCCGGCTTTTCGTGAAAGTTGAGGCGGCACTGTCACGCTCTCATTTTTCAACCAAATTGGTTGAAATTTTGGTCAAGTAATCTTCGACAAAGGCCGGGGTTTGGTATTGCATTTCAGCTTGGTGGCTTAAAAACTAATGAGTGAGTTTGGTCATTAAAAATCTGAAAATTGTAAAAGAAATATTTTTTTATAAAACGATCCAAATTTACGTACATCTTATTCTTTATCATTTTCTGATTCCAAAAACATATAAATATGTTATATTTGGATTAAAAACAAGCTCTGAAAATTAAAAATATAAAAATTATTATCAAAATTAAGTTGTCCAAATCAATTTAAAAACACCTTCATCTTATTCCTTGTCGGTTCCTGATTCCAAAAACATATAGATATGATATGTTTCGATTAAAAACACGCTCAGAAAGTTAAAACGAAGAGAGGTACAGAAAAGCGTGCTATCCTTCTCAGCGCAAGTACTACCCCGCTCTTCTTGTCAATTTCACTGCCTTTGCCGTGCGCGGTGGACTGACGATGCTACGAGTATACGGTCTTGCTGCGTTGCATTGCGTTCAGTTTCATTCTGTGAGTTCGACAGCTACTTGACTAAATGTTGTATTTTCGCCTTACGCGACTTGTTTCTGTTCTAAAGTACATGTATTTTGTAATCATTGTAACGCAATGAGGAGTGTTACTGCTACCTTACATTTTAAGCGAGACTCTGAAAGTTCCCAGACGTGGTCAAGCTGCTTCCAATATAACAAAATGCATTTTCGACTTCAAAGACTATAGACCCAACACACACGTTATTGATCCACTTGCACTATATTCATCCTTACTTTTCATGTTTCATTGTTTAGTTCCTGCACTGAAATACTGTATTTTCACCATATGTTTCATTGTTAAGTTCCTGCACTAAAATACTGTATTTTCAACATTTGTTTCTTGGTTGAAGTATATAAACACTGTACTTAAAACATCAAGGGGGTCCCAGTGTTTAGCTGCTATACTGTTAGTTAGTGTTGCTGTCTGTGTAGAACAGGAGGACATCAGTCAGGTTAGTGTTGTTGTCTGTGTGGAACAGGAGGGCATCAGTCAGGTTAGTGTTGTTGTCTGTGTGGAACAGGAGGGCATCAGTCAGGTTAGTGTTGTTGTCTGTGTGGAACAGGGGGGCATCAGTCAGGTTAGTGGTGTTGTCTGTGTGGAACAGGAGGGCATCAGTCAGGTTAGTGGTGTTGTCTGTGTAGAACAGGAGGGCATCAGTCAGGTTAGTGTTGTTGTCTGTGTGGAACAGGAGGGCATCAGTCAGGTTAGTGTTGTTGTCTGTGTGGAACAGGAGGGCATCAGTCAGGTTAGTGTTGTCTGTGTGGAACAGGAGGGCATCAGGCAGGTTAGTGTTGTTGTCTGTGTGGAACAGGAGGGCATCAGTCAGGTTAGTGTTGTCTGTGTAGAACAGGAGGGCATCAGGCAGGTTAGTGTTGTTGTCTGTGTGGAACAGGAGGGCATCACTCAGGTTAGTGTTGTCTGTGTAGAACAGGAGGGCATCAGTCAGGTTAGTGTTGTTGTCTGTGTGGAACAGGAGGGCATCAGTCAAGTTAGTGTTGTTGGCTGTGTAGAACAGGAGGGCATCAGTCAGGTTAGTGTTGTTGTCTGTGTGGAACAGGAGGGCATCAGTCAGGTTAGTGTTGTTGTCTGTGTGGAACAGGAGGGCATCAGTCAGGTTAGTGTTGTTGTCTGTGTGGAACAGGAGGGCATCAGTCAGGTTAGTGTTGTTGTCTGTGTGGAACAGGAGGACATCAGTCAGGTTAGTGTTGTTGTCTGTGTTTGTTTGTTTGTTTGTCTGTTTGCTTAACGCCCAGCCGACCACGAAGGGCCATATCAGGGCGGTGCTGCTTTGACATATAACGTGCACCACACACAAGACAGAAGTCGCAGCACAGGCTTCATGTCTCACCCAGTCACATTATTCTGACACCGGACCAACCAGTCCTAGCACTAACCCCATAATGCCAGACGCCAGGCGGAGCCGCCACTAGATTGCCAATTTTAAATTCTTAGGTATGACCCGGCCGGGGTTCGAACCCACGACCTCCCGATCACGGGGCGGACGCCTTACCGTGCACCAGGCCAACCGTGCCGGTTGTTGTCTGTGTAGAACAGGAGGACATCAGTCAGGTTAGTGTTGTTGTCTGTGTAGAACAGGAGGGCATCAGTCATGTTAGTGTTGTTGTCTGTGTAGAACAGGAGGGCATCAGTCAAGTTAGTGTTGTTGTCTGTGTAGAACAGGAGGGCATTAGTCAGGTTAGTGTTGTTGTCTGTGTAGAACAGGAGGACATCAGTCAGGTTAGTGTTGTTGTCTGTGTGGAACAGGAGGGCATCAGTCAGGTTAGTGTTGTTGTCTGTGTGGAACAGGAGGACATCAGTCAGGTTAGTGGTGTTGTCTGTGTGGAACAGGAGGACATCAGTCAGGTTAGTGTTGTTGTCTGTGTGGAACAGGAGGACATCAGTCAGGTTAGTGGTGTTGTCTGTGTGGAACAGGTGGGCATCAGTCAGGTTAGTGTTGTTGTCTGTGTGGAACAGGAGGACATCAGTCAGGTTAGTGTTGTTGTCTGTGCAGAACAGAAAGGCATCAGTCTGGTGAGTGTTGTTGTCTGTGTGGAACAGGAGGGCATGTCAGGTTAGTGTTGTTGTCTGTGTAAAACAGGAGGGAATCAGTCAGGTTAGTGTTGTTGTCTGTGTGGAACAGGAGGACATGTCAGGTTAGTGTTGTTGTCTGTGTGGAACAGGAGGGCATCAGTCAGGTTAGTGTTGTTGTCTGTGTGGAACAGGAGGACATCAGTCAGGTTAGTGTTGTTGTCTGTGTGGAACAGGAGGACATCAGTCAGGTTAGTGTTGTTGTCTGTGTGGAACAGGAGGGCATCAGTCAGGTTAGTGTTGTTGTCTGTGCAGAACAGAAAGGCATCAGTCTGGTGAGTGTTGTTGTCTGTGTGGAACAGGAGGGCATGTCAGGTTAGTGTTGTTGTCTGTGTAAAACAGGAGGGAATCAGTCAGGTTAGTGTTGTTGTCTGTGTGGAACAGGAGGACATGTCAGGTTAGTGTTGTTGTCTGTGTGGAACAGGAGGACATCAGTCAGGTTAGTGTTGTTTTCTGTGTAGAACAGGAGGACATCAGTCAGGTTAGTGTTGTTGTCTGTGTGGAACAGGAGGGCATCAGTCAGGTTAGTGTTGTTGTCTGTGCAGAACAGGAGGGCATCACAGACAGATGAGTGTTGTTGTCTGTGTGGAACAGGAGGGCATGTCAGGTTAGTGTTGTTGTCTGTGTAGAACAGGAGGACATCAGTCAGGTTAGTGGTGTTGTCTGTGTGGAACATGAGGGCATCAGTCAGGTTAGTGTTGTTGTCTGTGTGGAACAGGAGGGCATCAGTAAGGTGAGTGTTGTTGTCTGTGTGGAACAGGAGGGCATCACAGACAGATGAGTGTTGTTGTCTGTGTGGAACAGGAGGGCATGTCAGGTTAGTGTTGTTGTCTGTGTAGAACAGGAGGGCATCAGTCAGGTTAGTGTTGTCTGTGTAGAACAGGAGGGCATCAGTCAGGTTAGTGTTGTTGTCTGTGTGGAACAGAAGGGCATCAGTAAGGTTAGTGTTGTTGTCTGTGTGGAACAGGAGGGCATCAGTCAGGTTAGTGTTGTTGTCTGTGTGGAACAGGAGGGCATCAGTAAGGTGAGTGTTGTTGTCTGTGTGGAACAGGTGGGCATCAGTCAGGTTAGTTGTGTTGTCTGTGTGGAACAGGAGGGCATCAGTCAGGTAAGTGGTGTTGTCTGTGTGGAACAGGAGGGCATCAGTCAGGTAAGTGGTGTTGTCTGTGTGGAACAGGAGGGCATCAGTCAGGTTTGTGTTGTTGTCTGTGTGGAATGGGAGGGCATCAGTCAGGTAAGTGGTGTTGTCTGTGTGGAACAGGAGGGCATCAGTCAGGTTTGTGTTGTTGTCTGTGTGGAACAGGAGGGCATCAGTCAGGTAAGTGGTGTTGTCTGTGTGGAACAGGAGAGCATCAGTCAGGTGAGTGTTGTCTGTGTGGAACAGGAGGGCATCAGTCAGGTAAGTGGTGTTGTCTGTGTAGAACAGGAGGGCATCAGTCAGGCTAGTGTTGTTGTCTGTGTGGAACAGGAGGACATCAGTCAGGTTAGTGTTGTCTGTGTGGAACAGGAGGGCATCAGTCAGGTTAGTGTTGTTGTCTGTGTGGAACAGGAGGACATCAGTCAGGTTAGTGTTGTTGTCTGTGTGGAACAGGAGGGCATCAGTCAGGTTAGTGTTGTTGTCTGTGCAGAACAGGTGGGCATCTGAAGTAGAACTGTCCGTCAGTCAGGTTAGTGTTGTTGTCTGTGCAGAACAGGTGGGCATCTGAAGTAGAACTGTTGTTGACTGTGTTGTTGACTATAATGTTGACTGTGTTGTTGACTGTGTTGTTGACTGTGTTGTTGACTGTGTTGTTGACTATGTTGTTGACTGTGTTGTTCACTGTGTTGTTCACTGTGTTGTTGACTATGTTGTTGACTGTGTTGTTGACTGTGTTGTTCACTGTGTTGTTGACTGTGTTGTTCACTGTGTTGTTGACTGTGTTGTTGACTGTGTTGTTCACTGTGTTGTTGACTGTGTTGTTCACTGTGTTGTTGACTGTGGAACAGGTGGGAACGTTCAACACCGTGGTGAACAGTAACTTTGGCTTCAGCTGGAACACGTTCAACACGTCCTTCGACTCCTTCCAGTCCAAGTCATTGGCTGAGGGGCGTCACGTGATCTCCGTGGTGATGAAGCACTCCATGGACAACGACCCCTGGGGCATTGAGATCGACCAGGTGGTGCTGGAGTTCGGCAAGCCCTACACCCTGCAGGACCTCACCTGTCCCAGGGAGGAGAAGCTGGCTACAAGTGGAGGTGCGTTACAGCGTACCTCTAGTATGTGTTTCCATCCTTGCATGACCTTTCAGAAGGGCTCAACCTGTTAAACTTAATCACTTTTTGTTCTTCTCCGGTGGTGTTTTTAACTCTGATCGTCTTTTATTGTGGCTCAAGTAAAATCCGTGTTTGGTTTTTGACTGCACTAGTTTAAGGATTCATTTCTTCCCCCGTTGATTACCCATTTGGGACAGTTGCAGCCACCGTTTGCTGAATTGTTTTATATTTTTAACCTGTTTTTTTATGGATGCACTCAGTGTTTGGAAACAGACAATTAGTTTATGTAGTTTGTGCCAGGAAACAAGTACTTCACTATGCACTACAAATAAGTGCTTCATCCCGTCTTTCTATCTGTATCCGTTTGGGTCAATGGTTTCCAAATAAACTAATGGAATACTTAATTTTCCGACAGCCAAGAGAGATGCCACAACCGGTGCTGTAGAGAGCGGCACCACATCGGCCACTGCTACGCTTGGTGAAACCACCACCGCCACCACCACCCGTGAGGTAGTCATCACCACCACTACTGAAAGTGACATCATCACTACAACCTCTAATGAGGATGGCATCACCGCCACTGCCATAAAGGATCACACCATCACAGACGCTTTCACCGAAGATTACACCACCGTCAATGCTGCAGACAGTGACACGAAAACCACTGGTGCGACAAACGGCGACAACATCCTCACAAAGGTTGCCAGAGTTACAGAGAGTGATACCACCACCGCTACTCTTGCCACGAACGGTGACGTAGCCTACGTCACCACTACCACAACGAGCAACACGCCCACATCGAGCAACACGCCCACAGAGAGCAACACGCCCACAGAAGAGCTCTTCACCTTCAGCTGCCCGCGGCCGGGCAGGATCACGGTGGTGAAGAACAGCTACTACTCCTGCCACCAGGGCAGCTACCGGTTCGACGTGTTCGGGTCTGACGCTACCACCTACACCCTCAACGTGAGCCACACCGGCAACGACCAGCGGCCAGAGACCAGCCGGTGGTTCAGTGGGGGTGAGAAGAAGAGGGTGGTGTCCCGCACCCAGGACTACGTGGTGGAGGCCGTGACGCAGCCCGGACTAAAGCCCATGAAGGTCACAACGACCCAGGGCGGCAGGAAGCGGGAGGTGAAGGCCACGAGACTTGTCATGTCCTACCTGAGCCAGGGGGCCTACCTGCCCCGTGTTATGCTGGACCAGACCTCGCGCTGCTACTTCTTCACCAGACAGGACCCCGCCAAGCAGACCTCCCTCGTCCTCGGCCCTCGTGACCCCGACCTTGACTCCCCCGACAGTGACCTTGACGAGGTGGAGCTGGTGGACGAAGGTCAAGGCGAGGTCAGGATGACGATGACCAGCGTGACGTTTGGCCGTCGCTCCGTGGTGTTTGCACTCAAGTCAACCGTGACCACTGTTTTCATCAGTCAGCAGGACGACCCACAGCCCCTCGCTGACCCCATCACTGACCCACAGCTGACCAGTCCGCTGTGTGCAGTGCTGCTGCCCTGCTCTAATGACAGGCTGGACGCCGAGGCGCTCATCAGGGCTGACCGCACGGACCCTATCCACTCAACGGACGCCTGGAGGACCATCACAGGCAGCGCCATACACTTCTCTAGACCGTCGTGTGACCAGGACTGTACCTAGCAGCGCCATACCCTTCTCTAGACTCGTCTGTGGCCAGGACTGTACCTAGCAGCGCCATACCCTTCTCTAGACTCGTCTGTGGCCAGGACTGTACCTAGCAGCGCCATACACTTAATTCTCTAGACTCGTCTGTGGCCAGGACTGTTAATAGACAGCATAATTATATCCCATCCTGGCGTTGCGTGCTTTACGCACGTCAAGCGGGTTGACAATCATGGCCGCAGGAATTTGAAATGTCCGTCATTCCAATCGGACAAATACTTCCGTTTACCTGCATTTCCGTATCAACACAGTTCGTGGGGGAAATCACTACTTTCATGACAAACATTGCTTGCGTAATGAATCTGAGAGAGGGAGAGAGAGAGAGAGAGAGAGAGAGAGAGAGAGAGAGAGAGAGAGAGAGAGAGGGAGAGAGAGAAAAAGAGAGAGGGAGAGAGAGAGGGAGAGAGAGAGAGAGAGCCAGAGAGAGACAGAGGGAGAGAGAGAGAGATCAAATAAAATCAAATCAAATCAAATCAAATTTTATTTTACGAGGGTTGTGGCATAAGCAATATAAACGAGCTTCTTTTCAACCAGCCCTCGCCCAGAGAGGGACTATTCTAATCTTAAATACATATAATTATATACAAACGTAAAACAATTACAAAAGATAAGCATGACAGTAAAAAAAAATTTAAAAAAAAGACAGAAAAACTATTCACAGGACTGATGCTTTATGGACAGATATGATCAATATGAAAATAATTAGAACGAAGTCTTCCATCACTGTGACTTTTCGTAATTTGACATTAAATGTAATGAGAGGTGTTTTTTGAAAGTATTGAGACTTGTTGGGACTCGAACTGATTCCGGGAGAGAATTCCACAAAACGCTGCCACACTTGATTTAAAGAGATCTATCCGCGGAATGGGGACGTTGAATTTTCGGCTTGGTTTGGCTTTAAATTTTGTAATGAAAGCACGTGGTGCATGGCCGGAAAGGATTTTGTGAAGGAGCACGCCTTTATTTGATTTAAATCTTTCTTTTAAGGGCAAAATCTTAAGTTTTTTATAATCGTCGAAAACAAGACTGGATTGTTTTAATAGAACTGATTTTAGTGCTCGTCTGTGTAGACTATACAGTGGTTTTAAAATATTTGCACTGGCTGAGTCCCAGATGGTCGAACAATAATCCGTGATGGTTTGTATGTATGCATTATAAAATAATAGCCTTGAGTGTGGATCAAGAAAGTGTTTTATTCTGTTCAACAAATATATTTTCCTCGACATGGTTTTACACAACGATCTAACATGATGGGTCCAAGATAAATTATTATCGATATTTACTCCCAAAACTTCTTGACAAGAGTGAGAGAGAGAGAGAGAGAGAGAGAGAGAGGGAGAGAGAGAGAGGGAGAGAGAGAGAGAGAGACAGAGAGAGAGAGAGAGAGAGAGAGAGAGAGAGAGAGAGAGAGAGAGAGAGAGAGAGAGAGAGTGTCAATGACAAGAGAGAGAGCAAACGCCCTTCTCACACGTATTTTTCTGAACTTCTTTTCTGTGCCTTGAATTAAATAATTGGAAATCACGATACTTTTGCTTTCATTCTGTGTGCGCACGCGTGTGTGTGTGTGTGTGTGTGTGTGTGTGTGTGTGTGTGTGTGTGTGTGTGTGTGTGTGTGTGTGTGTGTGTGTGTGTGTGCGAGTGTGTATGTGCGCGTGCGTGCGTGGTTTCTTGTGTTTGTGTGTGCGTGGGTCGCGTGTGTGTATGCGCGTGCGTGCGCGTGTTTGTGTACAACCTACATCAATGCAACGCAATAAATAGAGACATAATAGACACTTCCTATTTACATTCTCTAAACTGGCATCTGTGCATCATACATCTCTTCTTGTTCGCCACCTCCTCGTTGTGCACACCCACAGCGAGCTGACATGCACCTTGTTCTAATATAATAATGCTCAATCGCTACCGCACGACATAAACTGAAGGTGGCGCGGTCTCGAAAGAACACTGACTATCACAATATATGTAAAATGTCATATTTTGGTCAACAACAAAAATCACGTAAAATATTGTCTAAGGCTGGAATCTCACCCTTGTAAAAGTGAATATTTGTGTCAGTTCAAGTGTAGTATAAAGGCCACAAATAACAAACAAAATATATCTTTACGTGCCAATTTCTGGGATAACGATTGAAATTTGAAGATAAGTATCAGACTTTTTCACAAAAACACTACGAAAGAAATAACTAAGGTGTTACTGTTCGCATGTAAACAAGTCAATAATCAAATGATCAAACCGGAAGTACATTGATAGCGGAACAAAACAGAATACAAAACACAGTTACTTTGCTGG
Source organism: Littorina saxatilis (assembly GCF_037325665.1). NCBI lineage: Eukaryota > Metazoa > Mollusca > Gastropoda > Littorinimorpha > Littorinidae > Littorina > Littorina saxatilis. The sequence goes on along the minus strand of NC_090246.1, from coordinate 6,658,419 downwards.
TAAAATGCAGGAAAAAATTGATTTCAAGCATAAAACACAAAGAAACATGAAATTAAAGGCGTTAATGCGTTAACAAATTTCTAAAACTGTGTTACATTTAAAGTAAGGTTTCCCTTTAAGTAGAGTAAATATATTTACTCCTGAACGCGCTTAATTTTGAACTCGGGTGTGTTTACTAACCCTACTCCCTATTAATTTTGACAGAAAACATGCTTTTAATCTACCCCTGATGAAAACTAACTAAAAGTAACATGACATTTTTAAAACGTAGTCTTTGTATAAGTTCAGGGGTTGTTCAAGACATAAATAAAGGGCTTTAAACCCTGATTTATAAAATCATTAATTAAACAAGTTCAAGTTCAAGTTCAAGTTCAAGTTTTATTAGTCCATAACCCATGGGGGCATTTTGAACAATAAATACAATCAATACAATCATGATATATGCTAATATAGTAAATAAATGGAGGGGGGAAAAAATAATAGTTTTTTTTATGAAAAGCTGTTACACATTCTATTAATAAAGTCCAAAATATTCTTTAGCAACTTCTTTTTCTTAGTAGCAAACAACTTTTTAAATTTAAGTGCATTAGATTTTTTCCAATAGTAAGGTGGTAACAACTCAGCTCTTTCTTCTTTGAAAAAATCACAGACAAATAAATAATGGAATTCATCACCTATGTCTTGTGATACACATTTGGTGCAAATTCTTTCTGACCTCGGGATATTAAGATAAAGTTCTTTCTGTACAGGCAAATTGTTTTTTAATGTTCTAAACTTCATGATTGAAACACATTGCTGATATGGCAGGTGTGTGACATAGTCTTCACATGTAAAAATATCTTTAAACATTCGATAATTCCAAAACATTTTTTTTCTCCAATTTGTGTAAACCATTTATGGATATACTGGTCATACAAGCTTCTATTTACTTTCTTTTTAAAGTTGTTCAAGACATAAATAAAGGGCGTTAAACCCTGATTTATAAGATCATTAATCAAACGTGAATATAGAATATCACACTTTTGCACACAAATCATTTATGAATAAATTAATAAGATTTTAAAGAATTTAAAAAAACAAATAATTGTTGACCTAAAATACCAGATTTAAATCAGTTCTTAATAAAAGTGCTGTTAATCTTTTGGACACGTCAGTTGGGCGAATGACCGGATTTGGTTTCTTTTTAAAGAAGTGAAGCGTACGCACTCCATGGTTTCAATACAACATTGTTTAAAGAAAAGTCAAACAGTAAATGAGCCAAACAACTCCATGGTTTCAATACATCATGGTGTAAAGAACAGTCAAACAGTAGATGAGCCAAACGACTCCATGGTTTCAATACATCATTGTGTAAAGAACAGTCAAACAGTAGATGAGCCAAACAACTCCATGGTTTCAATACAACATTGTTTAAAGAAAAGTCAAACAGTAGATGAGCCAAACAACTCCATGGTTTCAATACAACATTGTTTAAAGAAAAGTCAAACAGTAGATGAGCCAAACAACTCCGATTAAAAAGCAAAAGAGGGAGCGAATGTCTTCAGTTTAGAGAGAATAAACGAAGAAAGACAATATTTGTAAGAAAAAGTATTATTGGGTTTTTTATTTCATAAAAAGAAAGGAGGACAGAAAATAAGAAAGAAATGTGTCTTTAACTCATTCGTATCATTCGTATCATTCCTATCATTCGTATCATTCGTATCATTCCTATCATTCCTATCATTCGTATCATTCCTATCATTCCTATCATTCCTATCATTCTTCTTCATTTTTCTCTGTTCATTTGTTTCTTCGAATTGTCACACGGAAATATTGAAACGGTAAACAACACGCCAGATTGTTAGTGTGGTCTGCATTTTGAAAACAGGGGTGGCCGGTAGGAAAGTAGTAAGTGGAGATGTGGGCGGTGGGGGGGGGGTGGGGCGAGGGGAGGGGAGGGTGGTAAAGGGGGGGGAGAACAATTTAAAGGCGAGAGTAATTTTTGCAAAAATACAAAGCGTTGGGCCGGAGGCAAAACCGGAAGCCTTCGTTTTCCGTGGTTAAGCCGAGGCCAGTCACAGTAATGGCGACTTCCACGCCACTGGTCACTGTGAGAAACACTCCTGCAAATCGTCATCATCGTCCTCCATTGTTAGATTAAATGTAATCGTGCAATGAGGGGCGAACTGAAATGCCAGTGGGTACACTACTGCAGTGTGGTCTGAATGGAGACCGATCCCACCCCTCATTTGCGTGAATTAACATGTGACCCTTGGCGTCAAACATTGGCCCGGATTGCCTCAGCCCGGCGAGTCGTCCAGTTTTGCATTCAGGGATCAACACACCCCACAGCGCCGCATGCCTCGCGGTCTACCCGACTATTTCAGCATCCCTGTCCTCGTGTTGGGAATTGTTCCTCCATTTACTTTAGCGGGGAGGACCCGACGTGACACATGCCTCGCGTGGCGACCCGGGCTGTGTGAGCGAGGTGACAATGTGAAGTGAGGCGCTCGGTGCGAGGATACACACACTCCCCTGTTGGCTCGGCCTGCATTGAATCGCGACTCTATCAACACCAAATAACACAGTCACTCAATACAAACATCAGTCGTTCTGATCGGCTCTAGTTTCATTGACAATGTGAGCAAAAAGAAAATTCACATTTAAAGTGTAACGCAGTGTAACACAACACAATAGAATAAACAACGTGCGAGAAAAACCCCACCTCGCAGCTTCAATGCAAACAATCATAGACTAGAACACAAAATGCACACACGCGCCCCCGCGCACACAAGCGCATGTCGAAAATATGTTTGTGTGAATATCGGTGCTGTATACACTAAATTAGTAGAACAAGTAGTTGCAGTTCAAATGTTTATACAAATCGAAGTCAATTAAAAAGTCAAGTATTTGTGCAGTTATGCATACCTAACCCTAACACATCCACGCCCCATTCAAGAGGCACAAGCACAGAATCGTGATGGTGTTCATCAAGTCTCACAAACAAGACTGTCTCATCTAAAAACAAGTCGCATAAAGCGCTATTAAAACATTCAGTCAACCTGTCGGCCTGAAACGAAACGATCGACTCTGTAATCACATCGAGACTACTGAAATCAGGCTAGCCGAAACCGGCCGAGACGGGTCGAGTTGGTCTCGATGAAGCATCATGCCGACACAACACCTAATAAACACAAACCAATATTCTTTAATTCTGAGCACATTTTAGAATAAGCATCACATAACTTTGTATTTTTGGATTCAGAAACTGATGAGTAATACAATGCAATCATTTTTGAGTCTGTAAGTTAAAATTCGATTTGTACGACAATTAAATGAGCAAACTAATGAACTCATGTTTAAGCTTCTGACCTGAAATGCAATCCCATATTCTGGATGAGTCAACGTGATCGTAAAATGAGGGCGCGACGGTGCCGCCTCAAGTTTTGTAAAACGCCGGATATGACGTGATCCGAGACATCTATGGATCACAATGACAAAAGAGTATCGGTGTTCTATCTAGGAGAAATCACATGCCAAGTTCCATAAACATATGTCCGGAAATGTTGTAGGAATCGTTGTGCACGCACGCACACACACAAATATATATTCACACACACACACATAATTTATATATACACACAACCCCCCCCCCCCCCCGTCCACCACCACCACCACCCCACACTCGCACATGCACGCACGCACACACACACACACACACACACACACAAATATTATCACACCAACCCACCCACCCATCCACCCACCCCCCCCCCCCCCCCGACACACACACATACACCGAAAGCTGCTAATCCTCCGCCCACTCCCATCGTGACTTGTACAGTTACTGGAGACAGTTTTTTCCCACTCCCATCGTGACTTGTACAGTTACTGGAGACAGTTTCTTCCCCCTCCCATCGTGACTTGTACAGTTACTCACTGTTTCTTCCCACTCCCATCGTGACTTGTACAGTTACTGGAGACAGTTTCTTCCCACTCACATCGTGACTTGTACAGTTACTGGAGACAGTTTCTTCCCACTCCCATCGTGACTTGTACAGTTACTGGAGACAGTTTCTTCCCCCTCCCATCGTGACTTGTACAGTTACTGGAGACAGTTTCTTCCCCCTCCCATCGTGACTTGTACAGTTACTGGAGACAGTTTCTTCCCACTCCCAGTTGTCGCAAAAATGGCGCAACTCGGATCAGCAATTAAAACAGCAGGACTCAGGTAAGAGCGTGCTGCACATCTACCTGCAGTGAGGGGGGGGGGGCGGGGCGGGGGGGGGGGGGGGCGAGACTAGCGGTGTCCAATCAGCGCCACGTGTGGGATGCCGGGGTAAACACACGCTGTCTCCAGCCTCGCGAGCTGCACGTGTCTCTATGCATATATAAGCCACACAACCTTTACCACCTGGCTGGAGATCTACACCCTCACAAACACCACACCTGCGAGAGGGTCGCATTTAACGAAGGACCATTTCAAATCTCCCACATTGCTGCAAGAAAGTATCGTTTCGACTTTTCGTCTCTCTTCTTGTGGCATTTTCGCTTTGTGGTGGAAAGCAGCGTGGCAGAGGTAGAGGTGTTTCGCACAGCACGGAGAGGACCCAGTGAGCGTCCCAACATGTGCCCGAGTGACGGAGCGAGGACTGGGTGTGTTCTAGCGGTGATGGCGGTGATGCTGGGCGCTAGCCACAGCCAGGAGATTCCCGGTGGCTCCAGGGTACTGGCGTTCCAGGCAGAGGCGGCCGTGGGCTACAACCCCCGCAACATCCACTGGCGGTCCCAGGCCGCGGGCCAGCAGGCTGTGTGGCTGGAGGGGGACGGCGATAGTCTGGAGTTCGCCATCTGTCTGCCCCGAGCGGACCAGGTGCACGTGACCAGTGTTCGCTTCTCCAGTGACGGCTGGATGAAGGAGGGCAGCGTGGTGGTTGACAACGAGGAGGTGGGTCTGGTTTTACTCCACGTTCCTCAAGCGCTTGATATTCATGTCCCGCACACGCTTGGCCTGATTGCACTGCTGTTTACTAGAAAAACCAAGCATAAAATTCTCAAAGATAAACGCAATAAAATCGGATAAGATGTTTGATGGGTTGTTAATGACAACTTCTTTATGGGTCCGAGGGGAGCATATCGTCTTTTGTTTCATCTTTACCGACCGAGGCCGAAGACCGATGTTCATACAGATGAAACAGAAGGCGACATGCTCCCCAAAGAATAACATGATAGCTGCTATGGCAACAAGCCATCAGACATCGTTTTTGTCATCGTTTTGTTTGTGCAAAAGAAAGTGCAAAATCATAAACAGGGAGCCATGTTGTACACCTAACTTTAGAATACGCGTTCAGGGCCTCACTGCAGCGTGACGATTGTTCTCAGTAGGTGAGCCAGTCCAAGCCAGTCCAAGCCAGTCCAAGCTAGTCACAGTTGTTGTCTTCTGTGTTTGGAGTTGATGACATTGTCAAACTTTTAACAAGTATGTAAGGTTGTTGCCTTGCTTTTCGATAAGCCGACCGCGCTTTGCGATCATCTGATCTCTACGTCATGGTTAGAAAGTGTGAACGTCAGGGGTCAACCGTGTCGACAAGCAAGTTCGCCCAACATGCGCGTCGCGAACCAGAGATAAACACACTCAGCCGCTTTGCAAATATACAGGCTATTGGTTTGGTAGGTTTGATGTGGTTATTTCAAACGTGTTTTTTTTCCGTTTGCCCGTGGTCAGTTGGTTGTAGTTTTGGTTTTTGTTCAGACTTTACATTCCTTCGTGATCGGAGCTTTCACACTGCGACAGAGTGCGTACTGTCGTTGTCTGGAGAGTGCGTACTGTCGTTGTCTGGGAAACGCCAGTGAGAAGGGGCGAACAAACATAGAGCGTTTCCATTGGCTTTGCCTTTGATTATTCATATGTAACCTTCTTCCCGAAACCATGAGAACCGACGATTTGTTACCTATGAACATTGTTTGTTTTTTTGTTACCCAGCTCTTATGAATGAAAAGTTGTGAAAATGATGAAAACATACGTTAGTTCTGGCGTGCTGACTGTCAGCAAATGATAATAAACATGTCGAATGTTGATATTATTTTCAACACATGTAGGCTATTATTAGCTAACAATCAGCATCAACAATTAGAAATAACGGTTTCATCGCCTGCTAATTTCGACCAACATAATTATCGAAGCGATCCTGCGACTCAGTTGATGGAACAGCCGACTGGAGACTGGACTGACCTGATGTTGAGATGACCTCATACCGTAACCTCTTGCAGCCAATCACTCACCTGACCTCATGAATATTAACATTTGAAATGTTCTCACGCAACAATCTCACTGCAGTTTGAGCATACGTTACCTCGCGTTTTCTTGTCCTAGAGAAAGGGACAGATTCAGAATCAACATCAGACAGTAAGGAAATGACGCATGTACATTGGGTGAGGCATTTTCATTTGATTCTTCAGAACTTTGACCATGCAATGTTCAAGGGAGCCGAGCACAGCATGGCATTCCGAGAAAAATGGCGCCTCGCGGTTCTGACCATTCGCCCCATCTGATACATCTTCTTGACCTAGCCTTTACTTTTCTTCTCTTTTTCCTTGGATTAGGCCAGCTTTGTTTAATTCGGTGTTCGCTTATGCACGCGTAAAAAAGAGGTTAATGCATGAAGTGTTAGGCTCGGTTTCTCTGCTGCAAAAATTAAACGTCGAGTGTTGTGGCAGCTTCAACGTCGAGTGTTGTGGCAGCTTCAATGTCGAGTGTTGTGGCAGCTTTAACGTCGAGTGTTGTGGCAGCTTTAACGTCGAGTGTTGTGGCAGCTTCAACGTCGAGTGTTGTGGCAGCTTCAATGTCGAGTGTTGTGGCAGCTTCAACGTCGAGTGTTGTGGCAGCTTCAACGTAGAGTGTTGTAACAGCTTCAACGTAGAGTGTTGTGGCAGCTTCAACGTAGAGTGTTGTAACAGCTTCAACGTAGAGTGTTGTGGCAGCTTCAATGTCGAGTGTTGTGGCAGCTTCAAAGTCGAGTGTTGTAGCAGCTTCAACGTCGAGTGTTGTGGCAGCTTCAACGTAGAGTGTTGTGGCAGCTTCAACGTCGAGTGTTGTAGCAGCTTCAGCGTCGAGTGTTGTGGCAGCTTCAATGTCGAGTGTTGTGGCAGCTTCAACGTCGAGTGTTGTGGCAGCTTCAATGTCGAGTGTTGTAGCAGCTTCAACGTAGAGTGTTGTGGCAGCTTCAACGTAGAGTGTTGTGGCAGCTTCAACGTAGAGTGTTGTGGCAGCTTCAACGTAGAGCGTTGTAACAGCTTCAACGTAGAGTGTTGTGGCAGCTTCAACGTACGTTCCATTTGTGTGTTCAGGTCGGCACGTTCTTCACGGTGGACAACAGTTACCGTGGCGTCAACTGGAACACGTTCAACACGTCCTCCGGCTCCTTCCAGTCCACCTCATTGGCTGAGGGGCGTCACGTGATCTCCGTGGTGATGAAGCACTCCATGGACAACGACCCCTGGGGCATTGAGATCGACGAGGTGGTGCTGGAGTTCGGCTCGCCCTACACCCTGCAGGACCTCACTTGTCCCAACGACGAGAGGCTGGCCGCACTGCCGGGTAGATAAACACTGCGGGCTGTCCTGATGCATGGTCTGCTCTCACACGGTGCATCTGTACCGACTTTCTCCTTTGTCGTGGCTGTTTTTCTCCTGGCATGTTCTGGAACTTTTCTTCATGACAGATGCATGGTCTATGTTTGGCTGAGGTTTGTGATGGTTACAGATCCATGTTTATTATTAAATTACTGAAGCATGACCTTTAATGGGGTGTTCGTTCTTCGTTGGTTCGTGGCATGTTGGATGAAATGTTGCATGTAAACCTCTTCCTCTTGCATGGTCTCTCTCCGCGCACTTGTTTCTTCTGCACTGGTCAACTCCTGACGCAGTGGGTGTGGGAACCGCAGGCAACGATCCCTTGTTCCACTGACAAATATCACAGGTAACGATCCCTTGTTCCACTGACAAATATCACAGGTAACGATCCCTTGTTCCACTGACAAATATCACAGGTAACGATCCCTTGTTCCACTGACAAATATCACAGGTAACGATCCCTTGTTCCACTGACAAATATCACAGGTAACGATCCCTTGTTCCACTGACAAATATCACAGGTAACGATCCCTTGTTCCACTGACAAATATCACAGGTAACGATCCCTTGTTCCACTGACAAATATCACAGGTTGTGATCCCTTGTTCCACTGACAAATATCACAGGTAACGATCCCTTGTTCCACTGACAAATATCACAGGTTGTGATCCCTTGTTCCACTAGCAAATATCACAGGTAATGATCCCTTGTTCCACTGACAAATATCACAGGTAACGATCCCTTGTTCCACTGACAAATATCACAGGTAACGATCCCTTGTTCCACTAGCAAATATCACAGGTAACGATCCCTTGTTCCACTGACAAATATCACAGGTAACGATCCCTTGTTCCACTGACAAATATCACAGGCAATGATCCCTTGTTCCACTGACAAATATCACAGGTAACGATCCCTTGTTCCACTAGCAAATAACACAAGTTGCTGTCTCTTTCTACGATGGCCGTGATTGGTTGGGGCTCTGTATAACTTGCTCAGTCCACGAAACAATGTCGATGCTAAATTCAATTCAGGACGGCTTCCTCTAGTTGTTTATGTCCATCAGACTGTCAGTTCATCATTTTAACTCCAAATGTTTTTCTTATAAAGAAAACACACGAAGAAACTAAATAGCTTAACGATTTGATGGGTTTTATGGGACAGGTCACCTTACATAGGGTTTTATGGGACAAGTCACCTTACATAGGGTATTATGGGACACGTCACCTTACATAGGGTATTATGGGACACGTCACCTTACATAGGGTATTATGGGACACGTCACCTTACATAGGGTATTATGGGACACGTCACCTTACATTATGGGACACGTCACCTTACATAGGGTTTTATGGGACAAGTCACCTTACATAGGGTATTATAGGACAAGTCACCTTACATAGGGTATTATAGGACAAGTCACCTTACATAGGGTATTATGAGACAAGTCACCTTACATTGGGTATTATAGAACAAGTCACCTTACATAGGGTATTATAGGACAAGTCACCTTACATAGGGTATTATGGAACAAGTCACCTTACATAGGGTTTTATGGGACAAGTCACCTTACATAGGGTATTATAGGACAAGTCACCTTACATAGGGTATTATGGGACAAGTCACCTTACATAGAGTATTATGGGACACGTCACCTTACATAGGGTTTTATTGGACAAGTCACCTTACATAGGGTATTATAGGACAAGTCACCTTACATAGGGTATTATAGGACAAGTCACCTTACATAGGGTATTATAGGACAAGTCACCTTACATGGGGTATTATAGGACAAGTCACCTTACATAGGGTATTATAGGACAAGTCACCTTACATAGGGTATTATGGGACAAGTCACCTTACATAGGGTATTATGGGACAAGTCACCTTACATAGGGTATTATAGGACAAGTCACCTTACATAGGGTATTATAGGACAAGTCACCTTACATAGGGTATTATGGGACAAGTCACCTTACATAGGGTATTATGGGACAAGTCACCTTACATAGGGTATTATAGGACAAGTCACCTTACATAGGGTATTATAGGACAAGTCACCTTACATAGGGTATTATAGGACAAGTCACCTTACATGGGGTATTATGAGACAAGTCACCTTACATAGGGTATTATGGAACAAGTCACCTTACATAGGGTATTATGGGACAAGTCACCTTACATAGGGTATTATAGGACAAGTAACCTTACATAGGGTTTTATGGGACAAGTCACCTTACATAGGGTTTTATGGGACAAGTCACCTTACATAGGGTATTATGGGACAAGTCACCTTACATAGGGTATTATGGGACAAGTCACCTTACATAGGGTATTATAGGACAAGTCACCTTACATAGGGTATTATAGGACAAGTCACCTTACATAGGGTATTATAGGACAAGTCACCTTACATAGGGTATTATGGGACAAGTCACCTTACATAGGGTATTATGGGACAAGTCACCTTACATAGGGTTTTATGGGACAAGTCACCTTACATAGGGTATTATGGGACACGTCACCTTACATAGGGTATTATGGGACACGTCACCTTACATAGGGTTTTATGGGACAAGTCACCTTACATAGGGTATTATGGGACAAGTCACCTTACATAGGGTATTATGGGACAAGTCACCTTACATAGGGTATTATAGGACAAGTCACCTTACATAGGGTATTATGTCAATGTGATCCCATTAAAACCACACGAACAGCACCGGGAGGGTTCTGATGTTCTTTTCATGGATCCTGATTTGGCCTATTATGGTCCGCTGGACCCGAAAAACAATAGCTAACTAACTAACTAACTATGTTCTTTTCAACTTTTGGCGAGGCTGCATGTACCTCTCTCTCTCTCTTTCTCTTTCTCTCTCTCTCTCTCTCTCTCTCTCTATCTCTCTCTATCTCTCTCTCTCTCTATCTCTCTCTCTATCTCTCTCTCTCTCTCTCCTACTTCTTCTGAGTGTGCATATTCCTTTCTTATTCCAGTTTGCTCACAAGGCCTTACTGGAAGAAGTAGGCTTTGCTCTTATTTGATTTATGACGTCATCCGATAGTCATATTGCAGAAGGAACTTTTCGGCGGGCGAACTTAGCACAGTTTGGTTCGGTTTTTATAAAGGCTTCAATAGAATAAGAAATACAAAGTTTGGACCCTAACTAAGACCGGGCTGGTAGTAATAACGCAGAATGTATTGTTTTCTGTTGTTCACAACCGGAAGTCACCATCGCCTAAGGGTCAGGCAACTCCCGTAAACCCTTCGCCAGAGTGAAGTCCCTTTTTTGTCATTAGTTTCTCGTCCGTTCATGAAAGCAGAAGAAATTAAACAAAGGAGAACCAATTCAATTCGGCGATTAGTTCCGTGTTCGTAACGGAATACCAAAGAACGGGTCGCAGTAGTGAATACTTGATCACATATGTCGAAGGTGCCTGAACGGACGAGACAACAAAAGGGACTTCACTCAGGTCGAGGGTTTACGGGAGTTCCCTGCCCCCTAAACGATGGTGACTTCCGGTTGTGAACAACAGAAAACAATACATTCTGCGCAATTACGACCAGTTCCGCGCTTTACATATTAACTATGAATAAAACCATACTATTTAAACATCAAATACATAAAATGTATATACGTTCTATCAAAATAACGTAACAATAAACTTATAGCAAAACTTTATCCACTTATGGACAATACCATGCAGTAGATGCACAACTCACAATAAATCATGTACAATTAACATAGACAAACCTCAACTCAAAACACACACACACGCACACACACACACACACACACACACACACACACACACACACACACACACACACACACACACACACACACACACACACACACACACACACACTTACACACTGTGACACAATACACATCAAAAAGAAGGACACCTATACCGTTCGGCATGTCATGGCATCGTTACTGAGCGGGGTAGCTGACCAAATTAACAGTGTTTGGTAGACAATTGATTGTTCTTGCTGTTGACACGAAACCGTCGTTGAGTTGTAGCTGTTCAGATTATATGTCCATTTTACTTTGCCACACTCACTAAACATGGCCAACGAGCCTGTTTCTACCTCAACTAAACATGGCCAAAGAGCCTGTTTTACCTCAACTAAACATGGCCAAAGAGCCTGTTTTTACCTCAACTAAACATGGCCAAAGAGCCTGTTTCTACCTCAACTAAACATGGCCAAAGAGCCTGTTTCTACCTCAACTAAACATGGCCAAAGAGCCTGTTTTTACCTCAACTAAACATGGCCAAAGAGCCTGTTTTTACCTCAACTAAACATGGCCAAAGAGCCTGTTTCTACCTCAACTAAAAAAAACATGCCCGGAAAGGAATGAGCTTTGGCTTTTTGGTACAGCTTTTGACAAGGTGAATTTGTTCACAGAACTCACGTGACAGCCACTCCAATGACCGTAACCCCAAAATCTACTCAAAACAGATCATAGTTCGAATAAAAAATGTTTTTGTTAAAAAGGTTCAGAATAGGCCAAATACAAAAACCTTTCAACACAGAAATGAATACTTTATGATTACCTATTTTGTATGGCTGTCTTGCGTGCCGGATACCACACCATATTCGCTGAAGAGGCTGTCAACCGTTTGAGAGTTTAACAAGTCGCGTGACGCAAAAATAATACATTTAGTCAATCTGTCGAACTTACCGAATGAAATTGAACGCACCGCATTTTTCCACTTAGACAACACTCAACAGCGTTGTCACATAGTCCCACATACCCCGCAGCCTCGCCAACACGTTCACTCACAGAAAGTCGCAAGCCAGTATGGCGCAGTAGCGTAAAGCGCTTCACATGAAAGTGCGCTTTTCTCTACTAGTTTGACTTTTCCAAGCTTGCTTTTGATCCAAACATAACACATTATATAAAGCTCTTTCACGAAATAAGAGTGCAGAACGTGACAAGCCAGTATAGCGCAGTAGCGCTTGCGCTCAACAGGAAAGCTTGCTTCTCTATACGTTTAACTTCCTGCGCTTGTTTTCAATCCAAACATAGCATATCTATATATTTTTGGAAGCAGGAAATGATAACGAACAAGATGAAATAATGTTTGGATAGATTACTACAATCTTAATTTTTATAAGATTTTAGCATTTTTAATGACCAAACTCATTCTTTAACTATTAAGCTTCCGATCTAAAAATGCAATCCCACAGTCCGGGCTTCTTTGGTGATTGCGTGACCAAAATTTAATCAATTTGATCGAAAAATGAGGGTGTGAAAGTGCCGCCTCAACTTCCACAAAAAGCCGGATATAACGTCATCAATGACATTTATCAACAAATTTATTTTTTTAAGTTCTAGGAATATCATTCTCATGAACTCTTGTGTAAAATTTCATGAAGATCGGTCCAGTAGTTTTCTCTGAATCGCTCCACACACACACACACACACACACACACACACACCACACACACACCACACACACACACACACACACACACACTCACACACACACACAGACACACACACAAACACACCACAACCCTCGACTCGATTCCCCGTGTATGTTAAAACATTTAGTCAAAACTTGACAAAATGAAAAAAACAGCAGGACCTGGTTTTGTGTCAGTTTGCTCCAGATGCATGACACGCAGCGCTCATTTCAGCAATGTCTGATGGATTGTTCTAACACTTTCAAGAAACCATGTTTACGTACCAGAAATACCAGTACAACTTCTCAGTAGTGTGAGCATTCGCTCAGAAGTTATGGACATTTCCGGATTTTTCTTAAACAGCCAGTTTGTTGATTTACAAAAACTAAATTCACGACTTTGCATGTAGTCAAAGATATAGTTGTGCAAATACCTTCAAAGTTTCATCTGGTTAGGGTTAATGGTGTTAATTTTCTCGCTATGCTAAAAGTAGAGAAACATGTGCAACTTTTATTCCGTTGGAAAGTGTGGCCGTCTGTCGCTGAAAGCTTATCAAAACTCACTCTGGCCTTGACCTTGCTCAAAACGTTTCTCTGTATGCAAACAAAGTGATGACTGTTTTCGGATAAAAGTCCACACACTCAAGACGGGGTTTCCGGAGCGTTTCATAACTTATAAATAAATACTTGCAGTACTCAACAAATTTATTTCAGGTATGTCAAGCATGCAATCAGTATATCATGAACGTTTGGATTTTGCTAAAGTACAGCGGGTTTTTTCATGCAAAACCCAGACAATTGACGCTAAACCTTACGTTGTTCGACCTAAGACGGAATGCCGTACCGACCAAAGCCATAAACATGGACCTTACTTCAATGGATGTCACGCGATATCGCTGTAAAAGAAATCCTCATTTCAAAATCAATGTCAAATAGCAAAAACATATTCCTATACATTCTGAAAACAACAGCACAGGTATGTATTTATATTTGGTTTAAACATTAGTTTTATCAACCATACATTGACCCATTGATACAATACACACAAAACCATGTTCAGTCAAAAACAAGCTGCAAGTTTATAATGGTGACACTATGGGCCTTATACAGGATTAGTTCTTGGGGCGAGACTTTCAACCAATAAACTAAGCATTTGCACAAAAGGTAAATATGATCTTTCTAATCGTGTTTTTATATTTAGTCAAGTTTTGACTAAATATTTTAACATCGAGGGGGAATCGAAACGAGGGTCGTGGTGTATATGCGTGTGTGTGTGTGTGTGTGTGTGTGTATGTGTGTGTGTGTGTGTGTGTGTGTGTGTGTGTGTGTGTGTGTGTGTGTGTGTGTGTGTGTGTGTGTAGAGCGATTCAGACTAAACTACTGGACCGATCTTTATGAAATTTGACATGAGAGTTCCTGGGTATGAAATCCCCGAACGTTTTTTTTCATTTTTTTGATAAATGTCTTTGATGACGTCATATCCGGCTTTTCGTGAAAGTTGAGGCGGCACTGTCACGCCCTCATTTTTCAACCAAATTGGTTGAAATTTTGGTCAAGTAATCTTCGACGAAGTCCGGACTTCGGTATTGCATTTCAGCTTGGTGGCTTAAAAATTAATTAATGACTTTGGTCATTAAAAATCTGAAAATTGTAAAAAAAAATAAAAATTTATAAAACGATCCAAATTTACGTTCATCTTATTCTCCATCATTTGCTGATTCCAAAAACATATAAATATGTTATATTCGGATTAAAAACAAGCTCTGAAAATTAAATATATAAAAATTATTATCAAAATTAAATTGTCCAAATCAATTTAAAACCACTTTCATCTTATTCCTTGTCGGTTCCTGATTCCAAAAACATATAGATATGATATGTTTGGATTAAAAACACGCTCAGAAAGTTAAAACAAAGAGAGGTACAGAAAAGCGTGCTATCCTTCTTAGCGCAACTACTACCCCGCTCTTCTTGTCAATTTCACTGCCTTTGCCATGAGCGGTGGACTGACGATGCTACGAGTAGAGTATACGGTCTTGCTGAAAAATGGCATTGCGTTCAGTTTCATTCTGTGAGTTCGACAGCTACTTGACTAAATGTTGTATTTTCGCTTTACGCGACTTGTTAATTTTCAACATCAACATCATAATGGTAAATATCTACACAAAAACGCATTTAAAAAATAAACAAGTCGCGTAAGGCGAAATTACTACATTTAGTCAAGCTGTGGAACTCACAGAATGAAACTGAACGTAGTCCGCCGCTAGTGAAAAAGGCAGTGAAAGTGACGAGCCTGTTTGGCGCGGTAGCGATTGCGCTGTGCTTCATAGCACTGACGCTTTACTGTACCTCTCTTCGTTTTAACTTTCTGAGCGTGTTTTTAATCCAAACATATCATATCTATATGTTTTTGGAATCAGGAACCGACAAGGAATAAGATGAAATAGTTTTTAAAACGATTTCGGAAATTTAATTTTGATCATAATTTTTATATTTTTAATTTTCAGAGCTTGTTTTTAATCCAAATATAACATATGTATATGTTTTTGGAATCAGAAAATGACGAAAAATAAGATGAAATTGTTTTTGGATCGTTTAATAAAAAAATCATTTTAATTACAAGTTTCCGATTTTTAATGACCATAGTTTTTAAGCCACCAAGCGGAAATGCAATACCGAACCCCGGCCTTCGTTGAAGATAATTTGCCAAAATGTCAATCAATTTAATTGAAAAATGAGGGTGTGACAGTGCCGCATCAACTTTTACAAAAAGCCGGACATGACGTCATCAAAGGTATTTATCGAAAAAAAGAAAACAATGTCCGGGGATATCATTCCCAGGAACTCTCATGTCAAATTTCATAAAGATCGGTCCAGTAGTTTGGTCTGAATTGCTCTACACACACACACAACACACACACACACGCACACACATACACCACGACCCTCGTTTCGATTCCCCCTCGATGTTAAAATATTTAGTCAAAACTTGACTAAATATAAAAAGGAAGAAAAAAAGAGATTAAAAACCTATGTCTTCGTGAATCTGGCAGGTAAATGAATAGGCCTACAATTTCCACCACCAGCCCGAACTAAACAACAATAGGCCTACAATTTCCACCACCAGCCCGAACTAAACAACAATAGGCCTACAATTTCCACCACCAGCCCGAACTAAACAACAATAGGCCTACAATTTCCACCACCAGCCCGAACTAAACAACAATAGGCCTACAATTTCCACCACCAGCCCGAACTAAACACCAACAACAAGAGGCGAAGCCTTCACGGCTCACGTAAGAAATCGACAAACAGTAACACAAACTCAATCACTCCGTCACACATACACACACACAGTAAGCATACCGTCGCGATATAACCTTGAACGGTTGAAAACGACGTTAAACACCAAATAAAGAAAGAAAGAAACAGTAAGCATAAGTGATACGGTGCAAGAGTGCGAGACACTAGATCTAGATCTGTCTGTCTGTAGCCTACTTTTTACATTTAGTCAAGTTTTGACTAAATGTTTTAACATAGAGGGGGGAATCGAGACGAGGGTCGTGGTGTATGTGTGTGTGTGTGTGTGTGTGTGTGTGTGTGTGTGTGTCTGTCTGTCTGTCTGTGTGTGTGTGTGTGTGTCTGTCTGTGTGTGTGTGTGTGTGTGTGTGTGTGTGTAGAGCGATTCAGACTAAACTACTGGGCCGATCTTTATGAAATTTGACATGAGAGTTCCTGGGTATGATATCCCCGGACATTTTTTTCATTTTTTCGATAAATACCTTTGATGACGTCATATCCGGCTTTTTGTAAAAGTTGAGGCGGCACTGTCACACCCTCATTTTTCAATTAAATTGATTGAAATTTTGGCAAAGCAATCTTCGACGAAGGCCGGGGTTTGGTATTGCATTTCAGCTTGGTGGCTTAAAAACTAATGAGTGAGTTTGGTCATTAAAAATCGGAAACTTGTAATTAAAATGATTTGTTTATTAAACGATCCAAAAACAATTTCATCTTATTCTTCGTCATTTTCTGATTCAAAAAACATATACATATGTTATATTTGGATCAAAAACAAGCTCTGAAAATTAAATATATAAAAATTATGATCAAAATTAAATTTCCGAAATCGATTCAAAAACTATTTCATCTTATTCCTTGTCGGTTCCTGATTCCAAAAACATATAGATATGATATGTTTGGATTAAAAACACGCTCAGAAAGTTAAAACGAAGAGAGGTACAGTAAAGCGTGCTATGAAGCACAGCGCAATCGCTACCGCGCCAAACAGGCTCGTCACTTTCACTGCCTTTTGCACAAGCGGCGGACTACGTTCAGTTTCATTCTGTGAGTTCCACAGCTTGACTAAATGTAGTAATTTCGCCTTACGCGACTTGTTAGTACTTACGGGGACACGACTGCCAGATGGCCAGATCGACACTGCGCTTTCGACAGCGCTTTCGACAGCGCTTCCTCGCGCAGACACTGGAAACACGCTGTGCAGATTAACCTGTAGGAAATCTCCTTTGGTATCTTCTTTATCTATTTTTCTGGAGCTACGAAACCGAACAATGTGAAAGCGTGTTCTCCGAATCGGCGAACTGCAGCTCGGTGATAACTGTATCTATACCACAATCCTTCACGCGATCTGACCTAACCTTGACCCCTGACCTGGTCTACATACCATACACGACACAAACCAGTCAGCTGTTTTTACCCCTCCAAAACCCACCACCACTTTAACTACATACGTGCCGACGAAATGTTGATCATTGCTTCAATACTTTGAAGCTGTTGCTTGGATAATAACCAGGTAAAATTAGTATTTCGGTGTTCAGTCAAATGTTAAAGTTTCTATCACATACACACACACATACACACGCACAGACGGACAAAAGTTAGCATCGCATAGGCTACACTTACGTGAGCCAATGAATAAAATTTGTAAAAAGGTGATATGACATGAGACATTAGTATGTCCACGGAACAGCATGTGAGCACTTTCTCACCTTCGTTCCCCGATTCTGGGACTGCACCGCACGGTCTTTCATCATGCCGTATCACTGTAGGTTCACAAAGAGCGCAAATACGATGCTAAACCAAAGGAATATAAGTCATACAAGACACCTCTTCAATGCAAGAACTAAAACAAGCCTGCTCTTCTGTTTCGCTCGACAGGCGAGACGGCCAGGCCGGGTGGACGTACCCTGCGGACCACCCCGTCCACCAGCCCGTCACACCCGGTGACATCGTTCCCCTCTGACCAGACCTCTCCCTCCTCAACTCTCAACCCCTTCGTCCGGCTGACCGAGCAGGGCTCCACTGACCAGGTGACCACCGCCATTGCGGGACATACCGACACAGGGCCAGAGACCTCCACTGACCAGGGCAATGCCGGGTTCAGCACAGAGACAGCGAGTCCCACACAGAGCACAGCCACACGAGGGCACGCATTCGCAGAAGGGGACGTCTCGACCGCTTTCTACAACACAGAAGCCACAGCAAGAGGGTGTAACGGCGTGGGATGCCTGACTAATTTCCCAACCGTTCAAACAACGGAAACATGGGCAGCTGATCAGACCACACAAGAACCATGGACAGCTGATCAGACCAAAAAAGAACCACAGACAGCTGATCAGACCAAAAAAGAACCACAGACAGCTGATCAGACCACAAAAGAACCACAGACAGCTGATCAGACCACAAAAGAACCACAGACAGCTGATCAGACCACACAAGAACCATGGACAGCTGGTCAAACCACACAAAAACCACAAACAGCTGGTCAGACCACACAAGAACCATGGACAGCTGATCAGACCACACAAGAACCACAGACAACTGGTCAGACCACACAAGAACCAGAGACAGGTGCTCAGACCACACAAAAAATACAGACAGGTGCTCAGACCACACAAGAACCATGGACAGCTGATCAGACCACACAAGAACCATGGACAGCTGATCAGACCACAAAAGAACCAACGAAAGCTAATCAGACCACACAAGAACCACAGACAGTTGATCAGACCACACAAGAATCATGGACAGCTGATCAGACCACACGAGAACCACAGACAGCTGGACAAACCATACAAGAACTATGGACAGCTGGCCAGACCACACAAGAACTATGGACAGCTGATCAGACCACACAAAATCCAACGACAGCTTATCAGACCACACAAGAACCACAGACAGCTGATCAGACCACACAAGAACCATGGACAGCTGGTCAGACCACACAAGAACCACACACAGCTGGTCAGAACACACAAGAACCACAGACAGCTGATCAGACCACACAAGAACCAAGGACAGCTGATCAGACCACACAAGAACCACAGACAACTGTTCAGACCACACAAGAACCATGGACAGCTGGCCAGACAACAAAACAACCATGGACAGCTGGTCAGACCACACAAGAACCGTGGACAGCTGATCAGACCACACAGGAACCACAGACAGCTGGTCAGACCATACAAGAACGATGGACAGCTGGTCAGACCACACAAGAACCATGGACAGCTGGTCAAACCACACAAGAATCATGGACAGCTGGTCAGACCACACAAGAATCATGGACACCTGATCAGACCACACAAGAATTATGGACAGCTGAACAGACCACACATGAACCACAGATAGCTGGTCAGACCACACAAGAACCACAGACAGCTGGTCAGACCACACAAGAACCATGGACAGCTGGTCAAACCACACAAGAATCATGGACAGCTGATCAGACCACACAAGAACCATGGACAGCTGATCAGACCACACAAGAACCACGGACAGCTGATCAGACCACACAAGAACCACAAACAGCTGATCAGACCACACAAGAACCACAGACAGCTGATCACACCACACAAGAACCACAGACAGCTAGTCAGACCACACAAGAACCACAAGCAGCTGATCAGACCACACAAGAACCACAGACAGTTGATCAGACCACTCAAGAACCATGGACAGCTGATCATACCACACAAGAACCACAGACATCTGATCAGACCACACAAGAACCAGAGACAGTTGATCAGACCACACAAGAACCACAAACAGCTGATCAGACCACTCAAGAACCACAAACAGCTGATCACACCACACAAGAACCACAGACAGCTGGACAAACCATACAAGAACTATGGACAGCTGGCCAGACCACACAAGAACTATGGACAGCTGATCAGACCACACACAAACCATGGACAGCTGATCAGACCACACAAGAACCATGGACAGCTGATCAAACCACACAAGAACCACAGACAGCTGAACAGACCACACAAGAACCAACGACATCTCTGAAGCCAACTCAGGACACAGTAGCAGAAGATCAAACAGGCAAAACAACTGTTTTTGCTCAAACAACACAACCTATTGCCTGCAAGGGAAAACAATGTGTCACACTGAGCCCTGGTGGCAGAACCATTCCTACCCCATCCACTAAACCACGTGACAACAGCACCCAGACTGAGGTGAGAGTTGATCAGACCACACAAGAACCATGGACAGCTGGTCAGACCACCCAAGAACCACGGACAGCTGAACAGACCACACAAGAAACAAGGACAGCTGGTCAGATCACACCAGAACCACAGACAGCTGGACAGACCACACACGAACTATGGACAGCTGGTCAGACCACACAAGAACCATGGACAGCTGATCAGACCACACAAGAACCACGGACAGCTGATCAGACCACACAAAAACCATGGACAGCTGATCAGACCACACAAGGACCATGGACAGCTGGTCAGACCACACAAGAACCATGGACAGCTGATCAGACCACACAAGAACCACAGACAGATGGTCAGACCACACAAGAACAACAAACAGCAGGTCAGACCACACAAGAACCATGGACAGCTGGTCAGACCACACAAGAACCACGGACAGCTGAACAGACCACACAAGAACCATGGACAGCTGGTCAGACCACACAAGAACCACAAACAGCTGGTCAGACCACACAAGAACCATGGACAGCTGATCAGACCACACAAGAATCATGGACACCTGATCAGACCACACAAGAATCATGGACAGCTGATCAGACCACACAAGAACCACAGACAGCTGATCATACAACACAAGAGCCACAGACAACTGATCAGACCACACAAGAGCCACAGGCAGCTGATCAGACCACACAAGAACCACAGAGAGCTGATCATACAACACAACAACCACAGACAGCAGGTCAGGCCACACAAGAACCATGGACAGCTGATCAGACCACGCAAGAACCACTGACAGCTGATCAGACCACACAAGAACAACAGACAGCTCGTCAGACCACACAAGAACCGTGGACAGCTGATCAGACCACACAAGAACCATGGACAGCTGGTCAGACCACACAAGAACCACAAACAGCTGGTCAGACCACACAAGAACCAACGACATCTCTGAAGCCAACTCAGGACACAGCAGCATTAGGTCAAACAAGCCAAACAACTGTTTTTGCTCAAACAACACAACCTATTTCCTGCAAGGGAAAACAATGTGTCACACTGAGCCCTGGTGGCAGAACCATTCCTACCCCCTCCTCTAAACCACGTGACAACAACACCCAGACAGAGGTGACAGTTGATCAGACCACACAAGAACCATGGACAGCTGGTCAGACCACACAAGAACTATGGACAGCTGAACAGACCACACAAGAACCATGGACAGCTGGTCAGACCACACAAGAACCACAGACAGCTGGTCAGACCACACAAGAACCACAGACAGCTGGTCAGACCACACAAGAACCATGGACAGCTGGCCAGACAACAAAACAACCATGGACAGCTGGTCAGACCACACAAGAACCATGGACAGCTGGTCAGACCACACAAGAACCACAGACAGCTGATCAGACCACACAAGAACCACGGACAGCTGATCAGACCACACAAGAACAACAGACAGCTGATCAGACCACACAAGAACCACAGACAACTGTTCAGACCACACAAGAACCATGGACAGCTGGTCAGACCACACAAGAATCATGGACAGCTGGTCAGTCCACACAAGAACCACAGACAGCTGATCAGACCACACAAGATCCATGGACAGCTGGTCAGACCACACAAGAACCATGGACAGCTGATCAGACCACAAAAAAACCATGGACAGCTGGTCAGACCACACAACAATCACAGACAGCTGATCAGACCACACAAGAACCATGGACAGCTGGTCATACCACACGAGAACCGTGGACAGCTGAACAGACCACACAAGAACCAACGACATCTCTGAAGCCAACTCAGAACACAGCAGCATTAAGTCAAACAGGCCAAACAACTGTTTTCGCTGAAACAACACAACCTATTTCCTGCAAGGGAAAACAATGTGTCACACTGAGCCCTGGTGGTAGAACTATTCCTACCCCATCCTCTAAACCACGTGACAAAGACACCCAGACAGAGGTGTCATCTCAGTCATCGTTACCCACTGCCACGTCATCTGGTCAGACTTCCGAAGAACCAACGACAGCTGGTCAGACTTCCCAAGAACCAACGTCATCTGGTCAGACCACACAAGAACCATGGACAGCTGGTCAGACCACACAAGAACCTTGGACAGCTGATCAGACCACACAAGAACCATGGACAGCTGATCAGACCACACAAGAACCAACGACAGCTGATCAGACCACACAAGAACCATGGACAGCTGATCAGACCACACAAGAACCATGGACAGCTGATCAGACCACACAAGAACCACAGACAGCTGGTCAGACCACACAAGAACCACAGACAGCTGATCAGACCACACAAGAATCACAGACAGCTGGTCAGACCACACAAGAACCACAGACAGCTGGTCAAACCACACAAGAACCATGGACAGCTGATCAGACCACACAAGAACCACAGACAGTTGATCAGACCACACAAGAACAATGGACAGCTGGTCAGACCACACAAGAACCATGGACAGCTGATCAGACCACACAAGAACCACAGACAACTGATCAGCCCACACAAGAATCACAGACAGCTGATCAGACCACACAAGAACCACAGACAACTGATCAGACCACACAAGAATCACAAACAGCTGATCAGACCACACAAGAACCATGGACAGCTGATCAGACTACACAAGGACCATGGACAGCTGGTCAGACCACACAAGAACCACAAACAGCTGATCAGACCACACAAGAACCATGGACAGCTGATCAGACCACACAAGAGCCATGGACAGCTGATCAGACCACACAAGGACCATGGACAGCTGATCAGACCACACAAGAACCATGGACAGCTGATCAGACCACACAAGAACCATGGACAGCTGATCAGACCACACAAGAACCATGGACAGCTGATCGGACCACACAAGAACCATGGACAGCTGATCAGACCACACAAGAACCATGGACAGCTGATCAGACCACACGAGGCCCATGGACAGCTGATCAGACCACACAAGAACCATGGACAGCTGATCAGACCACACAAGGACCATGGACAGCTGATCAGACCACACAAGAACCATGGACAGCTGATCAGACCACACAAGAACCATGGACAGCTGGTCAGACCACACAAGAATCACAGATAGCTGATCAGTCCACACAAGAACCACAGACAGCTGATCAGACCACACAAGAATCATGGACAGCAGGTCAGACCACACAAGAACCATGGACAGCTGATCAGACCACACAAAAACCATGGACAGCTGGTCAGACCACACAACAATCACAGACAGCTGATCAGACCACACAAGAACCATGGACAGCTGGTCATACCACACGAGAACCGTGGACAGCTGAACAGACCACACAAGAACCAACGACATCTCTGAAGCCAACTCAGGACACAGCAGCATTAGGTCAAACAGGCCAAACAACTGTTTTCGCTGAAACAACACAACCTATTTCCTGCAAGGGAAAACAATGTGTCACACTGAGCCCTGGTGGCAGAACCATTCCTACCCCATCCTCAAAACCACGTGACAAAAACACCCAGACAGAGGTGTCATTTCAGTCATCGTTACCCACTGCCACGTCATCTGGTCAGACTTCCCAAGAACCAACGTCATCTGGTCAGACTTCCCAAGAACCAACGTCATCTGGTCAGACTTCACACAAACCATGGACAGCTGGTCAGACCACACAAGAACCTTGGACAGCTGATCAGACCACACAAGAACCATGGACAGCTGATCAGACCACACAAGAACCGCAGACAGCTGATCAGACCACAGAAGAACCATGGACAGCTGATCAGACCACACAAGAACCGCAGACAGCTGATCAGACCACACAAGAACCACAGACAGCTGATCAGACCACACAAGAATCACAGACAGCTGGTCAGACCACACAAGAACCACAGACAGCTGGTCAAACCACACAAGAACCATGGACAGCTGATCAGACCACACAAGAACCACAGACAGTTGATCAGACCACACAAGAACCATGGACAGCTGGTCAGACCACACAAGGACCATGGACAGCTGATCAGACCACACAAGAACCATGGACAGCTGGTCAGACCACACAAGAATCACAGACAGCTGATCAGACCACACAAGAACCACAGACAACTGATCAGCCCACACAAGAATCACAGACAGCTGATCAGACCACACAAGAACCATGGACAGCTGATCAGACTACACAAGGACCATGGACAGCTGGTCAGACCACACAAGAACCACAAACAGCTGATCAGACCACACAAGAACCATGGACAGCTGATCAGACCACACAAGAACCATGGACAGCTGATCAGACCACACAAGAACCATGGACAGCTGATCAGACCACACAAGAACCACGGACAGCTGATCAGACCACACAAGAACCATGGACAGCTGATCATACCACACAAGAACCATGGACAGCTGATCAGACCACACAAGAACCATGGACAGCTGATCAGACCACACAAGAACCATGGACAGCTGATCGGACCACACAAGGCCCATGGACAGCTGATCAGACCACACAAGAACCATGGACAGCTGATCAGACCACACAAGGACCTTGGACAGCTGATCATACCACACAAAAACCATGGACAGCTGGTCAGACTACACAAGAACCATGGACAGCTGGTCAGACCACACAAGAATCACAGATAGCTGATCAGTCCACACAAGAACCACAGACAGCTGATCAGACCACACAAGATCCATGGACAGCTGGTCAGACCACACAAGAACCATGGACAGCTGATCAGACCACACAAAAACCATGGACAGCTGGTCAGACCACACAACAATCACAGACAGCTGATCAGACCACACAAGAACCATGGACAGCTGATCAGACCACACGAGAACCGTGGACAGCTGAACAGACCACACAAGAACCAACAACATCTCTGAAGCCAACTCAGAACACAGCAGCATTAAGTCAAACAGGCCAAACAACTGTTTTCGCTGAAACAACACAACCTATTTCCTGCAAGGGAAAACAATGTGTCACACTGAGCCCTGGTGGTAGAACTATTCCTACCCCAACCTCTAAACCACGTGACAAAGACACCCAGACAGAGGTGTCATCTCAGTCATCGTTACCCACTGCCACGTCATCTGGTCAGACTTCCGAAGAACCAACGACAGCTGGTCAGACTTCCCAAGAACCAACGTCATCTGGTCAGACCACACAAGAACCATGGACAGCTGGTCAGACCACACAAGAACCTTGGACAGCTGATCAGACCACACAAGAACCATGGACAGCTGATCAGACCACACAAGAACCAACGACAGCTGATCAGACCACACAAGAATCATGGACAGCTGATCAGACCACACGAGAACCAGAGACAGGTGCTCAGACCACACAAAAACCACAGACAGCTGATCAGACCACACAAGAACCATGGACAGCTGATCAGACCACACAAGAATCACAGACAGCTGGTCAGACCACACAAGAACCACAGACAGCTGGTCAAACCACACAAGAACCATGGACAGCTGATCAGACCACACAAGAACCACAGACAGTTGATCAGACCACACAAGAACAATGGACAGCTGGTCAGACCACACAAGGACCATGGACAGCTGATCAGACTACACAAGAACCATGGACAGCTGGTCAGACCACACAAGAATCACAGACAGCTGATCAGACCACACAAGAACCACAGACAGCTGATCAGACCACACAAGAATCACAGACAGCATATCAGACCACACAAGAACCATGGACAGTTGATCAGACCACACAAGAACAATGGACAGCTGGTCAGACCACACAAGAACCACAAACAGCTGATCAGACCACACAAGAACCACAGACAGCTGATCAGACCACACAAGAACCATGGACAGCTGATCAGACCACACAAGAGCCATGGACAGCTGATCAGACCACACAAGGACCATGGACAGCTGATCAGACCACACAAGAACCATGGACAGCTGATCAGACCACACAAGGACCATGGACAGCTGATCATACCACACAAGAACCATGGACAGCTGATCGGACCACACAAGAACCATGGACAGCTGATCAGACCACACAAGGACCATGGACAGCTGATCAGACCACACAAGAACCATGGACAGCTGATCAGACCACACAAGGACCATGGACAGCTGATCAGACCACACAAGAACCACAAACAGCTGATCAGACCACACAAGAACCACAAACAGCTGATCAGACCACACAAGAACCATGGACAGCTGATCAGACTACAAAAGAACCAAGTGTGACAACGGTCGCGGAAGAAACTGACCAAACCACTCTTTCAATTCTCTGCAAGCTTACAAACTGCTCTCAGCTCATTCCCGGGGGAAGAACAATCCCGACGCCAGCTACAAGCAAGGACGGAAGAGAAAATAAAACAGCGACAACGGGCTCAAGTAACCCTGACTCCACCCAACCTTCTGTGCCCGGTTCTACTGGTCCATCTGTAACTGTATTTGGCTCTACTGGCTTCACAGAAACTTCTGGTACCGGATACACTTCATCTTTAGTTTCTGGCTCCGCTAAGCCTGCTGTAACTGGCCCTACTATCATATTTGTAACGGGCTCCACTAAACAATCTGTTACTGGATTCTCTGAAGCATCTGTAACGGGCTCCACTGAACCAACCGTAACGGACTCCACTGAAGCAACGGGCTCTACTGAACCATCTGTTACTGGATCCTCAGAAGCAACCGCAACGGGCTCATCTGAACCATCTGTTACTGGATCCTCAGAAGCATATGTAACAGGCTCATCTGAACTAACCGTAACAGACTCCACTGAAGCAACGGGCTCATCTGAACCATCTGTTACGGGATCCTCAGAAGCAACCGTAACGGGCTCATCTGAACCATCTGTTACAGGATCTTCAGGAGCAACCGTCACGGGCTCACCTGAACCATCTGTTACAGGATCCTCAGAAGCAACCGTAACGGGCTCACCTGAACCATATGTTACGGGATCCTCAGAAGCAACCGTCACGGGCTCATCTGAACCATCTGTTACTGGATCCTCAGAAGCAACCGTCACGGGCTCATCTGAACCATCTGTTACTGGATCCTCAGAAGCAACCGTCACGGGCTCATCTGAACCATCTGTTACGGGATCCTCAGAAGCAACCGTTACGGACTCATCTGAACCATCTGTTACTGGATCCTCAGAAGCAACCGTTACGAACTCATCTGAACCATCTGTTACTGGATCCTCAGAAGCAACCGTCACGGGCTCATCTGAACCATCTGTTAATGGATCCTCAGAAGCAACCGTCACGGGCTCATCTGAACCATCTGTTACTGGATCCTCAGAAGCAACCGTCACGGGCTCATCTGAACCATCTGTTACGGGATCCTCAGAAGCAACCGTCACGGGCTCATCTGAACCATCTGTTACGGGATCCTCAGAAGCAACCGTCACGGGCTCATCTGAACCATCTGTTATGGGATCCTCAGAAGCAACCGTCACGGGATCATCTGAAGCATCTGTTGAGGGACCCTCAGAAGCAACCGTCACGGGCTCATCTGAACCATCTGTTACGGGATCCTCAGAAGCAACCGTAACGGGCTCATCTGAACCATCTGTTACAGGATCCTCAGAAGCAACCGTCACGGGCTCATCTGAACCATCTGTTACGGGATCCTCAGAAGCAACCGTCACGGGCTCATCTGAACCATCTGTTACGGGATCCTCAGAAGCAACCGTCACGGGCTCATCTGAACCATCTGTTACTGGATCCTCAGAAGCAACCGTCACGGGCTCATCTGAACCATCTGTTACGGGATCCTCAGAAGCAACCGTCACGGGCTCATCTGAACCATCTGTTATGGGATCCTCAGAAGCAACCGTCACGGGCTCATCTGAACCATCTGTTTCGGTATCCACTGAAGCATACATTACTGGCTCCTCAAAACCATCAGTTCCAGACTCCACTGATTTACCTGTAGATAGCTCCAGTCAACCTTCTGCTACTGGCTCTCCTGAACTGTCTCCGTCTGACGTTACTGAAAGTAGCCTGACATCAACACCATGCTCAGGATCAGACTGCCCAAGTGTGACGTCACAGCTAGACGTTAATGTCACGACATCAACACCATGCTCAGGATCAGACTGCCAAAGTGTGACGTCACAGCCAGACGTTAACGTCACGACATCAAAACCATGCTCAGGATCAGACTGCCCCAGTTCGAGGTCACAGCCAGACGTTAACGTTACGACATTAACACCATGCTCAGGAAGAGACTGCCCTAGTGTGACGTCACAGCCAGAAGTGAACGTGACGACATCAACACCATGCGCAGGATCAGACTGCCCCAGTGTGACGTCACAGCCAGAAGTGAACGTGACGACATCAACGCCATGCTCAGGATCAGACTGCCCCAGTGTGACGTCACAGCCAGAAGTGAACGTGAACACATCAACGCCATGCTCAGGATCAGACTGTCCCAGTGTGACGTCACAGCCAGAAGTGAACGTGACGACATCAACGCCATGCTCAGGGTCAGACTGCCCCAGTGCGACGTCACAGCCAGAAGTGAACGTGACGACATCAACGCCATGCTCAGGGTCAGACTGCCCCAATGTGAAAGACGCTACTGCTACAGAAGCCAGTGTAACAGAAACCACTGAAGCCAGAACTACCACTACTAGTGCTACAGAATCTGACGTCACTACCAGTGATACAGCGTCTGACGTCACTACCAGTGCTAAGGCGTCTGACATCACTTCCAGTGCTACAGCGATTGACGTCACTACCAGTGCAAGAGCGTCTGACGTCACTTCCAGTGCTACAGCGTCTGACGTCACCGCCAGTGCTACAGCGTCTGACGTCACTACCAGTGCGACAGCGTCTGACGTCACTACCAGTGCGACAGCGGCTGACGTCACTACCAGTGCTACAGAGGATGACGTCACAACCGTCGCTACATTTGAGGCGACCGCCGTGATGCCCGATCTGTCAGACAACGAGACGGCCTTGACCCAGCCTGACGAGCGCTTCACCTTCAGCTGCCCGCGGCCCGGCAGGATCACGGTGGTGAAGAACAGCTACTACTCCTGCCACCAGGGCAGCTACCGCTTCGACGTGTACGGGTCTGACGTCACCACCTACTTCCTCAACGTGGACTACACCAGCGTGCAGTGGCGCGGGCGGCGTAGCGCGGGGCGTGGGGACGGGACACACAGAGCCCAGACCCTGCTGACCGTGGGCAAGACAGACCCCACAGCTGTCCCCAGCACGTGCGCTTCGCTGGACCAACTCCCCACGCTCAACAACGCCAGCAGCTTCGCCAACATCAGCAAGCTGGACAGCGACCTCCCCAGCAGGGTGGACCCCCAACAGCTGACTCACTTCTTCCTCAGGTTCAACCTCACCGGCTCTGCCGAAACCCTGAGAAAGCTCCGCGGAGCCTCCTTCGTGTTCGGGATGATGACGTCATGCTGCCGGTCCAGCCTGGAGGTGGGGGTGGAGGTGGAGGACCTGCAGACAGGAGAGACCATCATCAAGCGGACCAACAGGGTCAGCCAGGAGGACGCGGGGTCGCCAGGCAGTCTACAGGTCAGGATCCCCACCACGGTGCACGCCATGGAGATCCGCCTCAACCTGTCGCGCAACGTGGCGCCCTTCGTGCTGCACGCCATGGCGCTCTCCCTCGACTACGTCAAGGCTAAGGGCGGGGAGGACCTGGAGCTTCATGGCGTCATCCCTACTGACAGCGGGTGGGTGACGGGGGGGCAGAAGAAGAGGGTGGTGTCCCGCACCCAGGACTACGTGGTGGAGGCCGTGACGCAGCCCGGACTGAAGCCCATGAAGGTCACGACGACCCAGGACGGCAGGAAACGGGAGGTGAAGGCCACGAGACTCGTCCTGTCCGACCTGAGCCAGGGGGCCTACCTGCCCCGTGTTGTGCTGGACCAGACCTCGCGCTGCTACTTCTTCACCAGACAGGACCCCGCCAAGCAGACCTCCCTCGTCCTCGGCCCTCGTCACCCCGACCTTGACTCCCCCGACAGTGACCTTGACGAGGTGGAGCTGGTGGACGAAGGTCAAGGCGAGGTCAGGATGACGATGACCAGCGTGACGTTTGGCCGTCGCTCAGTGGTGTTTGCACTCAAGTCAACCATGACCACTGTCTTCATCAGTCAGCAGGACGACCCCCAGCCCCTCGCTGACCCCAGGCTGCCCCGCGCCCCGACCAGTCCGCTGTGTGCCGTGCTGCTGCCGTGCTCCCACTACCGGCTGGACGCCGAGGCGCTCATCAGGGCTGACCGCACGGACCCTGTCCGTTCCACGGACGCCTGGAGGACCATCACCGGCAGCGCCATACACTTCTCTAGACCGTCGTGTGACGAGAGGTGCGGGGTGACCATCAACAAATAGACATCACCACACGCTACTCTCGTATGACGTTGCAAGTGACGTCCCCACACTCTACTCTGGTATGATGTAACAAGTGACGTCACTACACTCTACTCTGGTATGACGTAACAAGTGACGTCACCACACTCATTCCGGGTATGACCTAACACGTCATCAACCCGGCAAAGACTCATTTGCGCACTTGAAATGGCCCGTCCTTCGATTGAACGGAAAACTTGTCACATCTGATATATTTTTCAATATTATTTTTTATTCTGGTCAAAACTGGTCAAAACTTAAATGAAACTGTCTTCTCCATTTAGTTCCTTTACGTTTTTCATTCTTCTTTTTTTCTTTGAAGTCACCTCAGAGTAATTTGTCTTACACGTGAACTTAACAGATCTCAAAACTATGAAAGAAAGTTAACTCGCTATTGTGATAAATCATCGAACCCCCTTTTCCATTCTGTATAATATATACACACGATAAATTATTACCGTTTGTTTGGTTGTCTGCTCCTAAGCTTTGTGAAACATGCTTATTTAATATATGGCGGTTTTGTTGTCGCTTTCATCTGCTTACAATTAATAATAGAATACAATGGACCGCATTCTGGAGATACATTGTGTTTTATTATTTTCTGGAGAATAATATTACGTTTGTTTTGATAACCATACATTTGATCTCGGATGTGAAGTTGTGCAGGGCATTCTTATGGACGGCTTTCTTAGAGGTCGAGTATTTGTGTTTAAATATTTATAACTCAAAGTTAAGATGTTACTTTGTTCGTTTTCCTCATCGTTAAGTGTCAATATGTGTCAGCAAGACGATACTGTTGTTTGGTGTCAATATGTCAGATGTGCAATAATGCAAAAGAAAGTACAGAAGATAATATTTTATTACTTTCATAAAAGACCAAGTGTCTGGAGTTAATCTTCATCTGTGCGTAAGAGAGAGAGATAGAGAGAGAGAGAGAGAGAGAGAGAGAGAGAGAGAGAGAGAGAGAGGGTGTGTGTGTGTGTGTGTGTGTGTGTGTGTGTGTGTGTGTGCGTTGTGAAAGAGAGACAGACAGACAGACAGACAGACAAGTATTCAAGTATTCAAGTATTTTATTGTTTTGGGCCCAGAGGGCTTTGAAACAAAGATATAATTTTAACCAAAAAAAGGTAACAAATCAGACAGTTAATAAATGTATACAAATTGAGCGGACAAATACAGCAATACTATACAACCAAACAAAATAAATTGGCAATATACACTTCCATACATACAAACAAAAAAAAAAAAAAAATAGGTTTAACAAAATCAGGTAAGAGATCAGACAGATAATATATATACATTAAGCGGACAACGATAATATACAGCCGAAATAAATTAGCAATACCATTATGCCATGCATCTTTTGTAAAAACACAAAACAAAACAAAAGCATATATTACATACATATATACAGACAGACAAAGGTGTATGCACGTGGTACAGTGACCACATTACAGAAATCTCAGCATTACGTGTTGTGGAGCTTGCACGTGTCAATAAACGGTCTTTCTCATTGTCATTAGATCCAAATGTGTGCCGTCCACACTGGCTGATCGTCCAGTATCGTCCAGCCTTTATACATGCTTGATGTAGCCAGCTATGATGTGCTTACCTGGAGTGCAAACAGCTGAAGATCTCCAGTCAAATAGAATAAATACAATGATGGTGTCCGCGTATTTTGCAATGATCATTTCTTCAAGAAGAAAAACGTTTTGCCTTCAACTTCGGATCACTTCGGATTACTTGAAAGAACTAGCAGATGTCTGCGGTAAAGATAGCAGTTCTTTTGACAATTCCCGTCTGGAAACAACGAGTACAACTCCCCTTCAGACTCCGGCCCGACTGACCCAGTCCTCAGCGCCTACATCAGTCCTTTTCCCGAAGTTACGGATCCAATTTGCCAACTTTCCTTACCTACATTGTTCTATCGACTTGAGGCTGTGCACCTTGGAGATCCGCTGCGGATATGGGTACGGTCTGGCTCTTGGCGTTGTGTGTTTTTCCGTCTCAATCATTTTGATCATGATTTAGGTCCATCTTATGTCACTCAAGTTATTTTGATCATGACTTAAGTCCATTTTATGTCGCTTATTTTGATCATTATCTAAACTCATCTTATGTCACTCAAAATCTAAGATATTCTATTTTTAGCAAGGTATTTAAAATGAGCATACCATGACCATTGAGTCCACTTTAACTTGCAACGCTTCCACCTGAACTTTACAACGCTTCCACCTGAACTTTACAACGCTTCCACCTGAACTGACTTTACAACGCTTCCACCTGAACTGACTTTACAACGCTTCCACCTGAACTTTACAACGCTTCCACCTGAACTGACTTTACAACGCTTCCACCTGATGATGAACGGTTGGAATCTGTCTAGGTTTGTTTGCTTTTCAGTTTCGGGTTTTTTCTTCTATAAACTTTCTTGACTAACAGCTTTATTTTGATCACATAAACCACTTTCTCTACATTCGATTGTATGAATAATTTATCTTTATGACGGGAAGGTACAGCCAAACTGAAGAGACAGCGATGACGTTGGCCATGTCTCAGTTATGCTGATACACAAAAGGGGCACAACTCGCCGATGAATTTTGTTTAGCACTTCAGAGGCATTCAGACAAACTGATGTCACGCATTGTTAAAAGTACAATGCCCGGAATGACGGGCGTGTGTAGGCATGACATGACATAAACCAAGCTGTGTCCCGATCATGATCTCTACTTTTACTCAGTAATGAGATACCGAGCGGCGCCTGTCTGTAAGGGAGGTTAATCCTGCTGCCTCGCGCCGTCACGCGCTGTGAGCGATTTGCATGCCCTCCCCTACAATGTGCATTGCACGCCCTTACCTACACCGGGCACTGTCCTCACATTGACACACGCCTGGCATGTCGCGCAGTTCAGCCAGGTTGACACGGCAAATAGCACCCTGCAGTCTGTCTCCATGACAACGTGTCGCCGCGCATGACGTGTGTTTGTGATGCATGTACCGATTTGTGAACTTACAGCAAATCTACATTTCCATCCAAACGATGTTCAGCGAGTTGTAGGCTACTCATGTGCACGCCGCGGCGGGTGACAGTCTCTCGACTGATCTAGGTCACTCAGCTTTAATTCTATCATTCGAATGGCAAACTTAGTTACGATAGAATTAAAGCTGAGTTCTACAGGCACGCGTGGGTTACTTCTAGCAAATGACTTTGACGGAAAGAGTCAGAATTCCAAGCACAAAACAATTTCTACCCTTGAAATATTCCCCTCAGCTGTGACAACAATACGGACTTTAAGTTACTCGTGGTAAACGTCACAACAGCAACAACAAACCGCTATCACCACAGTTCGGCACTATACGGCCCCATAATTATGACTTTTGAGGACGATCAGTGTAGCCTGTAGGGTATTTGGGAAAACCATTTGGGAAACGGTCAAAAACATGTCTTCACATATCAGTCAGTGTAGATTAATGTGTGTGTGTGTGTGTGCCGGTGTAACACGAGAAAATTACTCCCACGAGATTTTTACTCCGGAGTAAACATTTCGTACGAAAAAGTTACTCCCTTTACGAAAAAAGCACTCCCCCATTGCACGAGAAAATTACTCCCCAAGACAGGTGAGTTCCGAGTAAACATTTCGTACACAAATGTTACTCCCCTGACGAATAAATAACGAATAAATTACTTCACCCCAACACGAGCAATTTAACTTCTCATGCCAGGTGTATGAAATTTTTACTCCCTTGTCCCCTGTTAGTCTTGGTGGTGGAAGGGGTGGAGGGAGGGTAGCGCGACATTCGTGTGCGCGAGATCACTTATTAGCATTATCCCTTCGCCCGCATCCCATTTTTGCGTACGAGATTTTTACTGGAAGTAAAAAAAATGGGGAGTAAAAATTTCGTGGAGGGAGTAATTTTTTCGTGCCTTGGGGAGTTCTTTTCTCGTACGAAAAGTGTAGTCGGAGTAAGAATTTCGTACGAAATATTTACTCCGGAGTAAATTTTTCGTGGAGTAAAAAATTCGTGTTACACCGGTGTGTGTGTGTGTGTGTGTGTGTGTGTGTGTGTGTGTGTGTGTGTGCAGTGTGCCACGGTGTGTATGTGTGTGTGTGTGTATGTGTGTGTGTATATATATATGTGTGTGTGTGTGTGTGTGTGTGTGTGTGTGTATATGTGTGTGTGTGTATGGGAGTGTGTGTGCACACGGTGAGTGTGTGTGTTTGTGTGTGTGTGTGTCCGCCGTCACTAACTAAACATGATTTTAGTGTTTCAGTGCCGTCTGGTCGCGACAAAAATTGCCAAGTTTAATTGGTATTTACGATTCCAAGTTTATCAGCGTGTTCTGTTCAGCAGTCAGTGTCCATCATGTCCAGGCGGAAATAGTGTCACGGTCCAAGGAGGGAGGTGACACCATCAACAACCTGCATGCTGACCCCTTTATCATTTTGTTTCTGTTTAGTGTATTTCACCATCAAAAACCTGCATGCTGACCCCTTTATCATTTTGTTTTTGTTTAGTGTATTTCACCATCAAAAACCTGCATGCTGACCCCTTTATCATTTTGTTTCTGTTTAGTGTATTTCACCATCAAAAACCTGCATGCTGACCCCTTTATCATTTTGTTTCTGTTTAGTGTATTTCACCATCAAAAACCTGCATGCTGACCCCTTTATCATTTTGTTTCTGTTTAGTGTATTTCACCATCAAAAACCTGCATGCTGACCCCTTTATCATTTTGTTTCTGTTTAGTGTATTTCACCATCAAAAACCTGCATGCTGACCCCTTTATCATTTTGTTTCTGTTTAGTGTATTTCACCATCAAA
The DNA here is from genome assembly GCF_037325665.1 of Littorina saxatilis. Lineage (NCBI taxonomy): Eukaryota > Metazoa > Mollusca > Gastropoda > Littorinimorpha > Littorinidae > Littorina > Littorina saxatilis. The sequence continues at coordinate 6,622,708 of NC_090246.1, read as the reverse complement.
AACCTGCATGCTGACCCCTTTATCATTTTGTTTCTGTTTAGTGTATTTCACCATCAAAAACCTGCATGCTGACCCCTTTATCATTTTGTTTCTGTTTAGTGTATTTCACCATCAAAAACCTGCATGCTGACCCCTTTATCATTTTGTTTCTGTTTAGTGTATTTCACCATCAACAACCTGCAGTTGTGGTTGCATTCAACACGGCCCTGTGGGGCTGACTGAGCAAGGGAGTGTGAGCAAGTATTTCTGTGACAGTCAACGATTGTGTCAGTAAATCCCTCAGCTCAAGGAGATCATGATTGATTTCTTTCAACGCTGATTGAAATGAACAGGAACACAAGGATAAGATAAATATAATTCCGCCACAACTCGTGTGGCCCCGGTATGACATATTGATCCGCGTTACGGCTTTCAGGTCGTTTCACATTGCTTCAATCCATAGCCGCTGAGATGAGGGAGGGCAGTGAGAGAGAGGGGAGAGAATGATAGAGAGAGACTCAGACTCAGAACTTTATTACAAAAGGATAAAGGTTTTAGGCAAAGCCTATTCTTCCAACCTGTCCTTTATACAACACACAAAGACAGACGCACATATAAAAACATAAATTCAATCATATAAAATACAGAAATACATTGTATGGAATGCAACACAATGTGCATTTAAGGAATTACATAAGGAGAACTCAAAAATTACAAAATTACATTGACATAGTTATACCTTTCATTTGGGAATAAAGTTGCTCCGATCAGCTACACATCCGTTAACACTAGTACAACATGTTTAACAAAATAACAATCGAACAAGACATTTCATTCACGAATGATGTGTGAACGTGACTGTCTCTTAAACATTTTCACTGAAGTTGCATTTCTTATCTGTTGGGGGAAGGAGTTCCAGAGAAACGCTCCCGAGAAGGCTAAGCTCGATTTGTAGAGGTCTATGCGAGGTATAGGAGGGATGATTTTTTGGGACCCATATCTTTTTGTGGCATGTTTGAAATGTGATTGCAAATATTTAGGACAGTCGTCATTTAGAATTTTATACATGAACACAGCCTTGTTTAACGTCAAGTTACTGACCTTTCAAGGGGAAGAAATTCAGGAGCTTTAGTTTATCATCCGTGGATCTATTCAAATCATGCAGAATAAGTTTTGCAGCTCGGAGATGCAGGGAATTGAGTCTTTTTAAATGAACATCACTGCAGTTGTCCCAAAGTGTCGATGCGAAGTTTATATGAGGCATTATGTCGGTGGGCGTAATAGAACATTTTGAGTGCTGCAGAATCTGCGTAATGCCTTAATTTTTATAACAGGTACAAATTTTGTGATACTAGTTTGCAAATATTACTCAAATGAGTTTGAAACAGAACGAGACAGACAGGCATGGAGAGAGAGACAGAGAGAGACAGAGAGAGACAGGGAGAGACAGAGAGAGACAGAGAGAGAGATACACAGAGAGAGACAGAGAGAGAGAGAGAGACAGAGAGAGACAGAGAGAGACAGAGAGAGACAGAGAGAGAGACAGAGAGAGACAGACAGACATAGACAGAGCGAGACAGAGAGAGACAGACAGACATAGACAGAGCGAGACAGAGAGAGACACAGAGAGACAGAGAGACAGAGAGAAAGAGAGACAGAGAGAGACAGAGAAAGACACAGAGAGAGACAGAGAGAGACAGAGAGAGACAGAGAGAAAGACAGAGAGACCGACAGAGAGAGACAGAGAGACAGAGAGAGAGACAGAGAGAGACAGAGAGAGACTCACAGAGCCTGTAAGTTCAATAACTTGAGTCCTGCACTGTTTTGTACCATGCGGCTTTGTCAACACTGTGACTACAAAAGGTGGAGTAACTTAGATCAGTATTACGTGTTTGCGCATGTTTTTTTTAATTCTCTCTCACAATGTTGTCACTGTTAAACTTTTTAACAGGTGGTCCTGAGTTTTATCAATTTTTAACGAAACTAAAATTGAATTAAAGTCCATGTTTTTAATGGTCCTTCCCCTAGGAAGTCAACGTATATAAAGGAAATATTATAAATATTCCTCTTACAATTTAAAAAAAAAAATATTGTGATTCTTGAAATAAACTGCTGTTTTATCGTCCCTCCCCCCAAAATACGTATGTGGACCCCCAAGAAACTTATGAAAAACATGGTGATACATGACATTTATTTTACGAAGTCTTAATTGTAAGTTTTAACCATTTATCTCACCCACTCCCGTCATCCTCCCGTTTTCCAGCCTGCCCCCCCTCACTTTTTTTTCCTATCGTATAATATTTCATGTCCAATATAGGCATTTCAAGCCCTGATTTAATTTTCGTTCGTATCTGCTATTCTGAGTGGCGCGTGCAATGCACACGGTGGCCGGCTACTCACTGACTGTTACCTCTTGGCCCGACCATAGATATCGGGGCGGGGACGTAGCTCAGTTGGTAGCGCGCTGGCTTTGTAGCCAGTTGTGTGTGCGACTTTGAAAACGTAGAATGGAACTCCGCATAAAAGAACATTCCAACGTAAAATCAAACTAACTCCTTTATACCGTATGTTGCCATGTTTAGGCACGGTCATGAAAGGGGTTCCAATGGTGCAGCCATAGTCGTATTTTTAGAGTATGCACAAACACACGCCTCATCCCCTAGATCATTGGTGACCTGAAGAAAGCAGTTAGAGCTGGGTTAGTCAAGGCCATGCCTATTCAGGAAAGCTTCCGCGCCATTGACAATTTCGGAGGTGTAATTTGATAACACATCAGTTTTGGAGAAAAGGTAAATGTCCGACCATTTTACCTATAGACTCGAAACTTTGTAGAATGGTCGTGGACGAACTAAAGTTCATGCACAACAGCTATCAAAATATTTGTTAAATTCAAATGACTGAAAAAATAACCCCTTCGTTGTAAAGTTTCACTTGCGCAATATGCGCAAATTATTCATCCGCCATGGGAAATGTCCTGATCCTGCCTGCAATTGCTGTATTGAAGGCATTGATTGTCTAATGTTGATTAATGTATACTATGTCATTTGAATTACCCCAATCCACTCATATACAGAAAAATGAACGACTGAAACGGGAATCAAAGGTGGGAGCAGCAATGCAACTTCAATCACGGTATCATCAGTGGAAGAAAAATGACTAAAAAGGAGGAAGCACCAATCCACACATAATCACAGTAACATGTAACACAAGGTGACTCGGATGAAGCAGCCACCCAACTAATGTATTATGACAATGAGCAATCTGCACATAACATAAAACCATCAAAGCGATGTTCCTTAAAATAAAATGGTATCCAGGTCACTTGGGTTCAGTTATGTCATAGCATAAAACAGCTCACTGCTCCCATGAATTGTTCTGAGCCTTGCAATGATAAGTAAAGCAATGAGAGCAGATCTGATGCAGTGCACTGTCAATCATTGACCGGCTGAAATATACTGCAATCTTGATGCAAATTACCATGTAATTTTCTTGGTGATATGGTCATCACTGCAGGCAGTAAAAGATCACCCAACGTTTTGCAATGAAGAACAATGAAGTTATTAGTCGAACAAAAAAATAAACAGACGAATAAAGATTGAAAATTGTCAAATGCAATGGGGCTGGATCTCCCTGTTGAAGAACTTTGAGCAAAAGATCACAAATGAGCTAACAAAGAATACTGTACGAAAGTACGAAATGTTACATGCACTGCAAGATCTCCCTGTTGAGAAACTTTGAGTAAAAGATACCCATTTTATTGCAAAGAAGACATACAGAGTAACATGTATATGAACAGAGTGCGAAGAATTCAAACAAAGAAGACCCGACATTTTTAAAATTATGTCAAATGCAGAGTGGCGGAAAATGTGTTTCGTGAGGAACTTACAGCACACACAAACACAACTATTTGCAAAGTGTAAAAACAACACGAAGAGAGTGAGAAGAACGAGTAACAATTATAAACATTGCAAGAAATAACAAAATGTCATATGCAGTGACGATTCTGCTGCGGAACTCGTCTCGATTCCCCCCTCTACGTTAAAACATTTAGTCAAAACTTGACTAAATGTTAAAAAAACCCTAAAGAAGCATACAAGAGAGATAGAGATAGAGACAGAGAGAGAGAGAGAGAGAAAGAGAGAGAGAGAGAGAGAGAGAGAGAGAGAGAGAGAGAGAGAGACAGCCAGCCAGCCAGCCAGCCAGCCAGAGATAGAGTATCACTGACAGAGTATGTCACCGTGTGTATTTATGTGGGAGTGGGGGTGGGGGACGGGGGTCGATCGTGTGCACGGTGTGCGTTGGTGCGCGAGCAACCCTGTAGGTATGTCCGAGGCAAAAAAATGTCGATTTCCGCCGATTCCTGAATGTGCGCGTGTGGTCAAACAATCACCGACACAATATGAAACTTTACAACGTACAAGACTCCCCGAAAAACGTCTCCTCAATTGAACAACCAAATCAAATCCCGCAGACGTAGGGTGGTATCGTGAACGCAACGGAATTGCGACACGATCCATCCACACACCTGCTTTTTTTTCCACAGAAAAGAACGGAAATCATACGGGGCACCTTTGCCCTCTTTGCTATCATAAAAGGGGTGGTCACATTTGACACACTTGCGTTACGCATTATGCGGTAGTATTGCGCGGGGCGAGACTGCTTTTTGTTGCTCGCGCGCCGTAGCGTTGGCAGCAGGGACCGAATACAGGGAGAGCCGTGACCGAGGGTCATGACCTATTTAGCTGCCAACTTAATCGTAAGCTGGGAACAGCCGTGTAATAGGTGCTTGATTTTGGTATTTTGATTTTACATAACATTAAACCTTTCTTGGGGTTCATGGTCATGGCAACAGCCATATTAATATTATATGATGTATAATATCATATTTCAGCATATGTGAATTACATGGCATCATACCAAACTGTCATACATTTTTATTCCTACATTATTCTGATTGATCATGATCACAACCAAACCTACTATCAGTGGACACATCCAAATGCAAGCGCCTGTTAACGTTCTTGACAACTTGCCACAGTGACTGATCTAAAAATATAAGTCCTTTGCCGCCACGGACACTGTTTGGCCTGTAGGTAAAATGTACAATGTATTTTCTGATTTGTGCACAAAAGCTTTTTTTCTTTTTTCTTTTTTTTAACATAACAATGTTTAATGTCACTGTATGTTTAAAAGACCATGGTCATATTTGTAAAAAAAAATGTTAAATTAGAAAATAAATAACATTTTGATTCATGATTTTTCCTACACCTGTGCTGAAAATAAGAAATAAAAATGTCGGTATATAAGTCACTCAAATACAGTAAGGTATGAATGGCTCGGTTTGAGTTTGTTGCAGTTGACCCTGCACAATACTACCAATGATGTTTTTGTTGAACAATTTTGTAATTCACAACTTCCTGTGTTACACAATCTCAGTGATGACCAATTTTGCCTCCACACCTCCCATAGGGTGACGGATTTCACAACTTTCTACAGATGAACAACAATGTTGCCTTCACACCTCCCATAGGGTGACGGATGTCACAACTTTCTGTGTACACAAACTGATGACGACATAAGCGCATGCGCAAACGCCTGCCGACACCCATAAGCTTTCAGCTATACATACATGTGAGCCAACGCCAGCGTAATATAACTAGGGCTCATGGCCCTAGAAAAAGAGGATCAATCCATTCTTTCGGCAACAAACTGTCTGCAGCTGCTCTCGTCTCTTCATTCAGAGCCTTCGCCGAGTCTTTGTTGGTGGCTGCACTGATCGGTTGATCACAGCGGTGTTTTCAAAACAAGTCGGTCAGGCAGGCACGCATCCATCCATCCATCCATCCAGCGCCTGCCACATCCCAGTCTGCCGTATCAGTATCTATGGTATAGTTACAATTTACGATTTCATCTATGCATACATGTGTATGTGTGTGTGTGTGTGTGCCCACGGATTGTGTGTGCGCCGTGTGTGTGTGTGTGTGCGTATGTGTATGTGGTGTGTCTGCGTGTGTATCAGTATGTGTGTGTGTGTGTGTGTGTGTGTGTGCCCAGAGAGTGTGCCCAGAGTGTGTGTGTGTGTGTGTGTTCTCAACACTGTCTTGCCGCCCCCTCTTAATCCCCCCACCCCCTCCACACACATAGCCTACACACACACACTGCACACACACACACACACACACACACCGTGACCCTCACTGCCCTGTGTATGGTAGTACTGAAGTGACAAGTTGTCAGATACGGCATAGCGCTAAACTCATTGTCCTCGTCAAATAAAGTCGGTCAGTCCTCCCACACCTCAAGGACATCGATTTTAAGGGTGCATGTGCACCGGTATATCAGGGACGGGTTGTGCAGTCAAGCGAAACACGACGTCAACACCTTGACCCGCCCAGTGTCTCGCATGATTCGCTGCAGGCATAATAATTCAAAGGCGGATGTTTCGTTTATCGATGGATGCCGAAAGTAATCTGTTTTCTATCTTTAGTTATGTTGAAGTTATGTTGTAAGTGAGCGTGCAGAAAGGAGAGGACTATATTAACAATGCTGAGCCGTATTAACTCAGCGTCATCTTGTCTGGGACTGAAGAATCCACCTTGGGACTGAGCACGACCACACTGACAAGCTGACCTATGTATATCTCACCAGCAAGTGAAGGGCAAAGCAAAACAAACACTGAATTACAGCAAATGCCGATACGAATAAACCACACCCAACAATAATAATTACTGGCGCCGCCTGCAGTCGCCATCAACATCGATTGGTTGTTCGAGATTAACGCCCGTTCAACCAGTTTGGCGAGGCTGTGCGGGATTGAAAACAACACTGAATTTGCCGTGTGTGTATTTGTGGGGGGGGGGGGATGGGAGGAGTGCCAAACAAACTAAAGCATTTGTTTGTGACCTACCAGTAATGTGCACAAGTGTATGTATTGTCTCGCCGGGCCTCACACACACAACTGCACACACACACTGACACACACACGCACACACGGACACACACACACACACACACACACACACACACACACACACACACACACTGACACACACACGGACACACACACTGACACACACACACACACACACACACACAAACCAGTTGTAACCTATAGATATAAATAGACATAGCGGCAGAAAAGGTAAGTCAGACGTCGATTGGGATGCGGCAGGTTTGTATGTCGCCGTCAGTGAAACGCCGTCGGTCGGTCCCTGGCGGGGGGGGGGGGGGGGGGGGGTGGAGGGGGGGGGGGACCTTATGCTTTTCCGCCTGACTTGATATTCACCAGGTACATGTACATGTAACAAGTCATGGCGACGATCGACAACTCATGCCGAATGTGTTGCATCCTGGTGCATGACGTCATATCAGCCAGTAAACAAATCATCGTGCAACATGACGGTCTACCCACACTTACCGGTCACGTGACACATTCAGTCGTTGTGCATCGTTGGCGAGGCGTGGACACGTTATTATGTCCTTGGGAGTGACCCAAATCACTGCAGCAACAGACAAACTTGACACGATTTTCAGCTTCTGCGCAGTAGCTTCAGCCGTTGACTGTCACAGTCTAGCTTTTGCTTGTTGACATGCGAACATGGTGCAAAGATTTAGTAACCCAGTCACACTCACACGAGACTTGACTTCCTCCGATACACTCCGGTTCGCAGTGAAAGTAAAGAGAACAGCCTGCCTAGACCTGTCACATGACCTGTCACATGACCTGTCACACACACACATGCATCACACACGCGCGCAGCCAGTCAACCACCGACTCAATAAGAATCTTGCATAATAAAAGTTTCACAAACACATATTGTAGTATAAGAGGAAATATTATCCCCGAGTACGCAGTACTAGGGTCCTGCAGACTTTAATTGTGTGTGTGTGTCTGTCTCGACTTAACAGCTTATTGCTGGGAAACTACTGGGCGCAGTTCGTTCAAAAGTTGATACACTAACTTGATAATAGGTCCGATTGGTCGTATTAAAACTTCATAATGTTACCTGGGACCTAAATGCGAAATAAATCACAAAAGCCACTCTTAACGGTGGGAGTTTTTGCGGTGGGAGGCTGGTCGCTTTGCGAACAGCCTGAACTAAAGGGGAGACTTGAGCGGCGAACACGTCACGCAGTGACCAGAAAAGCATGATTTGCAAGCCAGATGACAACGGGTGAGGAAATGGTCTCGGCAAAGAAATTACAATGCAGGGTTTGGTCTCGGTGAAAGAGAGACAGAGAGCACGAGAGAGTCTATGGCCAAAATGATCCGGGTTCGATTCCCGGCATGGGCGTTCTATTTTTTATTTTTTTTAATTCTTGTTTACTATTGTTTATTATGAACGTTTTAATGTTTAATTTTACTCTAATAGTTTTTTTAATTGTGTAAAATAAATAAATATTTTTTTATTTTTTATTTTTTTTGTTTGTTGTAAATCCAAGTGACCCGGGTTCGATTCCCGGCATGGGCGGTCTATTTTTTTTTCTTTTTTTTTTAATTCTTGTTTATTATTGTTTATTATGAACGTTTTAATGTTTTATTTTACTCTAATAATTTTTTTAATTGTGTAAATAAATATTTTTTATTTTTATTTTTTTAAATCCACGTGCACAAGACAAAAACTTTCATACTGGGGGAGCGAGCCAGTCTGAAGAGTACTCGGGTCCAGCGCGAGCGTTTTTTATTGTTCACTTATAAACATATTTATCACACACACGCACACACACACTTTTTAAGTTAATGACCTGCTGGAGTAAATGACTTATTTATCGTGCTAGGTAATAAAGGTAATACTCAAATAATCAACTGAGTCCAGTGGAAGATAGAAGTCCCGACGATGTAGATGTAGACGATAGATTGATGATAGTTAATGGAGAAACAGATTACTGCGGAGACGTAGATGAAGATGTAGGTGTAGGCGAGAGAATGGCGGTAGAATGCCGACAGTTAAAGGTGAAGCAGAAGACTGCGCAGACGTAGATGAAGATGTAGATGTAGGTGAACTGTCATCTTCCGGTTAAAGTTGACACCAGAACTTGGTTGTTTCAGTCTTCAGGTTAACGACAGGGCGACCTGGAATAGGCGTAGAGTTAGTTTCATAGTCAATATCACGCTACCCTTTACCCAGCCCGTCTTATGCCAATAACTCCAAAGCAGGATTATATGGACAATGGCAATGCTGATTTACACACTCAGTACCCAAATCACTCATGCTGGTAACCATTTAAACATTCAAATTAATGTTTAAACTAGCAACTAGTCTCAATATAACAACACGATTTAACAATATTTCTTAGTGTCACGTTTTATAGTCAAATGAATGACCTAAAACGGTCAATTACTGCTAACTGACTAACCACACCACGATACATTCTCACAGTCACACAAAAAGTTAGAAACAACAAAAGTAGAAGTTCTAGACGTCTGTTTATAATATAATACACTAACTCTCCACCTCCCTCTTCTCGTGAAGCCAAAAGGGTTTTTACGACCAAGTCGTAAGACAAAAATAACTGACAAAAGCCAGTTAAAGTTTATGAAATAATAAGAACACGCTGAACCGTGCACAGTTGGAAAACACTTAGCTGCTCTGTAAAAAGTCTGCCTGGACAGGCGTTAACACTCCACGTTGTCACAACTCAAAGTTCTTCATAAAGGGTTAGAAAGATGACAAGGTGGGAGGGGGGGGGGGGGCGTTTACGCATGGGTGCACAGGCTCAACTCTCAGTGTAGCCAGGATCCATTCGGTGAAAGTTGCAGCAACACACCAGTGACTGACAGCCGTAGAACAGCACAGCAAAGGACAGCAACAGTGACGTAGCCCGTCTTCAACAGCAAACAGGTAGCAGCCAGGTAGCAATCGTTCAGCAAACGTACAGCAACACCTCCAGCAACAACCACTGAGCAACAAGGTAGCAAACCTCCAGCAAGTCTCCAGCAAACGTGAAGCAACAAGCTGAAACAAGAGCAATTGGTGCAGTGACCATGCCAACAATCCCCCTCTTACCACCTAACATGAACTTCCCCCTTCAGCGAGCACGTGGTACCTGCAATGATAGACTCAGTTTTAATCCCCGAGTACGCAGTACTAGGGTCCAAAAGACTTTAATTGTGTGTGTGTGTGTGTGTGTGTGTGTGTGTGTGTGTGTGTGTGTGTGTGTGTCTGTCTCGACTTAACAGCTTATTGCTGGGAAACTACTGGGCGCAGTTCGTTCAAAAGTTGATACACTAACTTGATAATAGGTCCGATTGATCGTATTAAAACTTCATAATGTTACCTGGGACCTAAATGCGAAATAAATCACAAAAGCCACTCTTAACGGTGGGAGTTTTTGCGGTGGGAGGCTGGTCGCTTTGCGAACAGCCTGAACTAAAGGGGAGACTTGAGCGGCGAACACGTCACTGTGACAAGCATGATTTGCAAGCCAGACAACGGGTGAGGAAATGGTCTCGACAAAGAAATTACAATGCCGGGTTTGGTCTCGGTGAAAGAGAGACAGAGAGCACGAGAGAGTCTATGGCCAAAATGATCCGGGTTCGATTCCCGGCATGGGCGTTCTATTTTATTTTTAATTTTTTTAATTCTTGTTTACTATTGTTTATTATGAACGTTTTAATGTTTAATTTTACTCTAATAGTTTTTTTAATTGTGTAAAATAAATTAAAAAAATTTTTTTTTTTTTTTTAAATCCAAGTGATCCGGGTACGATTCCCGACATGGGCGGTCTATTTTTTTTTAATTCTTGTTTACTATTGTTTATTATGAACGTTTTAATGTTTTATTTTACTCTAATAATTTTTTTAATTGTGTAAAATAAATAAATATATATATTTTTTTTTTAAATCCACGTGCACAAGACAAAAACTTTCCTACTGGGGGAGCGAGCCAGTCTGAAGAGTACTCGGGTCCAGCGCGAGCGTTTTTTATCATCGAGTACGCTAGTACTAGGGTCCAGCAGACTTTAATTGTGTGTCTGTCTGTCTGTCTGTCTCGACTTAACAGCTTATTGCTGGGAAACTACTGGGCGCAGTTCGTTCAAAAGTTGATACACTAACTTGATAATAGGTCCGATTGATCGTATTAAAACTTCATAATGTTACCTGGGACCTAAATGCGAAATAAACCACACAAAAACGACTTGGCGGTGGGAGGAATTCGCTAAGCCACATCCAGCCAGGCAGTCTGATAGAACAGCGCCGAACGCGTCACACAGTGACGAGAAATATAGCGTCATAAAAAGATTACGTCACGGTCGAAAGTCTTTGACGTCAATTAATGCATCATCCCTGTAGTCTTTCTCTCTCGCGCGGTGTGTGTGTGTGTGATCATTTTGTGCACATGTGTTAATGTTACTGTGTGTGTGTGTGTGTGTGTGTGTGTCAGTGTGTGTGTGTGTGTGTGTGTGTGTGTGTGTGTGTGTGTGTGCGTGCGTGCGCGTGCATGAGTCTGTACTCGTGTGTGTGTGTGTGTGTGTGTGTGTGTAAGAGAGAGAGAGAGAGGGAGAGAGAGAGAGAGAGAGTGTGTGTGTGTCAGTGTGTGTGTGTGTGTGTGTGTGTGTGTGTGTGTGTGTGTGTGTGTGCGTGAATGTGTGTGTGCATTTTCACTGTGATCAAATAAAAGAGAAAGGCCAGTCACCACGCACATCCTCGCATGCAATGTATTTATATAGCAAAGGGAATGCCTGTAATTCACACAGAGCAATCACTTGGAGCGAGCCAGTCTGAAGAGTACTCGGGTCCAGCGCGAGCGTTTTTTTTGATAACAACTCAAGACATTTTCTCCGCCTCTCCATATCTGCAAAAACCATATACAGATTACAATTTAGCGTTATAATGACTGAGCAAGTTATACGCTATCATGGAGAAACAAAACACAGAGTTTACATTTCACAGACATTGACCGGTCACCAGCGTAAAGTAACGGCTAATTACCTCAACAGCTCGTGGAACGCAGCTCTCCCAAGCAAACCACTTGAATATTAAGCACAACTGATAATGGAAGACTTCGCTAACAGATAGCAGAGGAATGTCTAAATTATGGGTAATATTTTTTGAATCACAAAACTGTTTCAACTTGTCCAGATTATTCTGTTTTGATCTATCAGTTGTAATTACTTTGTCAACAATAGAAGTAAAATGAATGTTCAGATCATCAGCAGGTATATCAATAACGGAAGAGAGAGCGAGAGAGAGCGAGAGAGAGAGAGAGAGAGAGAGAGAGAGAGAGAGAGAGAGAGAGAGAGAGAGAGAGAGAGAGAGAGAGAGAGAGAGAGAGAGAGAGAGAGAGAGAGAGAGAACTCGAACTCGAACTCGAACTCGAAAACTTTATTACCGAGGGATGATAGCATTAGGTCCATATGGTCCTTTCTTACAGCTAGTCCCTACTATAATACACACATGAAACAAAGAACAAATATGAAGAATTTATATTAAAAAAAAATTTAAAAAAATAAAAAATAAAAATAATAACAAAAAACAATGGGGAAAGGTATAACAAAATAAAAATTAAAAATTCAAAAGTGTGCTTGTTAATGGAAGCATACTATACACTTTCTCTTTTACACATCCTCACACACACTCGCACAAAGTGTACACCGACTTAGTCGTTAGAGAGGTGCTTTCGGAGCTGTCTTTTAAAAGAAGATAATGACAGACATGACTTGATATTTACAGGTAGTGAATTCCAAAGGAACGCACCAGAATAAGAAAAACTAGTTTTAAACAAATCGATGCGGGGCCTTGACAAGGCAAGGTTATTTCGAGTGTTTGAATAATATGACGGAGATGAATTGAAGAGTTGTATAAGATATGTTGGGGCGTCCTTATAGACGACTTTATACATAAATGAACATTTATTATACAAAAGCTGCTTTTTTAAGCTTAACATCCCAATACTTTTCATCTTTTCCTTTGTAGAAAGAGATGGACTGGGCAGAACTAGTTTAGCAGCTCTACGCTGGAGCGAGTTCAGCTTCTTCAAGTGAACTTCACTACACCCGTCCCATACTATGGAAGCATAATCAATATGGGGTTTTATGTGGGCATTGTAAAATAGTTTTCTTGTGTCTAGATTAATAATGCTTTGTAACTTTGACAAAAGAAACAGGTTTTTAGCAATTTTTTTGCAGATTCCATTGATGTGAGTCTGCCATTTGAGATTATTATCAACAGTAAGTCCCAGTAAACGGTGCTCAGCTACTTGCTCAATGGAGTGCTCATTTAGGGACAGACTCAGAGTCATTTAAGAAAGTTGATGTTTTTGGCGAGTGCTGATTATCATAGACTTTGTTTTTACTGGATTAATAAGCATACGATTTGCAGAACACCACTCAGAAACATCGTTTAGGCTCTGTTGTAATTTGTCTTGAATTTGTGCAGGGCTTTTCCCTGTTGCATGTAAGGTAGTATCATCTGCTAACATATGACACTCAACAGATTCAGACTGTAGGTACAAGGGCAAATCATTTATATAGATGCAAAATAATACAGGTCCCAAAACAGACCCCTGTGGCACTCCACATTTCACAGTGCCCTGAGAAGAGTACGTATCGTGTACGTATACAGATTGAACCCTCTCTCTAAGATAAGAGTTAAAAAAAGGGACAGTGCTTGAACTGTTCAAATAACATTTTAATTTCTGTAGAAGGATCTCGTGATCCACGAGGTCAAAAGCTTTTTTTAGGTCCAAGAAAACATCACCAGAAATGTCTAACCTAATGGATGAGTACCATGAATCAGTTAATCTGGCAAGGGCAGTGTTACATGAATGTTGAGAGCGAAAACCAGACTGAAGTTGATGCAAGAGATTGTGGTCCTCCAAATAAGTAACCAGATGTTTCTGAACATGCCTTTCAAGAGGCTTAGATAATACAGATAACAAAGATATAGGTCTAAAATCATTTAAGTCTTGAGAACCTTTTTTCTTTGGCAAAGGTATGACTTTCGCTTTTTTAAATTCTTTTGGAAAAACATTGTGTTGAATACATAAATTATAAACATAAGTCAGAGACTCTACTATATAAGGAGTAGACAATTTTAATAATTTATTACTTATTCCATCAAGTCCGGAAGACTTTTTATTTTCTAACCTTGCTATGTACTGGCCAACTTCATGGATGGCCATTATCGGAATAACAAACGCATCCGTGTTTCTTAATTTTTCATCACAGAGCATCTGCAAGCGTTCACAACAGGAATGTGGTTCTGTACCTGGAGATTTTGAGTGAGAATCTACCAGTGATTCAGCAACGGACAAAAAATAATCGTTAAAGTCGTTGGCCTTTATATTTTGAGGAATACTACTATTTTTTAGGAGTTGCCTTTTAAAAAAGTGTTCAGGGCGCGCCAGACTTTTGAAACATCTTTGCTGTTACCCACAAGTTTATCAAAATATGATCGCTTCGCGTTTCTCACAAGATTCTTTACTCTGTTACGCGCTTTTTTTATAATCTTCAAATAATTTGTTTGTCTTCAACTGGTCGCGATACGCCATTGCTTTGATGATATCAATGGTTAACCAGGGAGGAAGTTTAGGATTTACCACATCGATAAAGAGGGAATACCAGGCTTCAAGTGCCTCGTTAGGATCAGTATAATTAAGCACAGAAGCAAAAGGTGTACAATTCAAATCATTAAAGAAGAGACCTTGATTAAAATGTTTAAAAGACCTGTATGAAATATATGTGTGACCTTTTGATTCTGCCTTGGGTAACTTCATCAATTTGGAACAGCTTACAGGACTATGATCACTTACACTAAGGTCGGATACACAGGCACCTAAGACTGTGTCCGGATTATTCGTATAAATATGATCGAGCAATGTAGATGTCGTTGAAGTTACCCTTGTGGGTGACTTTACAAGCTGTTTAAGCCCAAATAACTGAGTAGTTGATTCCCAGCTGGGATGGGACTTTAACATGTCTATGTTAAAATCGCCAAGTAGCATAACGTCAGCCTTGTGTTTGCTCTTACTATAAACATTGTCTAACATTTGTACAAAATGATCATACCACTCAAAATTTGCCGCAGGATTTCTATAAAGAAAACACACGAATTGAGGGGCCATTGATTTACTGGGTTTGAGTTCTAACCAAATGCATTCTACTGCGCTGGGTTCCAGGTCTATGCGTCTACGCGTAATGTGTTTAATTGAGTCATGAATATACCGCGATTCCGGTCTGCCCTTGTATTTCTGGGTCTCGCCTTTCAACACAATAATCAACAATCCCGATATCATAGTCGGAAACCCTGGAATCTGGAGAGAGAGAGAGAGAGAGAGAGAGAGAGAGAGAGAGAGAGAGAGAGAGAGAGAGAGAGAGAGAGAGAGAGAGAGCTTGTTGATAATACAAGTATTAATTTTATTCAAGCCTTCGATAACAATGTTCCTCATTTTGACCAGGAAAATCACGGTTTTCCGCATTTGAAGCCACCGACGAAGTTTTATTCGCCACGAGACCTCCACTGACACGCCAACTCTCAGGAGACCCGCCTTTACCTTCCGCATTGACACTAACTACTGAGTCCCAGCGCGCCCCAAGCAGCACCACACCTCCCTGTAAGGGGCGAGAAGGGCGCCCGATAAGACCTGACAATGTGACATTTAGCACTGGGCGATAATCGATTGCTGCCGACCTTGGCCGCCATGTCTCACACCGATCACATCTCCAGACGTCGTTATTACGTCTCGTGCGTCTGAAACCCGGAAAAGTCACCGAGTCACTGCACTGACACGGCACAGTCACCCGTCAGTAAACAAACCATCTGACGTCCAAGTATCAAACAAAATTAGGGGAAGGGCTCCTAATATGGACCACTTTTTGTTTCATGCTGATAACTAGCTTGTTTTCTTACGAAGAAGTTTCATTTTGTGTTTGGTAGTCCTTTTCTCTTAGGTTAACCGTTAGGCCTAATTAGAGTGAAATAGCTTTGATAGACATTCAGCAAAAATTAAATACAGAAAAAAATCACAAATGAAGTGACCTTCACGAATCACTGTAAAAAGCCCCCTATACTTCAAAATAACATGATACAACTTAGTGTACAAGTCAGACTAATTAAAATATGCTTTAGATTTATCTGTTTCGGGTTGATCAGAGCATTATTTGAAGCACGCCAGGAAACTAAAGAAGCTTATCAAAAACAGAGTGAAAATAAGTGAAGTTATCAACTTCCACGAAAAGAAGACTTTTTGTTATATTTTTTTTAAATCTTGACGAGGGCTAGTTGTAGGTTATTTCCAGCAAGCTTCTTAATGAATTAACACCTTTTTTTTGCGAAACATTGCATAACATCTTAACACATAACTGTAACGATCCAAAATTTGCTCGAAGTATCTTCAGTATGAAGAAGGGTGCTAACAAGTTGGGATCAGCAAGGGCAAATGCGGCGCTCATCACCAAGTTGTTTCTGTCCTTGCTAGGACGGCCTGATGGTGATATGGACGACTTTTTCAGACATGAGATTCAGCGTGAGTCTCCTTCCTTGTGTGATCGTGGAAAACTGATGTCAGGAACAAAGTCTGCTCTTCTTGGCTGCCTGCCTGGAATGCCTGATCCTGGACGCCCTCCTGCAGCAAAAGCCTCTGTGATCGTACTGGATATGCCAGCCTCTGTGATCGTACTGGATATGCCAGCCATCATCCATATTGTCAAGCCCCAGCGTGCCACTGTGTTTGAAGAATACACACTTATGCATTTGCTACCCTTCTTAGAGAGCCCGATGACCAACAACACCACAAGAGTGGATGCTGTTTGGGACACATATCAGGATGCAAGTCTCAAATCACAGACTCGTGCCAAGCGGGGTGAAAGTGAAGGAAAACGAACTAGAGTCTCAGCAAAGATACCTATTCCAAAGGGAGCTGACTGGCAGAAGTTCCTCAAGGAGTCTGACAACAAGAATGAGCTGTTCCAGTTCCTCAGTGAGCAACTAGTGCGACATACCACTGATGCAAGATATCATCTCCTGACTACGAAGGTTGACCTTGTGCTCACTAACAGACCAACAGATATATCAGCCTTATCTCCTTGCCACCAAGAAGAAGCTGACACACGGATGATGCTTCACCTCTGCCATGCTGCTGAGCAGGAACACACTACGGGTAATGACTACCTCAGGACAGTGGACACAGATGTGGTGGTTCTTGCCATCCATCACTTTGATCAGCTGAAACTGTCAGAGCTGTGGATTGGATTTGGGTCAGGAAAAACATTCAGAGATATTCCAGTACATTACACTGCTCAACAGCTGGGACCTCAACGCTGCCAGGCACTTACCTTCTTTCATTCCTACACAGGATGTGATGTAACATCGGCCATGTTCTGAATTGGCAAAAAGACAGCATGGAATGCATGGGCCACTTTTCCCGAGGTCACTGACACCTTCATCGCCATCACCCAGGACCCAACCAGCCTCACACTCGACTCACTGCACATGCAGCGTCTGGAGCGTTTCAACCACTGTGCTGATGTACAGCAAAAACTGTAGATCAACGTCTGTCAACGAAGCAAGAAAGCTGATGTTTACTGTTGGTCTCAAACTTCTGGAATCCATCCCACCAACCCAGCATGCGTTGTTCCAGCACACAAAGCGAGCATTGCTCATCGCAGCTTTCATCTGGAAACAGTCTCTGTCCAAAACCTCCAACATCCCAAACCCAGGTGAATGGGGATGGGAATGGAATGAGAGAACCAAGGCATGGGTGCCATACTGGACAAGTCTGCCTGACGCCAGCACAGGGTGCTCACTGTTGCTCCACTGTGGCTGCTTGGTTGCTTGCAAAGGAAACTGCAAGTGTCATCGCGCTGGTCTTCGCTGTGGTCCACTGTGCAAGTGTGAAGAAGGCTGCGCAAACAGTGCCAGTGACAAAGTCCAGAACTTACGACCAGTCGACCATATCTATAACATCGACAATTCTGAGCACCATAATTCCTGTTTAACTAAATAGTAGTCGTGAGTTCAAGAACTTGAACCGTGAGCTCACAGAGCTCACGCATGACTCGAGTGTACAACCCAATTTCATCTTTTGAAGTTAATAAATTCCAAAGTTATCGGCGTCTTTGTTGGCTGAAATGACCTTGAAAAATGACCTTTGACCCTGAAAATAGCGGTGAAACACCAGAGATCTCATATTTGGATTCCTTGCACTAGAAAACATGGGATAGCAGACATTTGACAAGGTTCTAGTAATAATGGGAGCTGCTGGGATATGACATTTAATTACTGCTTCCGTCGGCGGCCATATTGAATTTTGCACAAACAGGCAACAAAACGTAAGGTTGAATTTGTTTGCGATGGTTTTTGAAAACCTTATGACCATACTAACTCCATGCCAAATTTAAAAAACTCTTCACCAAGTGCACGATTGTTCTAGATATGACAGAATTCCCACCGTGCTAGAGAGAGAGAGAAAGAAAGGGAGAGAGAGAGAGCATAGCATAACTTCACCCAGTGGTCACCGTGGTGTCCATGCGGACTGGACAGAGGTTGTGTGGTAACAGTTGTTGTAACGCTCTGTGCTTGACCTGACCCCGACCAAAGGTCATAGGCTAGTTATGCACGGCGAGGTGTACTTACACTCCGCAGGTTGCGGTGAGCCGGTCAAGACAGCAAGTGTGAGGTGTACTTACACTGCGCGGTGAGGTCAAGACAGCAAGTGTGAGGTGTACTTACACTGCGCGGTGAGGTCAAGACAGCAAGTGTGAGGTGTACTTACACTCCACGGTGAGGTCAAGACAGCAAGTGTGAGGTGTACTTACACTGCGCGGTGAGGTCAAGACAGCAAGTGTGAGGTGTACTTACACTGCGCGGTGAGGTCAAGACAGCAAGTGTGAGGTGTACTTACACTGCGCGGTGAGGTCAAGACAGCCAGTGTGAGGTGTACTTACACTGCGCGGTGAGGTCAAGACAGCCAGTGTGAGGTGTACTTACACTCCGCGGTGAGGTCAAGACAACAAGTGTGAGGTGTACTTACACTGCGCGGTGAGGTCAAGACAGCAAGTGTGAGGTGTACTTACACTCCGCGGTGAGGTCAAGACAGCAAGTGTGAGGTGTACTTACACTCCGCGGAGAGGTCAAGACAGCAAGTGTGAGGTGTACTTACACTCCGCGGTGAGGTCAAGACAGCAAGTGTGAGGTGTACTTACACTCCGCGGTGAGGTCAAGACAGCAAGTGTGAGGTGTACTTACACTGCGCGGTGAGGTCAAGACAGCAAGTGTGAGGTGTACTTACACTGCGCGGTGAGGTCAAGACAACAAGTGTGAGGTGTACTTACACTCTGCGGTGAGGTCAAGACAGCAAATGTGAGGTGTACTTACACTCCGCGGTGAGGTCAAGACAACAAGTGTGAGGTGTACTTACACTCTGCGGTGAGGTCAAGACAGCAAATGTGAGGTGTACTTACACTCCGCGGTGAGGTCAAGACAACAAGTGTGAGGTGTACTTACACTCTGCGGTGAGGTCAAGACAGCAAATGTGAGGTGTACTTACACTCCGCGGTGAGGTCAAGACAGCCAGTGTGAGGTGTACTTACACTGCGCGGTGAGGTCAAGACAGCTAGTGTGAGGTGTACTTACACTGCGCGGTGAGGTCAAGACAGCAAGTGTGAGGTGTACTTACACTCCGCGGTGAGGTCAAGACAGCAAGTGTAGCGGGCAAGTTTATGTTAGCACACGCCAATGGTGAAGTGAATGTTGTGTAGTGCTCTCACACACCTGTATACATGTAAACACCACAGATTGCACCTACAGGAGAGGGGGGCATGGAAAATGGATCTGGAGTCCATATCTCGGCTCAGCTTGACAGCACTAATAACACTCGGGTTGTTCGAGTGTCAGACGAAGGTTATTTATAGCTGCAGTTTTGATTGTTAGAAAGAAGACTGCTTACAGACCAAGGTGTTTTGCTTTGTGAATGTGGCTTTAAACATTCCGAGCCAGTAAAGAGTCCCGCGGGGTGGGGGCGATGTTAGCTACAACATTCTGGTTCTTGCACGACCAAGACCTCAACAATCAGGAGAGAGAGAGAGAGAGAGAGAGAGAGAGAGAGAGAGAGAGAGAGAGAGAGAGAGAGAGAGAGAGAGAGAGAGAGAGAGAGAGAGAGAGAGAGAGAGAGAGAGAGAGAGAGAGAGAGAGAGAGAGAGAGAGAGAGAGAGAGAGAGAGAGAGAGAGAGAGAGAGAGAGAGAGAGAGAGAGAGAGAGAGAGAGAGAGAGAGAGAGAGAGAGAGAGAGAGAGAGAGAGAGAGAGAGAGAGAGAGAGAGAGAGAGAGAGAGAGAGAGAGAGAGAGAGAGAGAGAGAGAGAGAGAGAGAGAGAGAGAGAGAGAGAGAGAGAGAGAGAGAGAGAGAGAGAGAGAGAGAGAGAGAGAGAGAGAGAGAGAGAGAGAGAGAGAGAGAGAGAGAGAGAGAGAGAGAGAGAGAGAGAGAGAGAGAGAGAGAGAGAGAGAGAGAGAGAGAGAGAGAGAGAGAGAGAGAGAGAGAGAGAGAGAGAGAGAGAGAGAGAGAGAGAGAGAGAGAGAGAGAGAGAGAGAGAGAGAGAGAGAGAGAGAGAGAGAGAGAGAGAGAGGGAGGAGAGAGAGAGAGAGAGAGAGAGAGAGAGAGAGAGAGAGAGAGAGAGTGTGTCTTGGGAAACTACCCACCGATTGTGATAGAGTATAGGGCACAAACATCTGAAAAGTTCCCACATTGTGTTCACGTGCGATCGTTCCATCCTTCTCTCTCTCGCACACAGACAAACACACACACACACACACTCACAAACAGTTGTTGTCAAAACAGACACGGAGGAGTTCAATAGCCATGTTTAATAACAGCCGAATGACAGTGACAGTGAGTAGCAGCCACGCAAGATGACCACACAGGGAAGGGTAACGGGACAAACGGACAGCACAGACTGAGCGTGGTGACGTAATGACCACACAAACTCAGCCTCAGGGTGATGACGATGAAAACCACACTCTGGTCTCAACACACACACACACACACACACACACACACACACACAGCATCAATCATGAACAAATACAACTCACTGACGCTACATAGTTATCTTATGTACAACACATAGAACCACTTCTAGCTTCAACAACCTACTCAACGTGAGGTATCAAAGAAATAAAAAATAAAAAGAGAAGTCTTCTCTTACTAGCATGAATCAGTTGGCAATAAATGAAAATTAATGAAAAAGAAAAAGAAAAAATTCCACTTTCAAAGTCTTACTCATGGATTCACTATTGGCAGAGTACAATATTTACAGGTCACTGAGTTGCCAACAGTTCCAGTTTGATAGTGAAATCTGATGGGACACAGAGGAAAACACGGGAAATGTAAATATTGATATATGAGAATACATTCTTAGTTCAATAACTTCAGCATCTTGACTTAAATGACAAACAGTTAACAGACACACACATATCACTTCACACAAAATATCACTTAACACAAATTACTTCCATCTGGAGCACAACGACACTGAGCATTTAATACCAGAATTTAAAAAAAAAAATGAATTGCATTTCATCTGTTAATAAATGTCAGTTCACCGCTGCTGAGTATTCTCTACATCTCCCCACTAAAGTCAACAAAAGAAAAAGTAACAGATGATACTGTCGCTCTCCTTGGGAACAGAACATGTGTTCTTCTTATTCTTATTCTTTGTTCTCATTTACCAGCAAGTCTGCTTATAATGAAATAATCACGAGAAAAGTTAAGACCAACATTTT
>NC_090246.1:6394593-6600814 GCF_037325665.1 Littorina saxatilis | reverse complement strand
GGAGCACACAACTGAAACACACAATGACACGCTATAGCTCAGCTCTTTATGACCTAGCCACCATTCTTGAACTTCAAAGATCTTCTGCAGTCAACATCCATACTGAGGAACTCCTGTTGTCTACAAATGTGTTAAGAATAAGACTAAGAGACCAAGACACACGCCACAGAAATCATAGTTCCCAATTTAGGAATTCAGCAAATAACTGTTTAATTTAACGAACATGACCCTGCTGTGACCCCAAAACGTGATGGGGGTCAACCAAACTAGGGTCATGTCGGCAGGTTATCAAACCCTTCAAGTGATCAAAATTTCAAAGCTCTAGCTTCAAAAATGCCTGAGACAATTGTAAATGTTCAAGTTTTTATGAATCGAATATGACTCCCTGTGACCCCAAAACTTGATGAGGGTCGATCCATCTTAGGCCAAGTCGGGAGATTATCAAACCTTGGAAGTGTGCAAAGTTTCAAAGCTCTAGCTTCAAAAACATCCGAGATAACCTGTGAAGGAAATCACGAATAACACTAACAGGCAAAGTTTGACAGTGATATCCTCCACGCTTTTAGAGCGCTAACCAGAGATAATAGAGTGATGTAGCGAAGTGTGGTGCACGTACTGTGAATTCAGCTCACTGACCGAGAGAGTTGATGTTGTGAATCGCAACGAAGATATCGTTACACTTAGCCCGAGTAAAGCACTTAAAAGGTAAATGGAATAACTTAGCATTTGAATATCGCTAATGTTTATCGCATAAGTTGAATCGACTAACACTGTAAACTTTAAACATAGCAGACAGATATCTAAGACAAGATGTCCGCTATTGATGTTGTGCAGTGCGTCGTATAACCGGTCGGAAAGGAAGATAGCGGCCAGATGACAGTATGAAGGATCTGAGAAGCCGCCGGAATATCACGCCTATAGACCCGCATAGCTGAGATTCGACGGGATTTCTAGAAGCTAGTGCACGGTTATTTTTGTCCGTAGAGTTGGACCATAGAGGTCACAGGGTGATAGAAACTGAGTAGACCGAGGTCACCAGTAGCAGGAATTAGTAGTTAAAATACATGTCCTAATGAACGGCAATAGACGCTGTGCAATTCTGTGTGTGACCAGAATTAAAATATGTCTATAATATCTTAATTACTTAAGAGATACTGTGAGTACTGGATTTTTGAGTACCTAACATTTATGTTCATGATTGTGTGTATTTGTGTGTATGATGTCATAGCCGTATAATACAGTGGAGGGAACCTACCTTTGGCGTTGTGTTTGATTCCTGTATGACAGCATATTAGCACATTTACATTCATTCACAGAACCTCAACATTCAGTTTTTATGAAACGAACATGACCCCCTGTGACCCTAAACTTTTATGAGGGTCAACTAAACTGAGGTCACTTTGTAAGATTATCAAACCCTAAAAGTATGCCAAGTTTCAAAGACAAAAGGCCTAGCTTGAAAAACGTCTGAAATAACCTCAACGTTACATTTTTTGTCCACGGCCAGCCGTCCGTACGGACAAACACGGATGAATACTAAAACTCACCCATTACTCAGGTGAGTCAACAAAACAAAAAACCAATTTTCTGGCTTTAACACACAATGTTGGTATTTGAAACAAACTGTCATGCAACCTCAAACAGCATGGCGTGTCTGTTTAACCACAAATAAAATAATTGTATAACTATAATATAAACACACCCCAAATCAAAAATGCCTGTAATATTCACATTGTGTACGACAACAAAAACCCTCAAGTGTTTCATTGCTCATAATCCTTCCACTTAGTGCAAGTTGTGCTATTGCTAGTGCTACCCACTATTTAGTTCCCACAGTGTCTGACAGTGTCAAAGTGCAGTTCCGGCCAAACAGGAAACAACACAAAGCCAGCATTCACCTGCTCCTTTGTGATAGAGCCACACATATCAACAACTGGCTGAAAAGCTCTTTCGTAATTATAATAACACCACATTGGAGACTGTTCTGCTTCAACAAGCATGGCTTGGCCCACCAACAGCAGATTATGCAGCCAAACAGAAACACACTTTCTGTTCCTGCAGCTGTTGTGAAGCACTGAGAGTGACTGACCCTGCCTCACAGACTGTGGACATGTATAGTTCTGAGGATCTTCGCCATTCATAGTCACTCAATGTTTCACTCACTATTTCAACATCAAATGACATGAAAACAATGTGATATGAATGACCTCCTGATGTCATAGTTGATGTACAGTGGAACTCCTGATGTCATAGTTGATGTACAGTGGAACTCCTGATGTCAAACTTGATGTGCAGTGGAACTCCTGATGTCAAACTTGATGTGCAGTGGAACTCCTGATGTCAAACTTGATGTACAGTGGAACTCCTGATGTCAAACTTGATGTACAGTGGAACTCCCCTTGTTACGATTGGTTGATTTTGACACCACGAATGCAATTTGACAAAATAATGAACCCCCAGTGGACGACTCACATGATCACCCCAAAACACGACTTATGACTGAGCTCCCCAAAACACGACTTATGACCGAGCTTTTTGGGATGATTCATGACTTTGGCGCATTTTTCAAGCAGACGAAAACACAACATGGCGGCTCTCGTTGGTATAAACAGCAGAGTCAAGATGTGTTCAAGCGTGCACATGTTATCCACGAGGTATGAACACATTCGTGCTCGTGAGGTATGGAGCTTGTCGTGTGTAAAATACTAAAATCAGAAGTTTATCAACTTTCTTTGCAAGTAATGAGTTATTAATATTAAAGGCCAACTCTGCGTTAGAGAGCAAGCATTTTTTTTAAAGAACTTATTTTGTGTGGACATATAGATCTAGATATCAATCTGACGCCTGATTATGGCGCTTGACCTAATTCTTAAAATCTGAAGAATAAAGTGACAGCATGTGAGACAACTACTGTTAAAACACAAAACAATTCTTTTATCATCAACTATCA
This sequence comes from Littorina saxatilis, assembly GCF_037325665.1. NCBI lineage: Eukaryota > Metazoa > Mollusca > Gastropoda > Littorinimorpha > Littorinidae > Littorina > Littorina saxatilis. Next base: position 6,597,864 of record NC_090246.1, on the reverse strand, counting down.
AGACAAAGTCAAAGTCAGTAAAATTTGAAGTTTGACAAGGAAGTAGGCTACCTAAAACCACGTAACTTTCCCCTTTTTGAGATCTATACTACAACTAGTTGACTGAGATTTTGAACAATATATACTGTATGTGATACTGTCCGTTGCTGTTGTGCCTGGAATATTCGGTTGCTCGCACAAAATCGTACAGCCGCGTCAGGGCTACTATCGCATTACAGGAGCTGCATCTTACCAATGCCCAAGCAGACAGTTTGTGCAAACCGAAACAGTTACTTTGAAGCCAACCACCACTCGGTTTGTGTCACTAGCAGTCATTTATACAGTATTTTAGATTCAGAGGTGCACAATACCATGCTATTGCATTATACATGCATGTATTTCTAGAGTCACTTTGTTAATTTGTACCGCAAACTACTCAATATACCATGTATGAAAAGTGGGTCACACGGGGCCACCATGGCATTCACTGGGAGAACTGGTGTGTGGTTACATGTACTAAATAGCCATTCAAGAGATCTCTATGTTGTTGAATGCGATTGTTATAATGTGAATGTGTTTCAATACTTTCAAGTATCATCCGCTTGTTATTATGAACACATTTAAAATGTGTTCTGCCTTCTGCCAAAGTTAAAGGTTAAAATCCTTCACAATCCTGTAATACTAATCTAACTACTATTACTAATTGTGGCATTTACTAATACAATGTTTCAATAAGGCCAACAAAAAAAATAGGTGTGGTTACGGTAACATAGCCAAAAAAAATAGGGTAGGAAGGTTAATGTGTACAAATTAAACCTACTTGACAGGGAAATAAGTGTGCGACTCGGGCGCTTTCACTTTCATTGCGTTTTCTGCACTCGTTTTCTTGTGTGTGTGTTGTTGGTTTTTTTGACAAATGTAATAAAAAGTTATAGGGTAGGTCGGGTTACCGTAACCACACCTATTTTTTTTTTAGGCCTAATAAGGACATGTGTTTGACAATTTTGGTTGCCTGAAGCAAAACATAATGCAAGATTGTTCAACCATTAATAATTCAACAAAAACAATGCAATTGCAAACACAATTCAATAATTAAGTCACACACACACATTATAGGTCAACATTAAAATGTGACAAACATATTGTTCCTAGTACAATTATGATTTAACATCGACTTTACACCTCATCCCCTTCAACTGCCATCAAAAACAAAGAAAGAGAGAGAGAGAGAGAGGAATTTTAATTCCTTGTCAGGACTCGGATACACACCCACAGTGAAACTTTGAAAGGACAGGTTTACCGCTAAAAATTAAATGAATCAAACAATACTGATCCGTCTAGAATTTTCAGTTGACTTCACCAGCGTAATAATCCTGTGATTTGGGTCGTTGGAGACAAAGAGACACTATGTTTACCAACAAACACACTGTCTCAATGATGTCATCAACATGGTTGTTTCAAATCCGTTCAAAATACTCACCGGGTAATTTCCATTTGTATGATGTCCGTTACACGTTCGACACCTAGAAGGCGCCGCTGTTTCTTGGAAAAACATACTCAGCGCCGTCTGAAACAGACACAACATAATATAAGGTTGGAATATGAAGGCGATTCGCTGGCGGGTTACAGACACGTCTGCGCAGTACTAAAGTCAGACTCAATGATAAACATTCGCCATGTTTACATCCGCTCGAGATCGTTCTTACCTCAAACTGCCATTTCGCGGCTTGTAGCAACTGTTTCGCCTGCTCGGCATGACACCCTGCTGCTAAGACAAACTGATTAATCATAACTTGTTGTTTGAGGTTATCCATGATTGGATTTATTTGAGTATTTTAGGACAAAAACCCTGGCAGCACACTCTTTGACCTGACTGTAAACACAGCCCGATAGGCTTGGTGTCGGAAGATGCGATTGATCGACTGGGATAGGCAACTTGTAAAACCCTTTGTGATTGGCCAACCTTTGCTCGTGCGGGAGGAAAAAGGAACAGCCAAAATTGCAATGAATGTGATCAATTAAAACATGTTAGTAATGTATGAGTAATCTACCCCTGTGTCTTTTTCTGTATAATGCATCACCTATGAACTCCCCATGCTTTATCAGATTTGAATCTCAATGAAAACTGCGTGACAAGGTTTTGTACGCGTGTTTGTTGATATTCCATTTCTCCCATAACATTGCACTATGCCCATGACGTCACTTCCTGCTTGATAGTGAAGAGGTTGGTTCTTCGTCGGTTCAGAGAAGTGGCATCTTTTCTTTTTTTAAGAACACAGAGGTACTTTAATCGGATTAGTTAAGATGGGTGCGTCGCTCACTACCAGACGTAATACTGGCGTGGAATCAGTTGACCTATCATCAACAAATGCCTATCGTTACCCTCCAAAAACAGGTAGAGTGTACCTTTTGCTCTTATTTTCATACGACTCAACTGTCTCATATTAGTGTGTAGACATATTTTGTTTTGATCAACGATTGCGTAAACTTGTTACGTTTGTTGCTGATTTAATGCATGGATAACCGTTGACAACAAACCCAGAAATGAACTACTGTTATTTTAATACTGTTGTAGTCACCAGGGTTCTGATCGGTGCGTGAAAATGCTGAGTGAACACTGAAAGTGAAACAGACTTTTTGAAAGTGCAATAAAAATGGAATTCAACAATGTACATGTATTACATCACAGTTCACACACACACACACACACATGCTCATCTTGCCCAGACTGCAGACTTTCCAACTGGTACAAGAAAGAGGTCTACTCTGTTGCAACAATAACCTAACAAGGTTCCTGCAATGTAATTAGTATCATCCTGATCCTGATACTATTACTTAACGTTAACCACAAACATATTTGTTTGTCAATATATCATCACATTATTGTTTTGAGCCAACTATTTAAAACAGCAGTTGAGCTGATGTTCCATCTCCAAATCATGTTAGTAATACCAATAGTAATAGTAATACTAATAATAGGTAGAGCGGATCATGATATTTTTTTCCAACTGTAATATTGGAATATTCTTTATGGAACAGGAAGCTATTTTGGGAGTCACTTCATCATGGGAGGTGAGAGGTTTGAGTCTCCCCAGCCAGGAGAGTATCTGTTTGGTGAAAATGAAGACCTCAACTTTTTGGGCAACAAACCAGTACCGGTAAGCTCCTGTACTGCCTGTAGTCTGTACATGACTGCCATCATTAGATTTTGGTGTGCGTCTTGTGTGTGTATCGCTATGTGTGTCTGTGTGTGTATCGCTGTGTGTGTCTGTGTGTGTATCGCTGTGTGTGTCCTTGTCTAGGAACAGAGTAACGTCCATCTGGCAGTGACAGCAACTCCTTTATAAAGGCTGGTTTGTTGATCAAATGTTATCATAGCCATAGGTGCAATTTGGTGGAATTCATATTTGAAAAAATGAATCAAACTTCTCTTTGTGAAGTTATTCTCAAAATGGTACTTTAGAATGTGACATCTGAATTGTGACTTGAACTTGAATCAAGACAGTACATGTAGTAGGAAATGTCATTTGTAAAGGAGAGTTGTCGTTTCACATGTTGGAAACTTATGAAAGCCTAACACTAACAGTAACAAAAGTAGTGCATCTGTGCAGTTCATTTCAATTATCTGAGCCAGCTTTGCGACTTAGACTAAGTTACTCACTAAGTGATACACAGAAATTGAAACTCAATTTTGCAACAAAAGTTGCATTTTGACGGGAAATCTATTCAGTGCAAGGCCCCCCCCCCCCCCCCTTTTTTACATTTAGTCAAGTTTTGACTACAGTAGTACCTGCCATATCCGGTCACCCATTAGTCATTGCAAAGGTGACCGCAAATATCAGGTGGCCGTTCATTACAGGCCCCCTCCTCCTCCAAAAAAACCCCAAAAACACAATCAAGTTTTCATGAAGAAAAGAAAGCGATCATCCACGAGCCGCTGATTCATTGTCTCTGTTAGTTTTGCTTTCGTTTATACATACATCTTAATTATTTGCGTGTTTAACTCGATTGTCCTGGCTAAGCTATTGTTTCGTATGTTTCTATGTGTGTTGTTTGGATTATTATATATATGTATTTGAGTGTCAGATAAACAAGTGTTTCAAACTCACATCAGCTGTGATCGATCCGGAAGTGACTGCCGTAAATGTACATGTATGCGCATGTCTGTATTTACAGTTTGCGCATGCGTAAGTATTCATGTCGTCTGCTCGTGCTGTGCCGTCTGTGCACACAACACACACACACACACCGTCACACACACACACACACACACACACACACACTCACACACACACACAAGCTGGATATTAATGATTCAAGCACTTTAAGTTTGATACTGAAGGAAGCAACCAAATACATCTATTCAAACAAACAAAAATGGAAAAAGCGAAAACTCAGCACACGTACGAAACAAACAAACACAAACACGCAGCGATCGCTCACACTCCAATGTAAACAAAAACAATCTTGAGTTTGACTCGTCAGCTTTATTAACAGGCGATACATGTGTTAACAGTTATAGAAAGTGGACAGGTGCTGATTTCTAACGGCCAGATAGCAGGTGGGAGGTGGGTGGGCGGGGAGAGCCACAGGCGCTCGCCCGCGAAAGTGACAAGTGGCCGTTAAGTGGCCGCTCCTGTCGAGTAAGAGGGGCACCTTAGGGCAAAAATCAGTGACCGTTGACCGCGTCAGACAGGTTAACGGCCATTAAGAGTCAATTATAGAAGGAAAACTCATTAGTCATGGGAAAGCTGGCCGCTCCGGGCAGGTTCACGCCCACGAAAGGGCCGGAAATGGAAGGGACTACTGTATATGTTTTAACATAGAGGGGGAATCGAGACGAGGGTCGTGGTGTCTGTGTGTGTCTGTCTGTCTGTGCGTGTGTGTGTGTAGAGCGATTCAGAGTAAACTACTGGACCGATCTTTATGAAATTTGACATGAGAGTTCCTGGGTATGATATCCCCAGACGGTTTTTTCATTTTTTCGATAAATGTCTTTGATGACGTCATATCCGGCTTTTTGTAAAAGTTGAGGCGGCACTGTCACACCCTCATTTTTCAATCAAATTGATTGAAATTTTGGCAAAGCAATCTTCGACGAAGGCCGGACTTTGGTATTGCATTTCAGCTTGGAGGCTTAAAAATTAATTAATGACTTTGGTCATTAAAAATCTGAAAATTGTAAATAAAATATTTTTTTTATAAAATGATCCAAAATTACGTTAATCTTATTCTTCATCATTTTCTGATTCCAAAAACATATAAATATGTTATATTCGGATTAAAAACAAGCTCTAAAAATTAAAAATATAAAAATTATGATTAAAATAAAATTTCCGAAATCGATTTAAAAACTATTTCATCTTATTCCTTGTCGGTTCCTGATTCCAAAAACATATAGATATGATATGTTTCCAGGATTAAAAACACGCTCAGAAAGTTAAAGCGAAGAGAGGTACAGAAAAGCGTGCTATGCAGCACAGCGCAACCACTACCGCGCTAAACAGGCTCGTCAATTTCACTGCCTTTTGTACGAGCGGCGGACTACGGTCATTGTGAAAAAATATTCTGTGAGTTCCACAGCTTGACTAAATGTAGTAATTTCGCCTGACGCGACTTGTTATTTTTTAGAAGACACTAGTTTTTTTTCTTTCAGATTACCTCAATTTTAACTTAACACTTTCATCTGTTAAAATTTAAGACCTGCTTTTGTCAGATATATTTTAAAGTTCTGATTAAGGGAGTTCAACTGTGAGATATTGTTTTATGCATAACTTATGAGTTGAGGACTTGATGTGGGAAGTAGGGGGGGGGGGGGGTTGCTCTGTGAGTGTGACTGTGAGTTTTCTGTGTGCAGTTCCCGTACGCTGTGCCGACCGGCAACGAACCGACCAAGACTCTCAAAAGTCTCATCTACATTCGCAAGGACTCACTGCGCCTCGTCAAGTATGTTCCATGTTTTCCCACACATTTCACACACTGATAAGCCCATCACAGTCATATTTCACACACATTTCTCACAGTGATAAGCCCATCACAGTTATATTTCACACACATTTCACACACTGATAAAAGCCCATCACAGTCATATTTCACACACATTTCTCACAGTGATAAGCCCCCGTCAGTCATATTATCCCACACAGTAATAAGCCCATGACAGTCATATTTTTTCACACATTTCACACAGTGATAAGCCGATGACAGTCATATTTCCCACACATCTCACACAGTAATTAGCCCATGGCAGTCATAGGGTTTATTTAGTGACTTTCTGCATCGAATTACTGTGTATTCTTGTCTTAGTAACATAATGCACTGTCAGCCTGCTGACTGGGCTGTGTGTCTCACAGTCACAGTGTATAAGTAACTGCCTATGTCATACAAATATCTATATTTTGAAGTGCCTTACTGTGTATTATTAAGTGACTGTCTCCGTGTTGTGTCTCACAGTGTATAAGTGACTGTCTGTGTCTTACAAGTTACAGTGTTTAACTGTCTGTGTCTGACAGAGCGATGGCAGCGGAGAAGCTTTCTCTGGACCAGGAGGACTCGGGCACTCTGTACAACCTGGAGTTTGTCTTTGACTGCGACGCGCGCTGTGCCATCAAGATCCACTACTTCGCTGCCGAGGAGGTCGCTGGGGGTCAGGTCATGTACGTAAATCTCTAACATGTGCTGCTCGCGTGTTGCATCATGAAATGGTATTGCAGCCCTGAAAGTGGCGAGTATTTTACTTGCCATGGTGAGTAGAAACATGTAACTGGTGAGTGGAAATGTTCATCTACTCGCCAAATGTGAGTAAAGTTGGTGAAACAAATTGTTGGTTTGGCGAGTATTGTTTGCTCTCTGCCTAGTCAGACATGGGATTCTTCCGTAAAATTACGGAATTCCGTAAATTTTTAGGCTCCAGGGATCATTCTTGAGATTCGTGCAAATCCGCTGAGAAAATGTTGGGGTATATGTAGGTAAAGACCCAAGTTTTTCGGCCGGTCCGCTGATCGCGACGCTCCATTCCATACTATTCTTGAACGGTTGGTTCCTAAAACGGTCAGACTGTTGCTGGTCGATCCGTATGGGAACGCGCTCTGTGTCTTTGTCTCCTACAGTCACCGTTTCAACGTAGCTATCGGGGATTCAGTATAAGCTAAAGCATACCGTATGAGAATGATTCGGCGCCATTTTTACATCGCTTTGAGCCACTTGCCAAAATGATGAGGAAGCTAAAGCGAGACGAAACCGTTCTATCCCGGGAAATTGACCAGCAGAAGTACAAGAAAAATCTCTGGAGATTCGACTGGCTCGATGAAGTTGTATCATTGAGCTGGAAATACGAGAAAGGCCAGAAGACACAAGACGTGAAACTGAAAGTTGGCAATGCTTTTGCTAAAATCAACTTGCCGGGAAAAGCTTAGTGCACTTTGTGCAACGATGTTAATGTTATCAACTACGGTTCCAATGGAAAGACTGCCCTCAAAAGCCACTTGAAAAGCAACAAGCACCTGACTATCCTGAAAACCCAGTCGTGTAATCAGTCACTGGGGTCGTTTGGCACCGACAAGGTAAGAACATTGAAACCACACCGTCACACGCCACCACCCCCCCCCCCCCCCCATCCCCGCCTCTCTCTCTCTCTCTCTCTCTCTCTCTCTCTCCTCCTTATTTTGAGTCTTACTCTTAGCGTAAAATTAATTTGAGAAACATGGGAAGGAAGAGAAAGGGAGGGGGGGGGGGGGGGGGGCTATGATTAAGCTGAAATATGCATTTCAGGGCCATTTTTGTGTGTCTAAAATACTAAAAACCTTCAGCTTCTGGGGGATTCGCCCCCAGACCCCGACCAGGGGCGTTGCCCCTGGACCCTACTGGGGGCCTTCTGCGGCCCCCAGACCCCCACTTTTTTTTTCCTTAATTATCACTTTTTCTGAATCCCATGTCTGCTAGTGCATTTTCAGAATCACTAGCGCACCATTTTTGGGACTTTCAGGGCTTTATTGTAATGTGAAGCATTAGTTCTTGGGGTTAACCAGCTCTTCATAGGTTGATATTTTACTGTTAGTGAATAGGGTTGGTTTCATGGAGCTTTTACTTTCTTGTTTGTGTGTGCAGGATGGTTGTCAGAAAGTTATAATTCATATTGTGTTACATGCATTACGTGAAATAGTGTTTGAAGTAAATGAATAGAACCTATCTTGTAGACCTTGTAGACGTAAGGTCAATAAGCTAAAGCCTAGTGCAATCTGTGGATGTTATTTTTCTTGTATTCCTTCTTATGGTTATTATGTTTAGTTATGTATTTTTCTTGCTCCAAGAAAAAGGACCATATTTAGGATAAATAAAGGTGTGCTTAATTGTATGACTAAGAAAGAATCGTATTTGGTCCAAATTACTGTGTGATTAATTGTCTCATGGGCGGTAAATGATGATTGAGAAGGTAACAATGTTTTGGCATTGCTGCATCACATTTTTAGAACAAAAGGGAAGAAAACTTTTACTAATGTGATTTGTACTAAAAACATATATTACACATTTCAACTGACTGTACAACTTTCAAGTAGATTTCTATGAACTGACCGTACAAAGAGATAAACATGTGTGTGAAGTAAGTGTACAAATAGACATTCAGATAATCCGACTGCATTCATAGATGCAGAAGAAAGTTGACGCTGTATTATCAGAAGCACAAAATAACTGACTGCACAAATAGATTTCTGACACAAAACTGGTGCTGTATAATCAGAAGCACAAATGAACTGACATTACTGATAGCCACTGTGACTGTAAAATCAGGTTCAAAAATGAAGCGACTGCACAAATAGATGTCTGACACACCTGTCCTTTGCGCCATGCAGGTACCAGTCGCGCCAGGCGTCGATGTGCTCTGAGGTGTTTCACTACAAGCGGGGCGTGGGCCAGGTGTTCAGTCAGCCGGCTCATCTCATCGAACCCAGCAAGTTCCCCGAGGAAGACGTGAGTCTACGTCTAACTTCTACTGCTACTGTGTTCTGCATATGACAAATATAAATTTCTTTGATGCTTGTTGGTTTCTTTCACGTACCTCACATCCCCTTTGCCCCAATTTCATTTTAAGATGTTACTGTGTTATATCAATTTCTGAGAAATGTAACCTGTTGTGGTTTCATGTTGTAATTTGCTGTTATTCCACGGCCTTTTGTGCTGTCAGTGGCCGAGCAACTGGGAAAGAAAAACGTCTCCAAATTGTGGTCTCGAACGTTTTCTGGCTAAGCTTTGTGTTAAAAGCAGCAATATCGATGGGGATGAAGCTTATTCGGTTATTTTTACCTGCTGTGTGACGGATGTTTGTTTTGTGTGGACAGTGGCAGTACAGCTGTGTGACGGATGTTTGTTTTGTGTGGACAGTGGCAGTACAGCTGTGTGACGGATGTTTGTTTTGTGTGGACAGTGGCAGTACAGCTGTGTGACGGATGTTTGTTTTGTGTGGACAGTGGCAGTACAGCTGTGTGACGGATGTTTGTTTTGTGTGGACAGTGGCAGTACAGCTGTGTGACGGATGTTTGTTTTGTGTGGACAGTGGCAGTACAGCTGTGTGACGGATGTTTGTTTTGTGTGGACAGTGGCAGTACAGCTGGGACAAGGAGGTGTATCCCATCGTCATTCACTGCCAGGTGGAGGAGGAGGGTGAGAATCAACAGCTGATCGTGTCCTGCATAACAGACATTGATTGGTTTTCTGTGCACAGACAACAGTGTCATCTGGGTGCATTGCGTTGTCTCTTTCTCTCTCTCGCTGTCTCGCTGTCTCTCTCTCACTCTCACTCTCACTCTCTGGCTGTTTCTCTCTCTCTCTCGCTCTCTCGCGGTTTCTCTCTCTCTCACCTAATGCTTACGTGTCAAAGAAGACGGCATCACACAATATCCTCAGCGTATTACCTGTCCCAATATAGGCCAACTGGTCTAAGAGGACGTTAAACCCGACTAGTCAGTCTCTCTCTCTCTCTCTCTCTCTCTCTCTCTCTCTCTCTCTCTCTCTCTCTCTCTCTCTCTCTCTCTCTCTCTCTCTCTTTCTCTCTCTCTCTGTGTCTCTCTCTGTCTCTGTCTCTGTCTCTCTCTTTCTCTCTCTTTCTCTCTCTCTTTCTCTCTCTCTCTCTGTTTGTCTGTCTCTTTCTCTCTCTCTCTCTCTCTCTCTCTCTCTCTCTCTCTCTCTCTCTCTCTCTCTCTCTCTCTCTCTCTCTCTCTCTCTCTCTCTCTCTCTCTTTGTGTATCTCTTTTTCTCTCTGCCTTGCCTAGGGGAATGTGTGATCTACATCACAATTTCCGTGTTCAACCTAATTTGAATCCAGTGTGAGAAAAAACTAATGTTTACTTAATTCTGGAAGTTATGTCAAGCATCTAACGAAGGCATTTGCTGTACAGTAGAACTCCCCCTTAGCGACCCCCCTGTTTACGACCACCCCCTTTTTACGACCGATTTTGCTACCACGGATGCATTCTACTATATAATGAACCCCCAGTGAACGACTCACCCCAAAACGCGACTTACGACCGAGCTTTTGGGGGTGAATTACGACTTTCGCGCATTTGTAGTCGAGCAGACGAAAACAATACATGGCGGCTCTTGCTCCTCGAACTATCGCGAGACGAAAAAAAATATTAATTCTCGCGCACGATAGAATCCGCGGCGACTTCCTTAGGAGTCGGGAAGACGCAAATCCTGTGTATCGTCAAGGATAATGACCCAAAACGCGACTTACGACCGAGCTTTTTGGGATGATTTACGACTTTTGCGCATATTTCGAGCAGACGAAAACACAACATGGCGGCTCTCGCTCCTCCAACTATCGCGAGAAGAAATAAAAATGAAATCTCGCGCGCGCGAGATCCTGATACATCCGGTTTTTTTCTGCACACTATCTTGTCACGACGACTGTCTTGTTGACAAACGAAGATTCGCGAAAGAAAAAGAAAAGCGCCGACTCTTGAGTAGAGAGCTAATAAAGTAATCGCTAATCGAGCGAAGTGGCAATCCGCGGCGACTTCCTTGGGAGTCCGGAATACGAAAATCCTGTGTGTTGTCAAGGATAATGACTTGGTGTTATCTAGATGGTGAGAAGGATAGCGAAGCGAAAGTACACAAAGAGAGGAGCCTGTAGCTGTACGAAGACCTCAACGATCGTGGTCAAGTTTAGCGATGCAAGGCGACGAATCATTCATATGAGCGGAAAGATGATTCGGGAGAAAAGTCGTTATGCTTTCTATCGAGTTAGGACATTCGGATTTTACTGGTTGCGCCACAATGTCAAATGTGCTTCACTCAGCGGGGAGCGAGTATTACGCCATGAGTACATTTTCTTTGAAATTTGAGTTCAAGTTGTTCTGCTGTAATGTGTTTGGGTGTGTGTGTGTGTTTTGATATGACAGTAAACTGCAACTGTGTGTTTGTGTGTAAACATGACAGTAAGATACACTGCAAACAAATTCATGACCGACCGGCCAAAAACTCAAACCCCCCTTTTAAGACCCCCCCTTTTTACGACCTAATTTTCAAGGTTTTTCGAAAGTCGTAAACAGGAGGTTCTACTGTATTGAAAACAGTGGTAGTCTTTTCAGTAGACAGTGAGGATCTTAGTCATAACATAGTGATAGCGGCATTACAATTTACAGCTCAATAACAAGAACAATAAGATAATTATGCTGAATGGACAGTTTAGTTTAGTTTTCTTGCCACCAAGAAGAGCATGATTCTGTCCATTCATGTTTAAACTTGACACAGTGTGTGTATCATGCAGGCCAATCACATTTATGTACACCGTAATAGAGAAGATCCCTGAGCACAGTTACCTGATCTAGCCTCTCAAACACAATGATCTAAATATTGTGAATTGTCTATCCATTCACCTGTAACGTATGAAATGCTTTGTGTGCACAGAGCACGCAGGCCACTCACACATCATGTACGCTGTGGTGGAGAAGATTCCGGAAGGAAGCTTCATCATCAAGCCACTCAAACAGAAACAGTTCGTCGACGGCCTCTGCTACCTCCTCCAGGAAATCTATGGCATCGAAAACAAAAACATGGAACGACTCAAGGTTTGCATTAACTCATGATCAGTATGTTGTTAGTAGTGTGTGCGAGTTTTAACCAAAAATACAGTGCCTTGATGGTATTATAATGGGAGCACAAGACTAGTGGATCATCTTACATGTACACATTGTCTCTGTGAATGCCCTTTTACAACCGGTTGCTTCCCTTTATGTAATAGACCAAGCACAGGGCGTCATTGCACAAAAACAAGCCTTGTTAAAATTCTCTAAACCAGAGTAATCATGTCAACAAACATCAAAAAGTAAGATGGATAGAGCATTATATATATAGAACCCACACACATCCAACAGTGAGATCATAGAACCCACAAACAGGAACGGAGCAGCTTGGGTACCAACAAGTCTGTTATGGACCCTCTATGCTCGAGAACTCACGAGTAACTCTCAACTAAAAAAGTAGATTTTTTTTTTCCAAAAGAGATTGTTATCCCTGAAAAGTGATAGCACTGTATGAGGCACTCCAGACCGCCATAGGAAGGTCGACTTCAAGTTCTGCAACAAAGGAAGATTTTTTTTTAAATTATCAATTTTTCTTTTCTTTAGCTAAGCCCAGACAATAAAAAGCATTCTGCACCAAACTGCAGTAAATAACATTTTTATCTTAAACCTTATAAGTTCTAAAACATCCAACAAGGTTTGCACGATTGCCACAGGAGGGAGTTACTTCCCTTGAACAGTTTCCATGAATTCCCTATGCTATTTATAGTAGAATTGCCCAGTTGAAAAACACAACAGGCGCATGTATCCCAGCACAAGTTGGTATTTATTTGTGTTAGGTGATCCACTTTAGATGGGAGGTTATCCCAGGGTGGTGAATTTTCAAGGTTCAGCATTTGACTTATTCTATACTAGAATTGCAGAGGAAAGGAGATGTAGTGTATTTCTTTCGAATACATCACCTCAATTTAACTAATAGGAGTTACCTTACTTACGAGTGCTAGACTGAGAAGCGTTACCTTACTTACGAGTGCTAGACTGAGAAGCGTCCTATGTTACCAGTACTAGACTGTAAACAAGGTCGCTAACTCTAGATTTCCGTCGGTATACCATTTAGGGGAGTAGTCTCCCTTTGTCGGTAGTACCTCTCTGCGCATGTGCCAATGCCCATAATCCCCAGTTTCAATTTCTTGCTACGGGGAGCTAGACGTGTATTTAGACCTTTCCCGTCTAAGAAGACTTCCTTCACAGGAACTACAACTTTCACCTTCAATCACGGTTTGGGCTTTCCTTTTTAAGGGCGATTACTACGCCCGTATACATTCAATGATTCATCACGTTGAACAACGTAACGAACCGTGAAAATGAAAGTGAAACGGCTTAAAAATGTAACAAAGTTACTTGGTCATAAGTAGAAGGTACTTCAATCATCAATGATACCTTGTTGACACACAGAGCCTAACAGGCTCCGTTACTTGTCTTTTAAAACTAGTGAACATGCAATTGAACGACAACTATTCTTTACTCAGTCGTTACGAATGTCGAACAGATATTTACAGCGGTTGGACCGGTTTCATTGGCGCAATAGAACTCCGCGAACGATAACTTACCTTGCAGCTTTCAATGGAAAGCAACGGCAGGTCACCCTACACATCAATGTAGGAATACGAACAAGACCTTCAACTTCGAAATTACCCAGAAGTTTTTTGCGTTTTAACAGCTTTTTATCGACAACAGCGAGGTTTACCAGGTGCGTTATCCCGACCGGAAGCGCATTTCTGATCCGAATTTTTAGGCGTACAAAGTACCGAGCGCCCGCGAAGGTTACATACGGCGTATGAATACTTCTGTCATTACAAACTGCGATGACTCTTGCGGGCAGCGTAGATACGGAACGCAGTACGCTTGAACGCTGATTGAACTGAAGGCACAGAGCGCCCGCGAATGTTACATACGGCGTATGAATACTTCGGTCATTACAAACTGCGATGACTTTTGCGGGCAGCGTAGATACGGACCGCAGTACGCTTGAACGCTGATAGAACTGAAAGCGGGTTGTATCGAAGAATAACAACAAACCTCGCCCGCTTGGAAAGAAAACCAAACACTGAGATTGAGACATGCGCCTCCGGGAATATTACGGAGGGAACTTCCTTTACTCTCAGAGAAAGGCAAGTAATTCTCTCTCCTATGTTTCTGGGAAACGGTGTTTTCTGCTGTTGGCAGATTATGGTTTTGGTATTTTTATCAGATGATCATGGTGGACTCACAGAGACCACGTGGTGGTACTTCTTCAAATTGGATAAAGAATACTTTCCTTGCCAACTTAACTTGATTAACTTGTAAACTTGTATGCGTGCATACATACACATTATATATGAGTAAATATATATTAAAAAAAAAAATAAAAAAAAATAAAAAAATTTTAAATTGACAAGGAAGAATTAAAGTGTATGCAAACACAGATGGGACATCTTTATTGGGATATAATCCTTTTTTTCTTGGCAAAGGGTATCAAAGAAGTCAGTTGATGTTACAAATTCCATTTTCATGGAGTGTTTAAATCAGCTATCTGAGTGGTAAAAGATTTAACTTATGGTTAAACTCAAGTGTTTACACTTTGAGATTTACACTCAGCTAAAATCTGTTGATACCACAGTGCCAGGAGACAGCTCTTCAAATTCAATTAGAACAGGCACACATATATACTTATGTTCTGTTCCAGTGCACAATTGATGTACATTACACTTGAATGACATGTTATGAATAATATACAGTTGAAACCATGCCTTAGGGGCATGAATAAACTTGGTTGTTAACACATGAGTATTACACTCAGCTGAGTTTTCACAACATGCAAGATCGAGCAAGGCTCTGAATAATACTCACAGGTGAGCTTCCTATAATGTTGTCATGCCTCTACTTATTCCTGGTTCGTAGGCAAAACCTAAGCCTCTGACCTTTAACAAGGCCACATCTCTACTGTTGTCACCTAATCCTACGACTAGGTTCTCAGAAGTAGACAACAGGACCTAACAATAAGAGGCCGCCCTTAAATAACACTGGCTCTAGTCAGGTTCATACAAGGGATACAATGTTTATCATTTCATATTATGGAAAATATAACATATTTGCTGAACGGATGTTGTTACAACACACAATTAACTATGCCTCCTAGACAGAGCGGCTACTCTCATGAGAAAGGTACTGGATAAACTCTTGGCACAACCATGCCGTTATCAGTACGAGGGGGAATTAAGTCATATTGACATGTATTTATATATACGTAGACATTACCAAACAGACAATGTCGGGCGCTCTGGGGGAATACCTCCAGTAAGCACAGGAAGAGACAGGCTTCCTTTTCGCCCTGATAACTCCCAGGATCGTTGCGACAGCTTATGACAGACCCTCCAGCTGTCAGGCAAGACGTCCACTGGGCGTAACATGAGTAGAATCTCCCTGAGGTAGCTACAGCCTCGTCTGCAACCTCTCCCTTGAGGTGACCCCGAAACACGGCTGTTGACAGGACTGGGCCCCTCCCACCACTATCTTTGCCAGGGTTCCCCATCATGATGGTGGCTTCATGCATTTTGACTACCAGTATTCAGTGCTGCAAACTGCCTGTAGCGATGCTTCAGCACCGGAAGGACAGCTCCCGCCCCCCATTGCCTGTCTACCACCTCCTGATGGACTGAGGAAGACCTATTGTTTAACGCTCTTGGAACTAGACCAACACTTCATGCCTGACCATTTTCAGCAGTGCCCGGCTACACAGAAGTCTGGGAGTGTGAGGAGAATGCCTAGAGCCTCCTAGTTATCTTCATCACATGGAATGGAGAGCTAATGGTTAGAGGCTACAACCTTCACACCGGGGAGCCGCCCTACCAGTAACAAGATGGCACCTGCAATCTGCATACAGATCACCAGTCAAACAGCGGTGGACAACTGAACAGGGTATGGTAGTCACATCAGTTTCCATGCATACTGCAAGCTCTTGAGGTCTCTAGATGTCTCCTTCGGATACACAGCTACAAGACAGACACTGCGCACCAAGATAAGAGGAATCAAAGTGTCTCAAGACATTTGCCTGAGGAAACGACTCTGAAGATCACTCACACTTGGAGTGGAGCTTGTTCAACAGGGTAACAGGCCCAAGAATCTTGCCATACAAGCGTCGGGCAACACGGGTGAGCATGTTCAGGCTACATCACAAGGCGGGGAGCTGTTGGAGATAACGCAGAGACGGGGGAAGAAGTGCTCTGAGAACGTCAAGTACAGATTGCTTTCATGACCTGTGGACGGACCCAGCGTAACAACTTGTAAGAGTTGCCCCTTCTTCCTGAATGTCATCTGACACCCGCATCAGCCAGGGGATGATGATAGAAATGTCAGATTGTACAGTCGACACTCAACAGAGGATGTCCGACACCTGTAACAGGTCACATCTCGACTGATAATGGTAACAACTCTGGCAGAAGCATCAACAGGAGAGACGACAGTAGACGTCCTAGAGAAGGGATGGGCCGTTTAAGATCACTGGGCAGGTGCCCCTGAGATGATCAGCAGCTTTTGGAAGACAACCTACCCCAGGGTCAGGCAGTCCTTAGGCTACAAAACCTCATGGTTATCTTCCTTGGACCAAGTCAAGAACCGCCCTGATTTGGCGCTTCGTGGTCGGCTGGGCGTTAAGCAAACAAACAAACCAAGTCAAGGCAAAACCCTTCAACAGGGACAGCACTCAACCTACGTCATGCTTCAGAGACGGACAGACTTGACTAAAGAGGGAATGTCTCCCGAGGTGACTCCGCCCGTTTTTCCATGGACTTTCCAGGAAGGACACTGAGAGATAGTCTGAGGTTTGGCCAGCCATCCGCACTATGAGATTCATGGGCCAGATTTCATAGATCAAGGAGGACCTCTCAGCCCATGCGGATTGATTAGTGCTGCCAGACATCTTGGACTGGGTAAACCATACGTCCCTCCATCATTGAGTCAAATTTTCCTGGAACAAGAAGAGCTTCCTCTACCTTTAGGGGTATTGGGTACGGCCACAGACACACTTGGATTTGGGAAGGCTCAGCCACCCCTTCCAACCGAACCTTGAATTGGACAAGCTTCGTTTGCCTCTTACAACTGGCGCTCTAAGATCCCTGGACCACAGAGATAAGACCTAGAGGTATTCCTCCCCCGAAAGGCATAATGAGTGCGGCAATACCTTTGACAGTGGGTGAATGTGTCCATCCCATCCATATGTAGACTCTCAGATGCCTGGACTCAAAAGCTAAAGGAGCTGGAGGAAAGAGACACAGTGAGATCCTAGCAGGAGCTAGGAATACCACACAAGGCTATCTCCCTCGCTCCCAGTCTACGGTGACACAAGGTTATTGGGTGAGTATAAGTTGTGTCACTCTAAGAGCTTGAGGTAGAGACACAGTGAGATCCTAGCTGGAGCCAGGAATACCACACCAGCCTTTTCTCCCTCGCTCGAAGAGCCTGAGGTAGAGACACAGTGAGATCCTAGCTGGAGCCAGGAATACCACACCAGCCTATCTCACTCACTCCCAGTCTACGGCTACGCGTCGTTTTTTGGGCAAGAAACGTGGCAACTCGGGTGCTGACTAAGACCTTTGTCAAGTCAGAACTATGCATCAGACCAAGAGAGTACACCTCCTGCCTCAGGCAGGGGCCTGAAAACAACTCTGCATAGTCACCCTAGAGCTCAGCTCCACAAACAGCTGAAGTGCCCCAGAGCTCACAAAGCTATGCTGGTCAGACAATGCAACACTTGCCGCCCGCAGCCACGCCTACTGAAAATCCAGATATGGACTTGGGTGATCTAGGCAGAAGTACTACTGAGATCACAACATAAGACATCTTTGTGAGTTCAACTACCAGGGGGCAGAACTTTGCATCAGCCCAAGATAGTGCACCTTCGGCCATAGGCCGGAGAACATCACTGCATAGTCATCTAAGAACTTGTGAGCTCTACAGAAATCTGGAGTGTCCCAGAACCCACAAAACCTATGCTGGGCAGACAACCCAGCAGATGCCACCTACAACCATGTTTACAGAAAACCTAGATCAAGGACCTGGCTGATCAAGCCAGAAAACGGTCCTGCTGAAATCACAAATGGGACCTCTCAGTGAGTTGCATGCCAGGCATGGCACCCTCTTGAGTAAGACAAGAGCGGTCATTCAGCCAATAAGGGCTCAGAGATGCCCATGGTCACTGGGGACCCCCTCACGCAAAAAGTGTGGAATTTCAAAGTAAGAAGCAGGTTTTCCCCTTGGGTAAAGGCAATACAGCTGGCTGTCTTTCACTTGCTATTCTAGGACAAATGGTACCTTTAACCATTAAGGGTAGGCTTATAGCCCCCACATGCGTTGAGACAGGCACAGGAAAGGTGCAGACAGTGACCGTACTGCTGAGCGCACTTGCGCTTACTTCCTGTCACGCAGGAGGAACAGCTAAGTCAGCCTGAATTTACACTGGTATCTGTGCCTACCATCCTCATTAGAGAGGTAAATTCAGAGAGGATATATATATTCATTCATGCGACTGGCACAATTGTTTGCCATGGAAAGTGGTGCCTCAGACCAGAATTCTACAGGATCTCTGGAAACTCTGTCAATCTCCCTTAAATGGAGGATCAGTCGCAGAGACGCACCTTGGTGATAAGTTCAAGGTATTAGAGGAATTGTTATCTCTGACCATTCCTCATCTTTTAGGTCGTTCACCTGATCCACCTGCAGAACTTTACGTTGCTGGGGAGTTGGGTCGCTCAAGGCGCATAATGGCAAGTCATAACCATAACCCAACATTGATAAAGACAAGTGATCAGAGGAATAGTAACGACCATCGAGTAGAAACCAGCTCTACATTGACAGGTGGGACTTTCTTTCGATTGTCCCTTTCTGGAGCAAGTTGACACAGTGGCAACAATGCAACTTGCCACTCGCCCGACTCAGGATTTCTTGCTTCTCAGTCCGATGATCTATCCTTTTCTTCCCCCGATTTTACAGGGGGGATTCCGGACAAATGGGCTGAGTCGGGTGAGGTGACACTAGATTACCGATCGAAAGTCAACCCTCCAGCCTGTTATCTATTCTCCTATTAGTTAAATTGAGGTGATGTATTCGAAAGAAATATGTATTTTTTACAAGTAAAATGACTATTTCTAAGAATACTCACCTCAATTTAACCAGAGACCCTCCCACCAACCCCGCTATTGACTTAATAGCTTCGAATTGAAACTGGGGATTATGGGCATTGGCACATGCGCAGAGAGGTACTACCGACAAAGGGAGACTACTCCCCTAAATGGTATACCGACGGAAATCTAGAGTTAGCGACCTTGTTTACAGTCTAGTACTGGTAACATAGGACGCTTCTCAGTCTAGCACTCGTAAGTAAGGTAACGCTTCTCAGTCTAGCACTCGTAAGTAAGGTAACTCCTATTAGTTAAATTGAGGTGAGTATTCTTAGAAATAGTCATTTTACTTGTAAAAAATACATTTTTGCATATTATCCATTACCACAAAGCTGACACTTTATAGATTGAACAAGTTGCGGTAAAGGTAGTGTTTTGTCTGATGGTTGTATGTGCCTCTGTGATAAACAGCCTCATTTGATTTTCACATCTTTCTGTGACGTGAGTGCAAATATCGAAGCTTTTGATTTTAATTTTATTGCTGAACTAATAATATAAGGAATCTGCAGTGCCCACAAAAATATGTAACCTTATACAGGCGGTCCGAGAAATGGTCATGGCCACTGTTGTTTGTGTGTTAATATGTAGTTTGTGTGTTACACAGACATGTTGATGTGTTGTTTGTGTGTTACCTGGACATGTTGATGTGTAGTTTGTGTGTTACACAGACATGTTGATGTGTTGTTTGTGTGTTACCTGGACATGTTGATGTGTTGTTTGTGTGTTACCTGGACATGTTGATGTGTAGTTTGTGTGTTACACAGACATGTTGATGTGTTGTTTGTGTGTTACCTGGACATGTTGATGTGTAGTTTGTGTGTTACACAGACATGTTGATGTGTAGTTTGTGTGTTACACAGACATGTTGATGTGTAGTTTGTGTGTTACACAGACATGTTAATGTGTAGTTTGTGTGTTACACAGACATGTTGATGTGTAGTTTGTGTGTTACACAGACATGTTGATGTGTTGTTTGTGTGTTACACAGACATGTTGATGTGTAGTTTGTGTGTTACCCGGACATGTTGATGTGTAGTTTGTGTGTTACACAGACATGTTAATATGTAGTTTGTGTGTTACACATACATGTTGATGTGTAGTTTGTGTGTTACACAGACATGTTGATGTGTAGTTTGTGTGTTACCCGGACATGTTGATGTGTTGTTTGTGTGTTACACAGACATGTTAATGTGTAGTTTGTGTGTTACACAGACATGTTAATGTGTAGTTTGTATGTAATCCGGACATGTTGATGTGTTGTTTGTGTGTTACACAGACATGTTGATGTGTTGTTTGTGTGTTACACTGACATGTTGATGTGTTGTTTGTGTGTTACACAGACATGTTAATGTGTAGTTTGTGTGTTACACAGACATGTTAATGTGTAGTTTGTGTGTTACACAGACATGTGTAGTTTGTGTGTTACCCAGACATGTTGATGTGTAGTTTGTGTGTTACACAGACATGTTAATGTGTTGTTTGTGTGTTACACAGACATGTTGATGTGTTGTTTGTGTGTTACACAGACATGTTGATGTGTAGTTTGTGTATTACACAGACATGTTGATGTGTTGTTTGTGTGTTACCCGGACATGTTGATGTGTTGTTTGTGTGTTACACAGACATGTTGATGTGTTGTTTGTGTGTTACACAGACATGTTAATGTGTAGTTTGTGTGTTACACAGACATGTTAATGTGTAGTTTGTGTGTTACACAGACATGTTAATGTGTTTGTGTGTTACACAGACATGTTGATGTGTTGTTTGTGTGTTACACAGACATGTTGATGTGTAGTTTGTGTATTACACAGACATGTTGATGTGTTGTTTGTGTGTTACCCGGACATGTTGATGTGTTGTTTGTGTGTTACACAGACATGTTGATGTGTTGTTTGTGTATTACCCGGACTTGTTGATGTGTAGTTTGTGTATTACACCGACATGTTGATGTGTGTAGTTTGTGTGTTACACAGACATGTTAATGTGTAGTTTGTGTTTTACCCGGACATGTTAATGTGTAGTTTGTGTGTTACACAGACATGTTGATGTGTAGTTTGTGTATTACACCGACATGTTGATGTGTAGTTTGTGTGTTACACAGACATGTTAATGTGTAGTTTGTGTGTTACACAGACATGTTGATGTGTAGTTTGTGTATTACACCGACATGTTGATGTGTAGTTTGTGTGTTACACAGACATGTTAATGTGTAGTTTGTGTGTTACACAGACATGTTGATGTGTAGTTTGTGTGTTACACAGACATGTTAATGTGTAGTTTGTGTGTTACACGGACATGTTGATGTGTAGTTTGTGTGTTACACATACATGTTAATGTGTAGTTTGTGTGTTACACAGACATGTTAATGTGTAGTTTGTGTGTTACACAGACATGTTGATGTGTAGTTTGTGTGTTACACAGACATGTTGATGTGTAGTTTGTGTGTTACACAGACATGTTAATGTGTAGTTTGTGTGTTACACAGACATGTTGATGTGTAGTTTGTGTGTTACCCAGACATGTTAATGTGTAGTTTGTGTGTTACACAGACATGTTGATGTGTTGCTTGTGTGTCACACTGACATGTTGATGTGTTGCTTGTGTGTCACACAGGACGTTGACCCAGATGAGGAGGTGGAAGACAGCGGCGCAGAGTGTGTCATCTGTATGTCAGACATGCGCGACACGCTCATCTTGCCGTGTCGACACCTGTGCCTGTGCAGCGCGTGTGCGGAGTCGCTGCGCTACCAGGCCAGCATGTGCCCCATCTGCCGTGTCAAGTTCCGCGCGCTGCTGCAGATCCGCGCCATGAGGAAGAAGATGCCGCCCGTCACGGGCCAGCAGCAGGTAGGCTGGGGGTCGTACCATAGTGGGGAATTTGTCAGTGTGTGTGTGAGTGTGAAGAGACTGGTGTTTTACAGTTACAGCTAGATCCATGTCATAAGGAGGGGGCTATAGCCGGTCACTTGCCAGCAGCCGGTAGGCTGAGGGTCATAGAATAGTGAAGAATTTGATGTTGGTCAGTGTGTGGAGAGGCTGGTGACATAAACAGGTAGATCCGCGCCATGAGGAGGAAGCTATAGCTGGTCACTTGCCAGCAGCTGGTGGGCTATGTCGAGGTCAAGTCAGACGTTTGGGTCAGTGGCTGTTTGTGGGAGTGAAGTGCCTGGTAACTTACGGGCGACTGCTGCCACAAAGTGAGGAAGTAGACACAGATAGCACTGCCACTTCCCAACATTCCCTGTCAATTCTGCTACAATCTCTCAAACCAATGGTCAGTGGTTTGCTTACGCTGGTAGCAACAGCAAAGTTCATTTACCTGGAATGATCAGTGAAATCAACCACACACTCGGATCAAAGAAAACTGGACAGAAAGCATGTCAAGGGAAATAACTCTTTGTCGGTAATCTGTAGGAAAGTTACATCTAGCAAACCACTGCACAGCAATCACTGGCTGTGTGAATAGCGCATGCTACACTTGTCAAATCATTTACTCTATGAAAAGTGCATGCAGAACTAATTGATGCATTGCTGTGTTATGTTGCATGCAGAACTAATGAAATCATTGACTGTGAATAATGCATGCACTGTGTTATGTTACTTGTGCAGACGGAGCCCGAGGAGAATCCAGTAAGTCAGGAGGGTGTCCCGCCGGGTTACGAGGCCATCTCTCTGGTCGAGGCTCTGAACGGTCAGGTGGTGTCACAGAACGGACAGACAGACGGTCAGTTGTACTGTGTGTGTGTGTGTGTGTGTGTGTGTGTGTGTGTGTGTGTGTGTGTGTGTGTGTGTGTGTGAGTACGTACGTGTGTGTGTGTGTGTGAGAGAGAGAGCTTGAAAGAAAGAGAGCGCTTTAAGTTGATGTTTTTTAATGCCCTCATGGTTAAACCATTACTAATCATTTGGGGCATGTTCCCCGGGTATTACCCCGACTTCAGATGATTTACCAAAAAAATAAAAAAACAAGAGGCGAAGCCTTCAAGGCTCCCGTAAGAAATCGACAAACAGTAACACAAACTCAAATCACTCCGTCATGCCCACGCACACACACCACACACACACACTCACAGTTAAAACTAACGCATCATATTTACTCCATGTATAATTTTTAAAAGAAGTCAAACAGATAAAATGACTGTGTATTTGTTGTTGGTGTAGTTGTCCCTGAAGGAGATCTTGTGCAATCCTCTCTCTCTCACACACACACACACACACACACACACACACACACACACACACACACACACACACACACACACACACACACACCACACACACACACACACACACACACACACACACTTTTAAACTGCATCAGCATAATTATCATGGCAAAGCTTATCTACAATCATTAACTTACTCTAGAGCTTGCGTATCAAGATAATATATTCTTGGAATTGTCATACGACTAAGATTTAAAGATATGGGCGTCACGATGGTCACACTGAGACAGGTTCACATGAGGTTATTTGCCCTGGTCCTCGCACTCCGAAGTCTCTGATATTGTTCAGTGACACATTGTCCTGCTGGCAACCAGCTCCACGTGCTTGGGCATGAACGGTCACCAAGAAGACCATTATCTCTCATATACTGGCTGTGTGAAAGCTATTAAGGTCAATGACAGAAAAACCGTGTACTTCCTCACTGCAGCCCTGGGAATTTGTTTAATCCTGTCCCACTCAATTATCGGAATGTTCCTGTACACTATGTCTTTGTATCAGAGAGTTGTAATGTTCATTTGTAAGGACGTCCTTACCTGAAACAAATGAAAAGTTGGATTACAACGCTGCAGTGTTCTCTGCCCTGGATTGTAGCTTGCCCGTCGTAAATCAGCAGTAGATCTGCGGGTGCTGTGTTCATTTGGAAATCTACCATCAGCTTATCTGTCTTTTGCACTGCAGACACTAAGCAATAGGTACCTGCCATGTGGTCACTTTTTCCACTGCTGTCCTCAGTCATATACTTTTCATCAAGACTTGTCACCATGCCGAGTGGATCTAAATTCAGAAGTCGTCATGTGGCTGAGGCATATCTGACATAGCGTCGATCTTGTTGTAGCTTATCCTCCTTTCTGAAACAAAAGGCAAAATATGATTAGTTGTGATGACTACAACCTACACAAATAAAAACAGTGCTTTGATACTGAATAGTCGGGTTATACAAGCTACTTTATGCGAAACATGTCAACTGACTGCAGCAGCCTGGTTCTTAAAATAATTCTGACGGTCAACACAGTCAACACACTATTCACAGTCCATTTTGAGGAGCAACTGAGGTACTCTCCAGTGGTGGATTTAGGAGGGGGGCGGGGAAGGGGGCCCGGACCCCCCCTATAGGGAAAGAGAGAGAGATTCAGGGGGGAGGGGGGTCATGCACCCGACCCACCCTGGCATTTTCGGGCGCTTTGCACCCTCAATTCAGGCGCTTCGCGCCTTCAAGTTCGTGAAAAACAGTTTGGGTGTGCCCCCCTTTCCTGGATCCACCCTTGCTATCTGATGGTCTTGTTTGAATGATAACGATCAACTCAGAAGGAAGAAATCATCAGAGGAAAAAATAAACCATTAACATTAACCGCTGAAAAATACAGAATCACATGTGCCATTATGTAGAACAAAATTCCACAGCAAGCTTTCTTTGGACGACTGTCGTTATCTCAAAACTCGCATTCTACCTGCTGTCCAACAGAAGCTAATCTTACGTTGTGCTGCCTTGAAAAAAAATGCAGGTGAATTTACCAAACGTTACGGACATTAACGAATCGTGATAAGCTTAGTGCGTAAACAGCAAATAGTACAATCAAAGAGAGGAGTCTGGAATGAAACGCGATACAGATCTAGGTAGATCTAGCATTCACAAATTGTCTGTAGAAAGGCACCACATTTTACAGACAGAACTATGACAGAGCATGTTTTGAAACTGAGGCAAAATCGTAATAATTTTGACTTTGAGAACAGATTCATCCCGTTTCCTTATAATTATCTGCATGTTCAAGTTAATGGTAGACAGTTTTATACGGGCAGAGTAAACTTGAGACTCTACTGCAAGTCTTGAAATTCACATAAATCGCCGAAAGAACAAAGACATCCAAACATTACAGGCAGTTTAGATCAACTATTTTCACTGGAGGTGACTGCCTAGCACTGTTTTTCATATCTGTGTCTGCTGAAATAGAAAGAAATTAAACAAAACGAATGATCAGTAAGCTTATGTGACACGCTTTATGAGTGGGAGACACTAGATCTGCCTGTACTTACATTGTTACTGGGGACACGACTGCCAGATCGACACTGCGCTTTCGACAGCTGATCTTCCCTGCGCAGACACTGGAAACACGCTGTGCAGATCAAACTGTTGGAAATCTCCTTTGGCTTTGGTATCTTCTTTATCTATTTTTCTTGAGCTAAGAAATCGAACAATGTGAAATCGTCTTCCCCGAATCAGCGAATGCAGCTAACTGGAAAGTGAGTCTATACCACAATGCTTTACGCGACCTGACCTGATCTTGACCCCTGACCTGGTCTACATACCACACACGACACAAACCAGTCACCTGCTTTTACCCGCCCAAAAAACCCCACCACCCGTTTTCTGTGGATACACACTTTAACTACACACATGCCGACAAAATGTTGATCATTGCTTCAATACTTTGAAGATGTTGCTTGAAAAATAACCAGGTGAAATGAGTATTTCGGTGTTTAGTCAAATGTTAAAGTTTCTACCACAGACATACACACACACGCACGCACGCACAGACAGACAAAGGTACGATCGCATGGGCTACACTTACGTGAGCCAATAAAAAAGGATCGCTGCGGAGGAGGTTTGGCTGTCGTGCTCAAGCTCCTAGCCACCAAGGCACAGAGCTGGGGTTGGTGTCAAGTAGTCATGGACTTGGTTTAGAGAAGAGTGCTAGAAGAGGGGAAACCAAGGCACAGAGCTGGGGTTGGTGTCAAGTAGTCATGGAGTTGGTTTAGAGAAGAGTGCTAGAAGAGGGGAAACCAAGGCACAGAGCTGGGGTTGGTGTCAAGTAGTCATGGAGTTGGTTTAGAGAAGAGTGCTAGAAGAGGGGAAACCAAGGCACAGAGCTGGGGTTGGTGTCAAGTAGTCATGGAGTTGGTTTAGAGAAGAGTGCTAGAAGAGGGGAAACCACTGTTACTTCATCTCTTTTGTTATAATGTTATATGAAGTCTTATATCGCGCGCGTATCTCCAGACTCGGATTCAAGGCGCAGGGATCTATTTATGCCGTGTGAGATGGAATTTTTTACACAATACATCACGCATTCACATCGACCAGCAGATCGCAGCCATTTTGGCGCATATCCTACTTTCCTACTTTGTTGTTGTGGTTGCAGGTGTGAATCACCCGATCGGTGTGCCGCCCTCCCTCCTGTCCGTCGACAAGAAGGGACACAAGGAAACAAAGTGAGTCAACCCCAGCTTGTGATGCTGCTTTCAGTGGTCACAACCCCAGCTTGTGATGCTGCTTTCAGTGGTCACAACACCAGCTTGTGATGCTGCTTTCAGTGGTCACAACACCAGACCTGTGTTATGCCTTGTGTAGCCCCAGCAGTTATCAGAGTACTTACATTGCTCAGGTTGAAGGCAGTTAAATACTTCTACAGATGTTTAACCAGCAGCAGACCTGCCTACCCTTATGATTTGGGCGTAATTTACTACGATTGTTAACCCAAACTACGCCCCCACAATGGAAGTACGATTTTTAAGAAACCAAAAGTACGATTTTTCGCATCTCATCTCGATGTAAATCCGATCAGTATTGTTGCTCTCGCAGAGCTTGCGTTTGCACCTGCGCGAGATCGTTTGGGCAATATCCGGTCATTTCCGGTCTATTCAGTCACATACAAGATAGACGACGCCGTTCGCATTACAATGAATTAGCGACGCGTGGAAAATCTGAGCCTCCGTGAGACGGACGAGTCAGATGAGGAAGCTGGTCACAGTGGTGGTAAAAGGATTGCTGTGAAAAAGAAGAAAGCCATTCAACAGAAATACAAAGGCAGCTAAATGGAATCGTGGCCATGCCTAGAACCTTAATGAAAAGGGCCAAAGCACGTCTTGTGTTCCCTTTGCCACAGTGACTTTTCGTTTTCGTGTGCACACATTGTGAGATATGACTGTGCATAGGTTATAGCACATCGGGACAATTTATCACAAGGATGCAGTAAAGAGAGCTCGTGGAAACCAAAAGACAAAAGAAGTTCGAATTACCTGTTTCTTTATCAGGAAGTCGAGTCGAGTGATACGTACAGTAAGTGAGTAACAAAACTGGAGGGAGAAATTGTCCGAGCAGAAGTGACAATGTGCGAAATGATTGCTGAATGGAATCTTGATTACACTTTCTTCCACCAGATTACTCTTTTTGGCTTGGCTCATTACACCTTGTAATTTTGGGGGTAGGCAGGTGCCCCCCGCGGGTTAGGGGGAAGAATTTACCCGATGCTCCCCAGCATGTCGTAAGAGGCGACTAACGGATTCTGTTTCTCCTTTTACTCTTGTTAAGTGTTTCTTGTATAGAATATAGTCAATGTTTGTAAAGATTTTAGTCAAGCAGTATGTAAGAAATGTTAAGTCCTTTGTACTGGAAACTTGCATTCTCCCAGTAAGGTCATATATTGTACTATGTTGCAAGCCCCTGGAGCAATTTTTTTGATTAGTGCTTTTGTGAGCAAGAAACAATTAACAAGTGGCTCTATCCCATCTCCCCCTTTCCCCGTCGCGATATAACCTTGAACGGTTGAAAACGACGTTAAACACCATATAAAGAAAGAAAGAAAGAAAGGTAGGCCGGTCTGCAGCAGAGATGGCTGAGGACAACGAAGATAACAGATTGTGTTGCATGAATTCACTGGCACTGGCATTGGACCTTAAAGGATTGTATAAGCTCCTTTGGCTGTTGATGCTTTCATACCTTGTGTCTGCCTCAAGATGTACAACTGAGAAGAAATGGTGGATACAAGTTGGGGCTGTTGTGTGCCTTAAAACTTGAACATGCTTCCTGGCTTGTGGACAACCCAGAGCCTCACAAAATCTGTCTGTATCTCTGAAACTATTGAGAGTTCAAGATTGAAACTTTATGTAATTTTCAAACACCATAGGACCTTCGCAACAACCACGTGTTACAGTATTGTCTTTGTAAACAAATAAAGGAATGAAAGTATCTGATGGAAATAAGTACTTCTCTTGCTTTTTGTGCACAGTACAAGTAACGCCAAGCTATTTTTGTCAAAGAGAAGGTTTGTTCTGCATCGAGATGTACAAACCAGTGTGCGTGTTACCAGGGTGACACTGTCGACCTCCATCGAGTACCAGAAAGAGATGGACCCGGCCATGGACAACAAGAAGAACGACGAGAAGGAGCTGGAGAAGGAGGAACAGAGCGACGACAACGTGGTGTCCACTCCACTCAGCAGGGAGCTGCCCCCCTCTGGCTTGGAGCCCGCAGAGAGGTGGGTGTCTGGTTACATAGCTTGTTGTTGTCAGTCTCACTGTCCACTCAGCAGGGAGGTGGGTGTCTGGTTACATAGCTTGTCGTCGTCAGTCTCACTGTCCACTCAGCAGGGAGGTGGGTGTCTGGTTACATAGCTTGTTGTTGTCAGTCTCACTGTCCACTCAGCAGGGAGGTGGGTGTCTGGTTACATAGCTTGTTGTTGTCAGTCTCACTGTCCACTCAGCAGAGAGGTGGGTGTCTGGTTACATAGCTTGTTGTTGTCAGTCTCACTGTCCATTCAGCAGGGAGGTGGGTGTCTGGTTACATAGCTTGTTGCTGTCAGTCTCACTGTCCATTCAGCAGAGAGGTGGGTGTCTGGTTACATAGCTTGTTGTTGTCAGTCTCACTGTCCACTCAGCAGAGAGGTGGGTGTCTGGTTACATAGCTTGTTGTTGTCAGTCTCACTGTCCACTCAGCAGGGAGGTGGGTGTCTGGTTACATAGCTTGTTGTTGTCAGTCTCACTGTCCACTCAGCAGAGAGGTGGGTGTCTGGTTACATAGCTTGTTGTCAGTCTCACTGTCCACTCAGCAGAGAGGTGGGTGTCTGGTTACATAGCTTGTTGTTGTCAGTCTCACTGTCCACTCAGCAGGGAGGTGGGTGTCTGGTTACATAGCTTGTTGTTGTCAGTCTCACTGTCCACTCAGCAGGGAGGTGGGTGTCTGGTTACATAGCTTGTCAGTCTCACTGTCCACTCAGCAGGGAGGTGGGTGTCTGTTACATAGCTTGTTGTTGTCAGTCTCACTGTCCACTCAGCAGAGAGGTGGGTGTCTGGTTACATAGCTTGTCAGTCTCACTGTCCACTCAGCAGGGAGCTGCCCCCCTCTGAGAGGTGTGTCTGCTGTAATGTACACTCCTTGTATTGGCCAGAGCATCCAGTCTGACTCAAGTCAATTTGATTAAGTTTTAGCCAGTGAGTTCTTCAATCACTGGACAGGGACTGTACATTTGTGAACACATACATTTATGGCATGAGAATATGTACGCCTAACTCAAGTTCAGTGGATACAACCTCAGTGGATATATATGTTGTGACGATCTGTTTGTGATTTCATGCATTCAATCATAGTATCTGAGCCAAACAGTAGCCAGTCTGACATAGTCTCAGATGGTGCCATCAATTTTCCAAGTTGCAAATTTGAATCTTAAACTGAAAATTCAAAATTGAATCAATTTGTAAGATCAAATCAGTCAAATCAAATCAAATTATGTTTGAACTTGACTCAGGTGTGCTTGTCAGAAAGATGGTCTTTTCTGGTGCTTTGCCACTGGTGGGGTCCGAACACGTATCACTGTATAAGCTGCACCTGGAAGTGATGTGGGTTAGATGTTAAGCAGAAAATGTAGACAGCTAAAGACCGTAGAACTGTTGTGTTCTCTCTTGCTGGCTCTTGTAGAGTACCCCATGTGTGTCTGTTCACAGGCGGCGATCACCAGAGAAGAAGACGGGAGGGGAGGAGGCGGCTCCCAACAACAGAGGTCAGGCCGTGACCGCTCGCCCTGCCACCAAGGTTAGTCAGCACTCTCTGCAGCCCACGCTTCCATAATGGATACTGTATTTCTTGTTTGTCGTTCTCGCTGGGACATGGTTTCTACACATTGTGAGGAAGGCTAGAGACTGCACTGTGAGAGTGTGTGAAGTGAGGTGAGATAAGGAGCAGTAGAGAGAAAGGAGTGATTACTGAGGTGTTTCCTGTGTGAAGTGAGGTGAGATAAGGAGCAGTAGAGAGAAAGGAGTGATTACTGAGGTGTTTCCTGTGTGAAGTGAGGTGAGATAAGGAGCAGTAGAGAGAAAGGAGTGATTACTGAGGTGTTTCCTGTGTGAAGTGAGGTGAGATAAGGAGCAGCGGAGAGAAAGGAGTGATTACTGAGGTGTTTCCTGTGTGAAGTGAGGTGAGATAAGGAGCAGCGGAGAGAAAGGAGTGATTACTGAGGTGTTTCCTGTGTGAAGTGAGGTGAGATAAGGAGCAGTAGAGAGAAAGGAGTGATTACTGAGGTGTTTCCTGTGTGAAGTGAGGTGAGATAAGGAGCAGTAGAGAGAAAGGAGTGATTACTGAGGTGTTTCCTGTGTGAAGTGAGGTGAGATAAGGAGCAGCGGAGAGAAAGGAGTGATTACTGAGGTGTTTCCTGTGTGAAGTGAGGTGAGATAAGGAGAGAAAGGAGTGATTACTGAGGTGTTTCCTGTGTGCATATGATGAACAAAGAGTGAGAGGTAATTGATGTTGCATTTTGTCTGCATGAGCTTGAGAGAAGGACGAAAGTGGGAGGACTAGAGCCAAAGTGGGAGGAGGGGAAGAACAATAAATTATTGTTTGTTTGCTTCCTGGATTTTGTCAGAAAAGAGCGGGAAGGGGGAGGGGTGAACATGCGGAGAACTCATTCACATTTTCTGTGTGGTGTGTGTGTGTGTGTATGTGTGTGTGTGTGTGTGTGTGTGTGTATGTGTGGTGTGTGTGTGTGTGGTGTGTGTGTTTGTGTGTGTGTGTGGTGTTTGTGTGTGTGTGTGGTGTTTGTGTGTGTGTGTGTGTGTGTGGTGTGTGTGAGTGTGTGTTTGTGTGTGTGTGTGGTGTTTGTGTGTGTGTGTGTGGTGTGTGTGAGTGTGTGTTTGTGTGTGTGTGTGGTGTTTGTGTGTGTGTGTGTGGTGTGTGTGAGTGTGTGTTTGTGTGTGTGTAGTGTGTTTGTGTTTGTGTGTGTGTGTGTTTGTGTGTGTGTGTGGTGTTTGTGTGTGTGTGGTGTTTGTGTGTGTGGTGTGTGTGAGTGTGTGTTTGTGTGTGTGTGTGGTGTTTGTGTGTGTGGTGAGTGTGTGTGTGTGTGGTGTTTGTGTGTGTGGTGTTTGTGTGTGTGTGGTGTGTGTGTGGTGTTTGTGTGTGTGGTGTGTGTGTGTGGTGTGTGTGTGTGTTTGTGTGGTGTTTGTGTGTGTGTGGTGTTTGTGTGTGTATGTGGTGTTTGTTTGTGTGTGTGGTGTTTGTGTGTGTGTGTGTGGTGTGTGTGTGGTGTTTGTGTGTGTGGTGTGTGTGAGTGTGTGTTTGTGTGTGTGTGGTGTTTGTGTGTGTGTGGTGTTTGTGTGTGTGTTTGGTGTTTGTGTGTTTGGTGTTTGTGTGTGTGTGTGGTGTTTGTGTGTGTGTGTGGTGTTTGTGTGTGGTGTTTGTGTGTGTGTGTGGTGTTTGTGTGTGTGTGTGGTGTTTTTGTGTGTGTGTGGTGTTTGTGTGTGTGTGGTGTTTGTGTGTGTGTTTGGTGTTTGTGTGTTTGGTGTTTGTGTGTTTGGTGTTTGTGTGTGTGTGTGGTGTTTGTGTGTGTGTTTGGTGTTTGTGTGTTTGGTGTTTGTGTGTTTGGTGTTTGTGTGTCTGCTGGAAACACGCTTCTCCGGGTTTACTGCTAGGTGGCGCACGAAAATCAGGCCTGTGCTCCAGCGGCACGCCCGCAATTTGGCTTCACTGCGGAAGGGTAACACAGTCGTGTCACCGGGACACAGCGGCAGAGATAATATTTTGCGGAAGAATGCCGAACAAGTGTTGTGCTACATACTGTACTTACGTGTATTTTACTGAAAATGTCTTGCAGACGAGGCAGTTAAATTGAAGACACTTGTTTTGGAACCTCGATCTCTTCTAAAGCCTCGTGCAATCTATTACGTCAAAGCAAAGAAACGTCACTCTGAAAGTGTGGCGTGACGTGTTAGTTCTAAAGATTCATCGAGGGTAATTAGCGAGCGCAATTTTTGTTTCTATAATGACGTTTGTCTCGGTGACTTTGGCATCATAAGCAATGGAAAAACAAGTCCCTGCCAGACTGACTTGCTTGACATGACCTCATTTACATGATATACACACGTGTGATTTGAACGATTATTATCTCACGGGTGTCTCTCTCACGTATGTAGGATAAAGTGGTATCACCTGAACATCCTAGGGCACAAATAACTTGCCCTGTTGCACTTTTTTGTTCACTGGTTATATGAATGCAGCTGTGGATCAATGTATTAGTGACTAGATGATTACCCGCTTCGCCGGGTACCGGCTTCGCCGGGAAGAAGTAGAGCCGAATACCAGGCTGCGCCTGGGACCCGGCTTTGCCGGGTGTACGCCGGCTTTGCCGGCGCACGAAGAAAAGGAGATAAACGCACAAAACACTGGAGACCTTCTAAAAATAGTAACGTAGTAACGGGAATATGGATTGACGCCACTCGGAGGAAGGGAGATAATCGCGGCTGAAAACACTGGAGAAGATAAGTAAGAGTTACTGGTAGTGGATCCAGACCAAAAAAAACCAAAATCGGTTCAGCGCTGCGCGCTGAGAGCACGTGTTGAAATATCTCATCGATGAGGTTGTGTCCGGGGTGTAGCTGAATACGGTGTCCAAATTTGAAAAAGATCCACCGAGAACTTTGGCCGTGCATCGCGAACAGACACTAGTCGTATATATATATTATATATATACTAATGGGTAAATTCCAACATTCATTATATTTTGAGTAAAGAAATGAGCAGAGGTTATTTAGTATTATATATATATGTGTGAGTGTGCTATAATGGTGCACATCACTGTTGTTCACTTTTTGTGCTGGTCTGTGTGTTTTGTTTAACTGTTGGTTATTACTGTACTAGTGATTAATCAACTGAAACTTTAAACTTACATTTGTCTGTGTGTACAGTTTATTTTATGCATTGATTTTGTGAGTAGTGAATACTGAGTCTTGTGCATGTGCTTATTTAGTTTTTTATATGCATCAGTGAGTGAGAGTTAAGCCTACTCTATGAATCAGTACATCTTCAGTGCTTTCATGCTGGTGATCATACAGACATGTTTTTTCTTGCAAGATTACAAGGAGATATTAGCTATACAGTAGTTCATTCAATGCTCAAATTAACATCAAAGTGATTTTTCACAGATTAATATATTCTGCCAAATAGCACAACACAGTCTTAGCAATCTGATTCTGAATTCATAAACTCACATTTTTTGTAAACGATTGCAAAATGATTGACAGTGTGTTATGCATCCTCCTGATATTTCATATACAGCTAATGGATAAAGTTGAATTGACCGATCAAGTTCAGATAATAATTTTATCTTTTGCTGCAAACTGCAAAAAATATTATATTATCAGAAGTCTGCCCAAACACAAAATGCCATCCATGCATTGCACAATTCTTCGTTCATTTATCACTCTCACCACACAGACATTCACCAATTCGTTCAGGCATATATATGACACTTTATTCATCACACAGTGACACAAGTAAACCATGAACAACTGAAACTAACCTGACCTGCAACAACTCTTAAATTTAAAGAATAGGGGTTAAAAATCAAGGGTCTGCCAAACCCGGCAAATGCAGTTGGCAGCCCAGAGATCCCTAAGTACCTCTCCCAAAGATGGTACTTTTCGGCTATATTTACAGTTTCAAGCTGTTAGGACAACTTCTTTGAATGTGTGATTGTATAGAGGTTTTTTGGGGAAACTGAAAGGTAGCCTCGTCAGGGGACAACTATTCAAATCCATATCTTCATCATTTTGTTTCTTGATTGAGAATAATCATTCATAGATGACTATTATTCATTTCCCTTGTTGGGGTGTACTTGCATGTACTGGTGGTTGATTACCCAAATGTCCTCTCAGTGATTGAGGCTTATGTGAGGCTCAGTGATTATAAATGTCACTGTTCCTTTAACGGGTTTATCCCGTATTTTTATGTGTACTAATGGTACAGGTAGATGTGGGGAGTGATGTAGTTTGTTCAGCCCATCCCATAGAACTCCAACCTGAAATCACACAATGGGTATGGAATTAATGTGTGCATATTTAAATGTTCATATGTAAACTCTACAAGCAGTAGAGCTAATAAATATATACTAAATATAGCTGAATATTCTAAATATTGTCTTCTGTTATTTATGTTCTGGGACAGTCCAAACCCCCCCAATAAAAAAAACAATTTCTCAATGCATCACTGGGCCAGAATGACAATGACTCAATGACTATTCATAACTAAGTAATTAAGTTGCTAAGTCTGATTTTCACAATTTTAATTCTAATTATGATTTTTTTGTAGCAAAGTGTCTGTATCTGCATTACATTTTAATTTAAACTAAGTCTTATCACACAGTGGAGGGAAAATGACAGCTGGTCGCTGGGCAGTGGAGGGGGAGAATATTTCACCGTCTCAAAACATGCCAACTCAGTCAGCACAAGAGTGCCACTATCATAAATTTTAAACAAGAACCTTTATTTTTTCCGCTGTAATTTTCTCCAAACTAAGCCCAAAATAAAGGCTACAGAACCGCGCCGACGTCAGTCTCAGTCAGTTTCGGCGATCACAAACTGACACACACTTGACAGAAATCACTGAACTTCAGTCTGAAGCTACTTTGAACTCACCTTTCAACCAAATCTGCTTTCCGACCCGAAGTTCGTGCATCCCGCTGTCGCAGTTCAGCTTTCAACTCAGACAAAGTCCAGGTACCATACGGCCTCGACATGTTTTGATGCGATAAAAGTAAGAAGTGTCGAACTGAGCGTGGAGTGAACGAGTCCAAAGCGAAAGCGTAGATAGCGGGGCAGGCGGAAGTAAAAGTGAGTCCCGGTATTCGCGCGCCCCCGAGCGGCGAAGTACCGAAGAGTTATCCTTCTTTGCCTAGCAGAAGCGCTCATTGACATGTTGTGTGTGTTCAAAAGGCGAGCGGGCCCAAGTCAGGGGAGATAATTGACATGTTGTGTGTGTTCAGAAGGCGAGCGGGCCCAAGTCAGGGGAGATGCGGCTACAGCTGAGTACGGGGGACATGGCGGATGACGAGAGGGAGGACAGCTCCACTGAACCGGAACCAGACTATGAGCTGGAGGAGGAGGCGGAGGAAGGTATGGAACTAATTAAATTACATATCTTTACCCAACTCACAAATAGCAATTAACTCTAGTTCAGTGCTGGTAACGCTGTACGCGTCCCCTTGGTAACCAAGGGAGACCACTCTAAAAAAGAAAGTGATCCATCCCATAATGCCAGACTATTGACAGTCTGACTTCCGTATGCGTGCGCATACGCCGCCATATTATCCTTTCCAAAACTCAGCGTCAACAAGACTGGTCGTTTATCTAGTACGCTCCGTCTGTGTTCAGCCTTGTTTCATTGTCTTTCGACTTTGACTTCGCCCCTTGGTCTGCCGCCGAGCTTTGTTGGTACCATGGCTGTTTTTGGGTGATAGCTTTCTTGTTTTACGAAAACTTTGGCGACGTTTTGTCGCGTGTTTGTGAACTTGTAACATTTTTCAGTTACGAAAATTTGTTGTGAGTTTGCTTTGTCATGGCGGAGAGCGCCAAGAATAGAACTAGTTCGAGACAGGCTGCTGCTCCAGCTTCTCCGGCTGCTAGTACTACTTCGTCTAAGAGAAGTTCTTCGTCTAGAAGGAAGAGTGATGGACATTCCGACACTTCTCTGGTAGAACCGGGAAATGTAGGATGTGATGTTTATGTTGTTGTTGACAAGCCGTCGTCCGCCATTTTGTCCGTGAAGAAGGACAAAGTCACTCGTAGTGACAAAGATAAGGATGTTGTTAAACATGTTGTTTCGTCGGGGGCTCCTGGAGATTCAGGTGTGTCGCCCTCCGACATTGGTTCGTTGCTTCTTACGTTAAGTACGCAGGTTTCAACTTTGGCGGCCGATTTGTCGTCGACGAAAGCAGAGATTCGCGCACTTCCGACTGGCGTCTTTGATGTCACTTCGTTGGGGAGAATCAGGTCTTCACCTATTCCTTCCACTTCCGGTTCCGCTTCAGCTTCCGCTGCGGTTTCCGCTGTGGCTGCTTCTTCCGTGGTTCGGGCGGAAGTGCATGCTTCTCAGCATGCTGGTGGTCGGCTGGTGTCCCTTCTGCATGAGCCGGGGCTCTCTAAAGGTATGTCTTCTCCACAAGTTGCCAGGTTCTCTGGTGACAGTGGGGTGCGATCACAGGAGAGAGTAAGCCACGTGTGTGGTGAAAGCCAGCCTGTCATCTCTGGCCATTTGCATTGTGCTCGGTCA
This sequence comes from Littorina saxatilis, assembly GCF_037325665.1. Classification (NCBI taxonomy): domain Eukaryota; kingdom Metazoa; phylum Mollusca; class Gastropoda; order Littorinimorpha; family Littorinidae; genus Littorina; species Littorina saxatilis. The sequence goes on along the minus strand of NC_090246.1, from coordinate 6,561,131 downwards.
GCGGTGGCAGGGAGCCCTGTGAATCGTAAGAATTCTGCATATACCTCCGATTCAGTGTCGGGTATGCCGGTTCTACTTCCGCCCTGGGGGCCGGATGTCGGGTGTGACTCCGAGGACTTTGCAAGTCTCTCTGGCGTGCACCCACCTGACTGCGATAGCGAGCAGGAAGGAGGGTTGGACGGGGGTAATTCCACGGCGGTGGATGACGCCCTACTCAACCTACCGGCGAAGCTGTTGAGCGCGGTGGCTTCGGCAGCCGAGAAGGCGTTCAAATACTTTCTGGAAGGGGTGGTGAGAAGTAAGGAGAGACTTCCGCCACCCATGTCTGCTTTCGATGACTTCCGGTCTGCCAAGAATGTCTCTGGTCAGTTCCGGTTTAAAGAGTCATCTTCGGTTGCCTATGTTATGGCAAATGTGTTTAAAGGGAGGAACGGTCCGGCGGTGCCGTTGTTGACGCAACGAGGTGATGCACCAGAGGACGTTCTGCCTTGGCTGGCTAAGGCGGGGGAGCGAGCTGTGTCTGGTATTCAGAAACTCAAGCTTGCACCTCGACCTGTGAAGCTGATCGAGCCTTTCGCGTTGCCTACGGCTGTTCTGCCGGTTACGCCTGAGCTTGCTTCGCTGCGGGAAGATGGATACGGTTCGAACTCTATGGTTCCGTGTACCAAGGCTTCCATGGTGGCCCTGGAGGATGCAGGGAGATCTTTGCTTGAACTGACGTCAGTGTCAGAATCTTTGCAACGGTCTCTTTCGAGGTCGATTGCGACTTCTTTGGATCCATTCGAATTTCGGTTCGACGCTTCGGCGCTTCACGTGTCTACCCTTTTGGCCACTTTGGCTAAGGTGACAAGGGAACAGATGTCAATTTCAGCTAACCTCTACGCACATGCTGTGCATTCGAGGAGGTCGGCTTTCTTGGCGGGCTCGAGGATGATTCGTGACAAGACCACGATTGAGACCTTGAAAGTTTCGCCTTTTTCAGAAGGATCTTTATTGGGTCAGGCCTCTTTGGACGCACTCCAGAAGGAGACAGCAGACGCGAGGGATTTCGCCATAGCCCGCATTGCCTTTCAAGGTTTGCCTAAGGCTCAAGGCAAACCTCACTCTCAGTCTCAGACACGAACACAGACACAGTCTTCTGCCAAGCCTCAGACGTCCTCGTCTGGTGGTGGTGGTGGTAAAGCACAGAAGCAGTCCTTCTCCTCGGCGGTTAGAGGTCGTGGTGCACCCTACCCTAAGAGGGGACAATCTTTTGGTGGTTCTAGGGGGTCGGGGCGCAAGCCCCACCCCCAATGAAACTCCCCCGAACAGGCCTTCCCGGTAGCCCCCGCACTGGTTGTGGCGGGCGGCCCGTCCAGGACCCTCACTTCCTGGCTGCAGCTAGTGGAGAGCAAGTGGGTTACCGGGATCGTTCGTTCGGGGTTCAGACTTCTCTGGTCAGGGGAAAAGGCACCTCTGACCAGGATAATCCCGCCTTGCAAACCTCCAAGAGATCCAGAGGCGAGAGCCGCAGTTCAGGGAGAGGTGACAGCCCTTCTCTCGAAAGGGGCGATAGAGGAAGTCTTGGACTTACGGTCCCCGGGGTTTTACGGCAGACTGTTTGTTGTACCGAAAGCCTCGGGGGCTTGGAGACCGGTTCTGGATCTGTCGACTCTGAACAAGTATCTCCAGACTGAAGTTCACGATGGAAACGCCGACCTCTGTGCTAGAGGCGCTTCGTCCAGGCGATTGGGCTACCTCAGTGGACCTTACGGACGCGTACTTCCATGTCATGATGCATGTCACGGACAGGAAGTGGTTGCGCTTCCGCTGGGGAGACAAGGCCTATCAGTTCAGGGCTCTCCCGTTTGGCCTTTCTCTCGCGCCATGGATTTTCACCATCGTGGTACGTCAACTCTGCGCTCTGTTGAGAAAAGAGGGCATTCGTCTGCGAGCTTACTTGGACGATTGGCTAATCAGGACAGGGATCTTTGCCACGTTCATACTCGCACGGTGCTCAGTCAGGCCGCTCAGCTCGGTTTTTCTGTGAACCTGGTCAAATCGGAACTGATTCCATCCCAGAAGTTCACTTACTTAGGGATGGAGTTCGACACTCTCAGTTGGACTGTCCGCCCGTCTCAGAAGAGGGTGGCCAAACTTCAAGACTTGCTCCGTGCGCTTCACGGAGAGAATCTGGCAAGTGTACGGGTTCTGACATCAATACTTGGCCAGATGGAGTCTATGGCTACGCTTATCCCACTGGGCAGGGTCCACAAAAGGCCTTTTCAGGCTGCCCTTCAGTCCCGGTGGGATCAGTCAACCCAGGGGTGGGACACTCAGATTTCTCTAGAGACCTGGTTTTTCGTGACCACACAGGTCTGGCTCCTTCCCTGGGTTTCACAGGGAGTCCCGATAGTTTGCCCGTCGCCAGAGATCGAGCTGTTCACCGATGCTTCTCTGACGGGGTGGGGGGCTCACCTGGGGGAGCATGTGGCGTCGGGGGTGTGGGACTTGTCTCAGCCCACACGCCATATCAATGCTCTGGAGTTGGAGGCCGTTTCGTTGGCCCTCCAAGCTTTCCTGCCGTTCGTTCAGAACAGTCATGTCAGGCTGCACACCGACAACAGGACTGTTGCGGCTTATGTGAACAGGCAGGGCGGAACGAGATCTCGCAGTCTCTCAGACAGTGCGTGCCTCATCCTAAAGTGGTGCGTTTCGCATCACATACTGCTGTCAGCCATCTTCCTGAAGGGCAGCTCGAACGTCCTTGCAGATGCGCTGAGCAGGGGAGACAAGGCCGTCCATTCAGAGTGGACTCTGTCTCACCAGTCCCTGCACCGTCTTTGGGAGCAGATAGAGAAGCCTCTAATCGACTTGTTCGCAACTCGGTATTCGGCGAGGCTTCCTCTGTTTGTATCCCCCTTCCCGGATCCTCTGGCGTGGGGCGTGAATGCGCTAGAATTGGACTGGACAGGGCTGACAGCCTACGCCTTCCCTCCGTTTTGTCTGTTGGGCAAAGTTCTCAGGATGGTCGACCTGGAGAGGCCAGCGCTGGTTCTGGTTGCCCCATTTTGGCCAAGCCAGCACTGGTTCCCGGACTTACTGCGACTGGCGGTTCGACCGCCTATCCCCATCGCAGTAAGAAAGGGAGAACTCTTACAACCCAGGTCAGGCATCCCTGACGAGAACCCTCAGGCCCTCAACCTTCACGGTTGGATTCTGTCAGAAGCTCTATGCTCAAGGCAGGGGCCTCTTCTGCCACTATAAACTTCGTGAAACATGCCCATAGGAAGTCGACCAGCTCGGTCTACTCGTCTCACTGGGCCTCCTGGGTGAAATGGTGTGTTCTTAACAGAGTTAAGCCCTTGGCACCAAGATCTATGCAGGTAGCCAATCATTTAGCCTGGCTAGCTGAACAGGGGGGGTCGGCATCTTCCCTTCGTGTTAGAAGGTCCGCGATTTCGTCAACGCTAAGGCAGCTAGGCCATAAGATCACTCTCGATGGGGTTGTCGCTAGTGTTATTAAGGGCGCCTCCCTTAAGGCCGCGCGCAAGAAGTCTCCGCTCCCTGCCTGGGATTTGTTGCTTGTGTTGAGATATTTGGCTTCTAACGAGTTTGAACCGTTACAGTCAACTAGTTTGGCTAACTTGACACGCAAGGCAGTTTTTCTAACTTTGCTCGCTACGTCTCGTAGAGGAAGTGAGGTTCATGCATTATCCGGCTTAGCTAAAGATATTTCAACCGAAAAGGATGGTTCGATATCTCTCAAATTCAGGCCAGAATTTGTAGCTAAAAATCAGAAACCAGGCCAAATTTCACCTGTCATTAACATTCCTGCCTTGAGCAACATTCTTGCTCCTGGAGACCCTGACATCGTTAACTGCCCAGTCAGAACGCTCAGCAGTTACCTGTCTCGAACGCAGTTCATTCGTTCTGAAAGTCAAAAATTGCTTTTCATTTCGCTCAATACGGCAAGGTGCAAAGATATTGCTAAGGTGACTTTGACCAAGTGGGTCTCCACATTAATCAGGCAAGCATACGCCTGGTGGAATTCTCAGTCCGGAGAGGTTAGGGCGGTTCTTCCCCTGACTTCGGCAAGAACTCATGAGGCAAGGGCATGGGCCTCCTCTGTGGCAGTGCTCCGATCAGGCCGTCTGGCCGATGTATTGGAGGCGGCCTATTGGAAATCGGAGGATGTCTTCATGAACTACTATCTCAGAGACATCTCCTTCTTGAGACAGGACGGCAGTTTTGCACTACCTTCTATGGTGGCCGCAGGACAAGTCCTTCTACTTTGATGTTTGGTGAGTACCCGCCACCTATAGTAGCAATCTGCTATTTGTGAGTTGGGTAAAGATATGTAATTTAATCCAAAATTTTATAAATAAATTTTCATTTAATTAATATACTTACCCAACTCACAACGTTTATTCCCTCCCGCCTCCCCGCTGTGGTTGGTACTGGGGTCTAAAAAAGAGTGAGTTGGGCTTCGTTTTGAAATGATAATATGGCGGCGTATGCGCACGCATACGGAAGTCAGACTGTCAATAGTCTGGCATTATGGGATGGATCACTTTCTTTTTTAGAGTGGTCTCCCTTGGTTACCAAGGGGACGCGTACAGCGTTACCAGCACTGAACTAGAGTTAATTGCTATTTGTGAGTTGGGTAAGTATATTAATTAAATGAAAATTTATTTATAAAATTTTGGATTATTGTGGTTCTGGCTCACTGAGCACTGATGTGTCGGTTTTTTTTCTGACAGAACCATTTAAGATGGTCACAGTTGCATGTGGTAGCTTCTTTTTTCAAAAAATCTACAGGACTTTTTTAGAAGTGTAATAAATTATATTTGGAATGAAGCACTTGTAAGTTAATGTAACTTATTCCAGTTTAGATGTATCACATTTTTAAAGTGCTTTGGATTGATAAACAGAAAACACAAATTAGCACTTTGCAACAAGCTGTACAAATAAACTATCTAACTCAGACTTGAGAGGTTGAGCCCTGCATAGTTTACTCATGGACTCACTAACAGACATCTGTGATGACAATGGTGCTGTTTGACCTTTTGTGATATCACTGCATATTTCTGTTGCTGTAGTTGTAGATTTTTAAGAAACCTTCACACATGTTGATTAATGAATTTTTTTACACCTAAATGCGTGTTTGTGTGTGTGTGTGTGTGTGCGTTCGTGCATGTGTGCGTTCGTGCATGTGTGCGTTCGTGCATGTGTGAGTGCGTGCATGTGGGCGTATGTGTGTTTTAATGAAACTATATATCTTCTCAGGAAGAATAATTATTTGTATTCATCAAGACTGTTGTTTATATAAGAATCGTACATTTATTTTAATGTTATGTTTTAGTCGTCCACTTGTCTTCATGTTTAAGCGCCATCAATGTAATTTCTCACATCGAGATAATAAAGTTAATATGATTTGATTTGTGCAGAGAGTTACACACTGTCGGACAGACAGGGCATGGCGTCATCAGAGTCGGTGGTGTCGGGCACGCTGTCCGGTCAGCTGAGCAGCCCCGAGATGGAGCCGCTGCATGTCAACACCGACGTGCGCCTCATGCTGACCGAGGTCCAGGGGTCGGGCACGGAGGGGTCAAGCTTCGGCAGCAACTGCAGCTCCCACGCTCTGCTCAACGCCGGCGAGCCCATCGAGGACAGGGAGCAGAAGATGACCATCTGAAAGGGAGGGGACAGTCTTGGGGGGGGGGGGGGGGGGGGGGGGATGTGAGGGGGTGGATGCCTTAGGATTAGACAGACTTGTAGGGTGGAGGGGTGTGAGGGGGACGATTGAATGGGTGATGGAGGAGAAAGTAGGGCAGGGGTTGTGCAGGCATGGGAATTGTCCGCCGAATGGCGGATTTCCGCCGAATTGTTTTTCTGTTCCGCCGAAAAAGCAAAAGTGTCCGCCGAAAAAATAAAGGGGGGAGGCACACAAAAAAAGCACCGGTTACTTTTGCCTTTGGGCAAAAGCCCGCGAAAACTTTCCGTACTTTGTTCACGCACTGCTACCGCCCGCCTCAGTTACTTGAACTTTTATGTTTGAAAGTAAACCAGATTGCACAGATTGTGTTACAAGTTACATTTTCCTGTTTGTCTCAACAGATCAATTTTTTTAACAAATTTAAACCATATAATACATGTATATATTTTTTTTCTTCAAAAAAGCAAAAATTGGTACTAAAAACTCGGATTCTAAAAACAGAATTTAATGGCAAACTTGGAGCTCAGATGACACCAGATTGCACCATCTGGGTTCTTTGGAGAAATTTTTTTCCGGGGGGGCATACCCCCGGACTCCCCTAGTAAAGCTAGGCGCTTCGCGCCGTCGACTTGACGCTTCGCGTCTTCAGTTATAAATTTTCAGCCTTTTTTACAATTTTCAATTCCCATGCCTGGTTATGGGAGTGCACAGTGCCACACACAGAGGGATGACTGCCACCATTGATAGAAACGTGGAGTGAGGGGAGAGGTGGGACACTAAGGGTTAGAGTGATGACAGACACACTCTGACCATTGCTCGACTGAAGACTGTGATCATACACTCTTCAAAAAAAGTTAAGGATCACTTTTTTACAAGCACGCCACACAAAACAGACAAGACCGAATTCTTTTTTTTAAAAAATTATATAATTGAACAACCAACGAGTAATGACAAACAAAGCAAAGATCGAACGCGGCAGCGACAATTTAGCTAGAGTGTGTCAAACGTGACAACCCTCGAAAATGGAATTTACAACAATGTGAATCAGTGTCAATATCGCATGTGCCCTCCGTTGTGTGCCAGGCATTCAACACATCGTTGGCGCATGGAGTGGATCAGGTTGCATATGAATGCTCTGGGAACTCCATTCCACTCCTGCTAGAGCCATTGCAGCAGTTGACCCAGATTGGCAGGAGGAGGGTGATGTTGCTGTACCCGACGACAAAGCTCGTCCCACATGTGCTCTATGGGGTTCAGGTCCGGGCTGTTGGCTGGCCACAGCATCCTGTTGACCCTGGCCTGCTGGATGAAGGTGTTTACTGCTGCAGAGCGATGGGGAGGTGCGTTGTCATCCTGAAGAATCGCACGAGGGCCGATCGTTTGGAGGGCTGGAACGACCAGGGGTTGCAGGATCTCATACTGGTAGCGGACACCGGTCAAGTTGCCCACTACATGGTACAGAGGTGTCCTTAGACGTGTGCTGATCCCTCCCCAGACCATCACAGAGCCTCCGCCAAAACGCTGTCGTTCCAGAACAGCGCCTTCTGCGAAGCGCTCTCCGCGACGCCTCCACACTCGGATGCGACCATCAGCAGGTTCCAAGCATAAGCGGGACTCATCTGTAAACACCTGAGCCCACTGCTGACGTTGCCACCTCACATGTTGAGTGCACCAGGCTCGGCGAGCTGCTCGGTGATTAGCAGTGAGGGTTGTTCCTCGGCCTGGACACCTTGCACGCAAGCCAAAGTTATGTAAACGGTTTCGGATCGTCTGACCACTAACAACAGTGTTGGTGGTAGCTTGTAGGCGTTGCCTAATGTTGTTTGCCGTAGCCATTCTTTGTTGCATGGCCTGCCTCTGAATGAAGCGATCCTCTCTTTGTGTGGTGACTCTGGGCCGACCAGAACGTTGTCGCTCCTGCACTCTTCCAGTTGCGTGGAATCTCTGTTTTAGTCTGATGATGACAGAGGGAACCACTGCAAGCCTCTGGGCCACTTGCCTGGCAGCAACACCGTCTTGTAGCCACCCTATTGCCCTTCCTCTATCCAAATCGCTCAGTTTTCTTCGTGGGGGCATGTTGCTACTGTGCATAATTGCGTCAGCGTGTCAACCTTTAAACACAAGCTGGTGAGCGATGTTCATAGCCAGCACCCTGTTGTAGCACGTGCATCACAACCTTTTACCCTGGCATGCGTTCCGCAAATTTCATGGGGCTATAAAAAACACCCTTTTTCTTCCAAAATGCAGAAGCTTTTGAGGAGTCCCACAAAGGGAAATAACTCTGCCTGCCAAACAAAATTCTAGGTCAAGACTCATTGTTCATTCGTTTTTTTAACCGATCCTTAACTTTTTTTGAAGAGTGTACTCTATGGGGTCGCATGGCTGTGAGAAATGACTCCAAGGCACGCACTTTTGACTGCTGTGCTTAGAAAATCTCTTGCCTTCGTTGCCACTGTTAGTGAAACATGGAAACCACATCTTAATGATGGGCCCATGGTAATGTTTTTGTGTAGTCCTGGAATCAATATGATCCTGAAAAGATCTGCCGTATGGATTTTGTGGAGTTGAGTTTTGCTGCAGAATATAATGTGTACATAATGGCCGATCATTCACAGCTTATATGGCTTTGCACATTGCTTGCACGTTTTCATCATCTTTGGGTTATGCATTCACTTGAGAAAGTCTCTTTCTACGCAACAGTAGATCTTGTACTTGGTGCAGGTTACTGACTTTATAACTGCAGGCACAGTATCTTAATATGCCTGACAAAAATATTTCATCTTTCTTATGCTTTGCAAAATTGTCAGTTTGAGGGCGCCTGTCATTGTCCACTGCAAAATCAGCTATGTTTGTAGTTGAGAAGCTGGAGGGAATACTGAAAATAGTGAACCAGATAATTGTATGTGCTTCTTTTACATGAGTATCCCGGCTTTCTGTCGAATCACACACAATCTAGGTTATTACACTCACATACAGGAAGATTGAATTATTTGTATGTATTTCTGTGATCTATTTATGTGCAATGTGTATACATGCTACGGTTCTTGGGCCTGATCGGTAATAACAAGATCAAATGATATAGTGTTAAGTACTCTTAAATATACGGGCAAGTGAGAGGTATATTGAACTAGTTTACTTACAACGTAGACGGTAAGAATGATTGAATATTCAGTCAGTGCTTCTTAGTGTATGTGGTGCCCGTTGACTGGTTGGTCGTAGCTCTCATTTGGTTTATTCTTTTCAGAGTGCCCGTGTCCTTGTCTTGGGGTAATAACAATGGAAGGTTGAAATGTAGTGGGGAGCACAGTCGGTACAGGTTTGCAGCCACATCGGAGAGAGACAAAAGCAGGAGAGAATGATTGTGTGTGTGTGTGTGTGTGTGTATGCATGCGTGTGTGTGTTTGGTTGCTTGTTTATAGAGAGTTTACTAAATGTGCAAAGACTTTGGCTGTGCTGTAAATTAAATCCTTTTTTATGAAGTGACTGTGTGTAAAAGCACGTTTGATAACTATAAGATCTGTGTCGTAACTGATCACTCAAGTTTTGTGCTTTTAATTGATTTGTCTATGTTTGATTTTGTCCGTACCTGGATTTCATTTGTGTAACGTGATGTATAAGCAGAATTAAAGAATGAAAACTGATATCTGAAGGTGTGTTGTTTTCTGTGTGTCAGAAGTAGGGCCTACATATCAGACAGACCAACAAACAAACCAACACTGAACTTAATCAGAAACATTGCATGACTTGCAAAATGTTCCATAACAGGAGTGATACTTTTTCAATGTTGTCTGAAGTTGTCACTTCTGTCGGCTGTCTTTGTGAAAGATCTCGATTCCAAACACTTTCTTACAAGACAGGATTCTTAGTATGCATGTCAAGCGCCATTTGCCGATCAGCGCGATCTTAAGATGGCGCAGAACCATATGACGGTCCGCAGAGTTCACATTGGGTTATTTTTTACATTATTTTAGTCAAGTTTTGACTAAATGTTTTAACATAGAGGGGGAATCGAGACGAGGGTCGTGGTGTATGTGTGTGTGTGTAGAGCGATTCAGACTAAACTACTGGACCGATCTTTATGAAATTTTACATGAGAGTTCCTGGGTATGAAATTCCCAGACATTTTTTTCATTTTTTCGATAGGTAATAATAATAATAATAATAAGAACATTTATATAGCGCTAAATCAAAAACTTTCGTTAAAAAGGCTTGCTCTAAGCGCTTGACATCTAAACTAAAAACGTCATTCACACTCTTTACAATGATGTACAAGAACTTCATGTCACACTCTTTCATTCAGTATAGCACCATTCACACAGTTGTTATTCTGTACAAGACAATAAGTTAGTCTAACATTTAGAATGTTCATAAGATGAAAACAAGAGAAAACCAGACTGATTAAAACAACTGCTTAGTGCTAACAAAGCATGAATCTTAATGATAACGTAATACATGTTTAACTGTTAAGACCATAAAAAAAAACCTATATGCTAAAATAACTTCGAACTTTTAAGAACTTCTTATAAGATACACAGCACATCTAGATAAACACCAGAATGATAAAACAAAAGGCAACTCGTTAAAACTATTAAATGCATCAATGTCTAAAACACGAAAGACTCAAATATAAGATACACAATTCTCTAGAATTGTTTATTAAAACTGAAACCGACCTGCTCAAAGTAAACCATACCCACCCCCTCCCTACCCACCCCCAACCCTCCTCCTACACTAAATACTAATTATTTCTACTCTTAACTTCCCAACTAGACGTTATCCATAAACTATGCACAGGAACATGTGTGTCAGCATTATGTGGCACCGACATGACTTGTGCATATCTAGCTTACAGCTAAGGGTTAAAGTTAAAGGACTACTGCAGTGAAAAATTATATTTATAATAATTTAAAACAAAAGGCAAAAATAACAAGCTGAATAGAGATGGAACCGTTACAGAACAGGATGGCAAAATGTTGCGACTTTAGGAGTTGTGTTTCTGGAAGAGGTGAGTTTTGAGTGCTCGCTTGAATGACTGTACTGACTGAGAGTGGCGAATGTGAGAGGGGAGAGAGTTCCATTGAGTAGATGCGCAAAATGCAAAAGTGCGTTGTCCATATGCTTTTGATTTTGTGTGTGGGATGACTAGGGTGCGGCTATCAGAAGAGGAGCGGAGTTGTCTAGCAGGAGTGTATACAGTGAGAAGTTCAGAGAAATAAGCAGGAGACGAGGCAGAGAAGAAGTGAAAGCAGAGAGTGGACAGTTTGTATTCAATGCGGGCTTGGATGGGTAACCAGTGGAGTGTGCGGCGAAGTGGTGTGACATGATCATATTTTCGTGCTTTGAGGATCAGGCGTGCTGCAGAATTTTGAACTTTCTGTAGTTTGTGCAGGAGGTAGAGTGGACAGCCAGAGAGAAGAGAGTTACAGTAGTCAAGTTTAGAAAGAACAAGAGAGCAGACTAGAGTGTTTGTAGTTTGAACGGACAGAGTATGGCGGATGGTTGCGATCTTGCGGAGTTCAAAGTATGCGGACCTACAGATGTTGGAGATGTGCTTGTTGAGTGTCATGTCTGAGGAGATGGTGAAGCCGAGGTTTCTAGCTGAAGAAGAGAAAGAGTTACGTTAAAATTAATATTAAAAGTCCTACGGTTTTGAGCCATTAAGGACTTGAGTGTTTGTCCGCTTTCAAAAAGAGGAAAGAAAGAAACAAAAAATAAGGAGAGGAGGGCAGGGGGTGGGGTTGAGTTGATAATGCTCTGTGGAATTTGTTAAAATGAAAAGTAGTTAAGATGTTTCTTGGTAAGAATTATAAGTCTGTATTCTATATCTTGAATAACGGGCTTGTAATATTATTTTTATTTTATTTCAAATCGAGTTAAAAAGTGGAACCTTTCAGGATCACCAATAAAACCAAATAGATGAGCAAGTAAGAGGAACACGAACAATAAATCTCAAAACTTTTTACAAATAAAAGGATTAAGATGTAAGCCACGAAGGCCGTGGTAATAAAAACAATATGTACAGTTTGGCGACTAATGGGCCTTGGGTGAGGATATGTTGTCTAGAAGGTAGTCGCTGGAATCAGGAGGGATGGCGGGAGCCACTCGACCTCAAACTGAAACACGCTGATGTGATAATCTGGGCTTAGTTATACCCACAGCCCCATGTCCGAGTCCCTGACCAGTCGGCACAGCAGCAAGCTGTGTGACCAGCCTAGAGAACTGCTACTGCGCAGATAATCCTGGGGACTCAGACCATGGAGCTGCATATGGTCATATAAGGTTTTAAAGGTAATTCTATTTGTAGCGCATGGAGCGAAAATGTGTTGAAATGAATAGGGTTCTCCACAATGGCAGGACTTGTTAAAGATATGGAAGCGGCAGCCGCCGGCACGGAGGCGTCTGAAGATAGTGAGGAGGTTTGTTGGGAGATCGGGGTGTAGATCGTTCATATCAATGGGTTGATAGGACAGAGATGTTACGTACTGACTTCGAATGAGTTTACGGATTTTACTGTAGAACTCGGTTACTGAGTAGCCGATGTTAGTGTTAGCTGGGCTAGATTCTGCCGCTTCTTTGGCAGCGACATCCGCCAGTTCATTTCCCCGGACCCCTACGTGAGAGGGGACCCAGAGAAATGATACGGATGTGCCGGATGAGATTAACTGGTGACATATAAAGAGGATTTCTCTTTGTAGCTCTGCCCGATTTGATGTGTTTCGATGCAGAGCTTGTAATGAAGAGCGCGAGTCAGAGCAGAAAACTACCGCACGCGGTGTGACTGGGAGGTCATTTATAAAAGTGCATGCCATGAGCAAGGCAAATAGCTCGGCTGAGAATATGGAGATGTCTTTATTAAGAGTATATTTCCTTGAGATTTTGAGATCTGGGATCACAAAGGCGCAGCCAACGCTGCCGTCTGCAAATTTGGATCCGTCAGTAAAGACTTTTAAATGCTCCGAGAATTTGTAGTTTAGGGTTTCTTTTGTAACAGTAGCTAGGTAGACGGGGTTATCTTTTTTGGTAGTATTATCTTCACTGTCGTATATGATAGTAGGGGTTTCCTCAAGCCAAGGCGGGTAGGAGGGCGGGGGGACCCTGGCCAGCTCACTGACCTTCACCCCGCTATCGGCTAGAATGCGGTTTACTGTGTCGGATAAGGGTAGCGTTTTGGCCAAGAGTTGAGTGCTATGTTTGGTGTTGGCCTCATAATTTTGGTGCTGAGGAAAAAAGTCAGTCAGGACCTCGCAGGCAGAGTTCTCTACCGCGTGGGCTCTGACAGCATACTGAGCTGAACGGAGTTTTATCTCATCCACAAGGGGCAGCCACCCACACTCGCTGTAGACTCGACTCTTACTCGCTTGTTGGGAGAGTCCCAGAGCTATTTTGAGCGCCCTGCACTCTATGATAGCCAGTTTTTTCATGAGCGCCGGGCGCGTCGCGAAATAAGCTTCGCACCCGTAAAGGAGGCGGGAGCGAATTAATGCCCGCACTACCTCTGTGACACACTTACGTCCTCTGGCCCAGGATTGGGACGCCAGGTAGCGTATGATATAAAGATCCTTGTTGGCCTTATTGATCAGATGTTCGATATGACTGGTCCAGTTAAGTCGGGTATCGATGATAACGCCGAGGAACTTAACTTCTGAGCTCGGTTTGATAATATCACAACCTATCTTTATACTGCAGTTCCTGTACAGTTGTCTACGGGAGACAACAAGAAAGACTGTTTTATTTGAGGCTAGTTGGAAGCCGTTGGTGTACATATATTGACAGAGGTTGTCGATTTTAGTTTGGTAAGAAGATAAGTCAACAGTGTTGGTAACTCTGTTATGGCGTGGTCTATTAGTGTCTATTAAGGCGAGGTCGTCCGCATACAGAAGTACACTGGCACCGTCAACCTTAACAGAAGTAATGTCATAGAGCATGATGCTGAATAAGTTTGGCGCGATGATACTGCCCTGGGGAACCCCCATGTCCAGCGCATGGGTTTCGGACACCGAAGAGCCCACTCGGACAGACATCTTGCGATTGCTGATGAAGTTTTTGATGAATTGGTACATGTGGCCAGAGACACCGATTCTGCCGAGTTTTAGGAGTAGACGAGCATGCCAGACGCTGTCGTACGCAGATTTAATATCAAAGAAGGTTCCAAGAAGAGAATTATTACTATGTGCCAAGGTCTTTTTGATTTTTTCAGTGACGTGCACAATGTGGTCCGCACACGAACGACCTTGCCTAAAACCTGCCTGGCATGTAGGAATGATATTGTGTTTATTGAGGTGGAACTCCAGCCTCTGGTTCACCACACGCTCAAAGATCTTGCTGAGGTGGGGGGTTAGTGATATGGGGCGGTAACTGCCAGGTAGATTGCCCGGTTTTCCGCTCTTCAATACTGCTACTACTTGTGAGTCTGACCACGCTGCGGGGATAGTATCCTTTAACCAGCATAGGTTGAAAAACTGAGTGAGCAACTTAACAAAGTTAGGTGGTAGATGTTTTATCATGTGATATGATATTGGGTCTAAACCTGTGGATTTTTTTGGGTCTTTCACAGAAGAGATGGCGTTTTGGACTTCTTTTGCCTTAAACATGCAGTTTATAGGCAACTGGTTGTCATCTGGGGGGTATGTGAAACCCTTCTCCTGATCTAACCTATAATTGAGTCGTTCAGTATCTAGGGATTTTGATTGACTATTTTTGGCAAAAGTATCTGCTAATAGGTTTGCCTTTTCAGAGTCAGTTGTGGTCATTTTATCACCCGATAGTAGTGGCTTTTCTTTAGTTCTGTATCTACATTTAAATCTGCGGATTTTCTTCCAGATTTTGCCACAGTCTTTGTAATCTTTAGTTTCTTTGTGGACAAAGTTTTCCCAGTTTTGAAGTTTAGCCTCAGCGGTGATCTGGTTAAATTGTATTTCAGCTGACTTCATATTCGTGAAGTTAGCGTCTGAGCAGTGCCTGAGATATGTCCTAATGTGATATCGCTTGTTTGCCAAGGCTTCATCACAGTCTGCATTCCACCACTCATTCCTTTTGGCCTTACAGTTAGGATTTACTGATTTAAGCGGAATGTGATTATTGGCAGCAGTGAGTATACATTGACGTATGTTATTGTAAGAGGCTTCGATGTCATCCGTAAGGAGAGTTTCCTCCCTGACACCCTCGAGCTCCGCACGGAAGCTGTCCCAATTTGCCTGTTTGTAATTGTACTTTTTTCTGACCTCCGAGTTATTGCGATTAGGGGCGAAGTGGCGGAAGGTAAGAACAATGGGTAAGTGATCGGAGCCGAGGGCGTCCGGGAAAACGTTCCAGTCGATGTCAGTGACTATGGCATTTGAGCAAAGGGAGAGATCGATTGCTGACGGGGAATGGTCAGCTCTGTCTGGAAGTCTGGTTGCCGAGCCATCGTTTAGTATACAAAAGTCAGTTTCCAAAATGACGTCAGCAAGGTTGCTATTGGCATGTTTGTATCTAGGGTTAGCAGAGTCCCACAGAGGGTGGTGATTATTAAAATCACCCATCACGCACCAGTGTGCCCTGCCATGATCCAGGGATTTTAGCCAGTCGGTAGTTCCTTTTTTATTACACCCGTGGGGGTAATATATGTTAACTATGTTGAGGTTTTTGGATCCTTTTATTTCGATTTCAACAGCACATGTACTGAGATTTTCTGAACTAGGGATGAGAGGTGCAAAGGGTTTATAATTTAAGGAAGACTTTAGATAAATAGCTGTTTGAATGAGTTGCCCTGAGCCCTTTTGCTCTACTATGGGAGGGAAGTCAAAACCATCTATAGAAGGCAGTAGGGAGCGTTTTCTCTTGATTGACTGGATAACTAAGATGTCAGCAGAGTGATTTGATATATAATTATATAGCTGAGAGAAGTTAGAGTTGATAGAGCGACAGTTCCACTGTAATATGATAAATCCGTGACCGCTTTCACCTTGTTCAGCCATTTTAACACGCACAAAGAAGGTAAGTTAAAGGGCAGATTTAAAATAGGTTAAAAAGTGGTTTTGACAGCTTTCATATCCGTCACGGACAACTGCTTGGCACCAGCAAGGGCGCCCAGCGCCAGAGTGGCGCCGCCCGGAATGAAGCGTTCAACCTTGGTGTTGGAGAGTTGTGTGTATGTAGCTGAGAGGGAGTCGATCAGGTCGAGAGGGCTCTGCATCTGTCTGGCCTTAACCATGAAGCCGAGGCACTGCTCGATGAAACCTTGAAGGCCTCTTTGTTGTTCATTTAAATTTGCATATTGCTCTCCTGTTTTTAGCTTATCTAGTGCAGCGTCGGCTAGCTCAAGCTCTGCCTTCTCCTGCTCCTCCCTCATCTGCTGCTTTATTTCCTGTTCAGTTTTAAGTTTGTATTCTCTGAATCTCTGGGCCAATCCCTCCTCCATTCTCCCCATCAACCTCTCGAAGAGCTGCTCTTCTTTCGAGTCCTCCTTCCTGTTCTGGGCTTTGCGTAGGAGGGAGGCCTTTAACCCGGGGGTCCCATGAAGCGGCGCCTCTGCCCGAGCCGTCTGAGACTTACAGGGCGCCTGGGGGCCAGGATTTGGATTTTGCGAAGTTGTTTGGTGCTTCGCGGTTGCAGCAGAACTGTCCGCATGAACTGGAAGGAGTGTATTGTCATGTTCGGTCATTTTGTTTTTGATTTCTTGTATTTTATTTACTTGCCCACCCAGGGGGGGTCTCTGGACAGCCAAAGAGTACCCGGACCGGGGGGTTGAGGTCCGCCGGATCGGTTGCGGAGGGGGACGCCAGAAGGAGTCCCTCATTTCCGCTGGGGCAGTCGCTGTTTTATTTTGTTGTTTGGCGAGCTCGCGCCGCGCCCGATCCAGGGCCTCAGAATATGGTATGTATGCTGCCGACCTGATCTTATTGGCCTGCAGCCTCAGTCTCATTTCCGGGCATCCAAGATAAGCGGCGGAATGCTCGCCCTTGCAGTTTACGCAATGTTTGGCCTTGGTGCACGTCGCTCCGTCGTGGCCCTTGGAGCCACATCGGGGGCAGATCTGCACTTTTGATTTGCATTGTTGTTTTAGGTGCGATAGTCTCTGGCACTTCGTACAGCGCCGCACTGGAGGAGTGTAGGGTTCGACGCCGTACACCTCACTCTCCAGAACGACGCTGTCTGGAAGAATTGCCGTTGTAAACGTGACACGGACCGCCTGAGACGGTTTCCCATCCCTAAGGAGAAGACGGCGAAAAGATCGAACCGAGGAGGGGCCCTTTTCTACAAGACTCCCATCCTCCATCCGGACGCGCACGCCCACTGCCATCTCAGACAGGTCTGTTCCTGAATGTATTGTGGGTATGCGTTTAATGACACCTTCGGTTGTTACCTCCGGACGGTGGCATTTCACTTTGATGCCGCCGATCGAGTCCAGCCTCAATAGCTTGTTTTGTTGTGATGCTGAGGAGCACCCTACCAGGACGCTCCCAGCTGCCAGCATGCGTATTTCTTTGACCTCGCCGATGGCAAGGTCAAAAGTTTTTTTCCTCCTGAGGCCGAGTCCCTGCAATGTTGCAGGGCCCTCCTTCAGGTCCTGCACCACCACGGGGAACTCTAAGAAGGAGGGAGGAGGTTGCTTGGGTTGGTAAAGAAGTTTTCTTCGGGGTCTTTGTTTTGTGTGTGTGTGTGTATTGGCAGGTGGTAGTGGCTGTTGAGTTGTCTGGTTTTCTTGTGATTCAGTTAGGGGTTGGGAGGTGTCGACCCCCCGGGCAGATGTTGCATGGGAAATACCTGTGTTTCCCTGAAGAGGGGGACCCTCGCAGAGGACCTTTTGCTTCTTTTTCTTTTTGGGCTTCTTACGATTGACTTCGGTGAAGTCTTCCTCAAAATTATCAGTAATCTGAGAGCGTGGGGGGCTATCCCGGAAGAGAAGAGATTCCGGAGAGCTCTGCCCCCCCTCAGGGTCGTCCTCCCGCAATCTCTTTCTCTTGAAAGGAGAAGATATGCTGGTTTTCTCATTGGTGATTGCTTTATTAAGCTGTTTGGATTTTGGGGACTGACCAGTCCGGCTGGCCCGGTCAGTCTCATTCAGTGATTCCATGGGAATATCTGGGGCGCGGTCAGAACCGCTTGCTGTTTGGTCCATATTAAGGGACCAATCTTGCTCCCTCAGAGCAGTGGTGTCCGTTGGAAGGTAGTTATCTACCCAGATGAACGTTTCCCGCCTATCAGCAAAGGTGGTGTTTGGCAGTTTGTGTTTAGCAACTTGGCTCATCACTTACAAGGTACGGTACGGTTACCAAGAAAAAACAAGCCAAACAGCTCAGGGTTAAAAAGGCAGGATAAAAGCAGGGTAACAAAAGCGTCCCTAGACAAAGAGTGAGCTGAAGCTCACCCCTCTAGCGACTTTCACTTCTCTCCCGAGAAACACGAGGACTCCTGCAGGGCGAGTGGGAACGCCACCAAGGGCAGCTAGCCCCCTTTCTGGACCCACGCCAAGAGCAGAGGGAGCTGTGTCGTGTGTTTAAGACACAACGAAAATGTGATTGTCCCCCTTTACCCTCAGGAATTCGGGAGAAAATCGCTATTTGAGCACTGACTTGGCTATGTAAGCTCGAGGTGCGTTAAAGCAGTCGCTATGTAATCAGCATGTTTGCTTGTGAAAGAACGCACTCTACGCTGCCGTGTAAAGGCAGAAGGAAGCAAGTCCATGAAACATAGTTTCGAGAAAATCGACTTTTTGTGTTTGCATCACTGTTTTGGAATGAAAAGCCTAAAATGATGTTTTTGTTTGCTGATAACATGAAGGACATTATTGTGCGTTTCTGCTATGAATATTAAAACCCTCTTTTGATTCATCACTTAGAAATAATGATTTTTGTGGACTTACTGCCTTTTGCCGAATTAATTCCCCAAACTCATTCACTCAAAAATAATGGTAAAAGGCAGTAAGAGGACATACTGCTTTCTGCCAAATTATATCCCGACTTAAATCTTATTTTTTAAAAATGGCAAAAAGCAGCATTGGACTTACTGCTTTCTGCCATATTATATCCTGGGCGATATATCTGGCTGAGAAAAGGGCATAGAGCAGCAAGTGGACTTACTGCTTTCTGCTAATTTATTATCTCCGAAAATTGAAAGTAAAAGAAAATACACGCAACACTGCTTTTGGAACTTTTTTTCAAATGTGACTTTACGTCCAATGATTTCGTGAATTTCTGAATGCACAAACAACTTCCTTGGTGAACAATCTTGTATTTTCTTTTGTGATTAACTGAGACAAATGTTCCCGTTTTCTGAAATTTCAACACATGCTCAAGTTAGTCTTTGTCTTGGTTCCTCGTTTTGCTTATCGATCTGTGGTCGCTCACTCATGATTAACTTTATTGTTAATCCGTTCTTGTGTCATTGATATCGTTTAAAAAGACCATTATTTTTAATACAAGTCTTGATACTCTCTTTTGATATTCACAAGACAAATATTGACTTGAACGCAAGTCTTTTAACATTAAAATAAAAATCTAAGAAAACGTTTACACACACACACACGCTTTTTATCCTGCTGCTTGTCTGTAACACACACACACACACACACACACACACACACACACACACACACACACAGACACACACACACACACTTTTCTTTCCTTCTCACTGTCTTTCTCGCTTTCGTTTGCTAATAAGAATTAGAATCCAGGATCTGACAATAAGACGTTTTATTTATTGAGTTTGACTAACGATTTACAAAGAACACAAAATTAAAGCAACAGCATGACAAAAATAACTAGTGCGTCAAGCCGCCATTATACCAGAATTAAGAATAGGTCATCGTGCAGTCTTGATTTCCAAAGTACATGAAATTGAAGCAACAGCATGACAAAAAGAACTGGTTTGACAAGCCGCCATTATACCAGAATTAACAATAGATAATCGTGCAGTCTTGATTTCCAAAGGACACAAAATTAAAGCAACAGCAAGACAAAAAGAAATGGTTTGACAAACCGCCATTATACCAGAGTTAACAATATTATCGTGCAGTGTTGACTTTCAGCTGAAGTGTTCCACAGTCTTGAAAACTGTGTGATAAACTATATAAACATTTGTAGTTGTACACCATTTGCTACATTTGCTAGTAGAATTACATAGTAATTCACACACTGTCCACAAACATTGTAGTTGAGTGTTCAACTAGCAAAACCACAAACCTGCAAACTATGATGTAGTATATTTATTTATCACCCCATCTACCCCAGTTACAGTCTACATCCCTTCTAAAACTATTAACTGACATTCTGCCATCTGGCTGATGACAATTATCAACTACAGCGATTAACTGGATGCAGATTTTTTTCCATGAGCCTGTTTTGATAACTAACAAACAACATACAATCCCCCCCCCCCCCCCACCTCCTCCCCCTCCTCGTCCCCACGTTCTGCATCTCTGCGCTCAGCATCTGTTATTGTCAAACTGAAAGTTGTCAGTATTACTCCTCTTCCTCTTCTTTGGCCCATAACCGTCGTATGTTGCTGGCATTTTCATTTGGGCAAGTTCCATTGTGGCCTCTTCTCCTGCAAGCCGAGGTGGTTGTATCTCGCAGTTGCAACCTGCCAGCAACGCTTACACATCTGTCAAATGAAAAAGGCAGCAAAAGTGAGACATTTTATTGACAAATCTCCTCCCCACCCTCCTTCACATCATCCTTTTCCTCTCCCGCGCACATCACCTCCCCCCCCCCCCCCCCCCCCCCGGGCTACTATAATGACAAACGATTACTGCTGCTGCTGCTGATACTAATACTACTGCAACTTTCTTTCTTTATTTGGTGTTTAACGTCGTTTTCAACCATTCAAGGTTATATCGCGACGGGGAAATGGGGGAGATGGGATAGAGCCACTTGTCAATTGTTTCTTGTTCACAAAAGCACTAATCAAAATTTGCTCCAGGGGCTTGCAACGTAGTACAATATATTACCTTACTGGGAGAATGCAAGTTTCCAGTACAAAGGACTTAACATTTCTTACATACTGCTTGACTAAAATCTTTACAAAAATTGACTATATTCTATACAAGAAACACTTAACAAGGGTAAAAGGAGAAACAGAATCCGTTAGTCGCCTCTTACGACATGCTGGGGAGCATCGGGTAAATTCTTCCCCCTAACCCGCGGGGGGCAATACTACTGCAACGAAAATGATGTAAAGATGTTGCTCGTTTTAAAATATACCTCTTCAGCCCGAGAAAAGAAAGGAATGAAAAAATGTTGCACGCTATTTTTGGCTGTGTCAGTGAAACATACCTTGTTTTGGGCCCTTGAACATAAAGGGTCAGTGGTGGCGAGTATCCCTCAGTGTGCTGCAGCTGTCGTCGCTGCCTGTCCCACTTCGACTCACATTTCTGTCAAATACAATAGGACATAATACTTATTCCGATGGTTGGAAGCACAAAGAGACCGGAGAACAATCCTCCAGTATAATGTCATACTGTTCCAGATCTAACACGCTGTCAGCGCTCAAGACCACAAGTCACTCATTCTAGATCAAAACAACTATCTCTTTGTATTAGAAACATGCTAAATGCATCCATAAATATCATGATGAAAATACGGAGCAGAAGTGAATAGTCAAGAAGTCACGGTAGAAGTAGCGTACAACAACAAAACTATAATAAATGGGCATTTGAACTATGGCATTTTACTTGCTAGCTCCGTAATGCAAGTGCACATTAGAATACCCAAATCAGTCAGAAAATCAGTGTTGTCGTTGTAAATTCCCATACACCTAGAGAGAGAGAGTCATTTCAGACCGGAACGCAAAACTGCCAACAACAAAAATGAAACAAACAAACCAACTTACTGTTGCTTCGGATAGTTGAACACGTCGGCAGCAGCTCTCATCGCCATTTTCCCCGACAAAGGCCAGGGAAATAATGATACAATAAGCTTAGTTCTGATTGGTTAACCGCAGTCAGGATTACAAAAGGGTGAACGCGATTGGCTAATGGACATAGAGCGCTAAACCATGCAAACTCGTTTTGAGGCTTGCAAGGAAGTAAGTCCAGTGCAAACCTGAAAACCAAAAGTCTCTGGACTTGCTTCCATTTGCCGATTTTTATCCTTTGATTAATTTTTTTTTAGTGGACTTACTTCTTCAAAAAGTCCATAAATATTGATCGCACATCTTAGAAATTTTGACACAAGATGCGCCTTTTTCCCCTCTGCATTATGATATGAAAATCTCATTTTTACCAAATTTGGACTTACTGCCTTCTGCCAATACACGGCAGTACGGGCCAGCAACTGCAGTGAATTACTCGTGCTGAGTGTGACATGACATGCACGTGACAGAACACGACAGAGAAAGAGATGTCGGTATTGCCTACTTGGACAGACGAAGGTTGAGAATTTGGGAACTTAGTGGACTTTTTCATGCACAGAAGTGCCTCTGTCTTATCATCATTTAGTTTTAACTTATTTTCTACCATCCATGACTTAACATCTAAGATACAGGTCTGAATGGTCTCAGTGGATGGCGGCATGTGTCTCAGCGGGGGAACTAGGCTTATACAACTGGGTATCATCAGCAAACTGAAGACTGGTTTGAAACGGAATGATTTTGAATGAGGGCAGACAAGGGTTTGGTATACATAATGAAGAGGACAGGGCCAAGTACAGAGCCTTGAGGGACACCGAAAACAAGGGGGGCTGGGGCTGATCTCTGGCCATCGACAAGCACAGCCTGAGTTCTATCCGTAATAAGATGAAATTGTTTTTAAATGTCTTTTATGACGTCATATCCGGTGTGTGTCTGTGCATGTGTGTGTGTAGAGCGATTCAAACTAAACTACTAGACCGATCTTTATGAAATTTTACATGAGAGTTCCTGGGTATGAAATCCCCAGACGTTTTTTTCATTTTTTCGATAAATGTCTTTTATGACGTCATATCCGGCTTTTTGTAAAAGTTGAGGCGGCACTGTCACATCCTCATTTTTCAATCAAATTGATTGAAATTTTGGCCAAGCAATCTTCGACGAAGGCCGGACTTCGGTATTGCATTTCAACTTGGTGGCTTAAAAATTAATTAATGACTTTGGTCATTAAAAAATCAGAAAATTGTAAAAAAAAAAAAATGTATAAAACGATCCAAATTTACGTTCATCTTATTCTTCATCATTTCCTGATTCCAAAAACATATAAATATGTTATATCTGGATTATAAACAAGGTCTGAAAATTACAAATATAAAAATTATTATCAAAATCAAATTTCCGAAATCGATTTAAAAACAATTTCATCTTATTCCTTGTCGGTTCCTGATTCCAAAAACATATAGATATGATATGTTTGGATTAAAAACACGCTCAGAAAGTTAAAACGAAGAGAGGTACAGAAAAGCGTGCTATGCAGCACAGCGACACCACTACCGCGCTGAACAGGCTCGTCAGTTTCACTCCGTTTTGCACAAGCGGCGGACTACGGTCATTGTGAAAAAATGCAGTGCGTTCAGTTTCATTCTGTGAGTTCCACAGCTTGACTAAATGTAGTAATTTCGCCTTACGCGACTGTTACATTTAGTCAAGTTTTGACTGAATGTTTTAAGCATAGAGGGGGAATCCAGACGAGGGTCGTGGTGTATGTGTGTGTGTGTGTGTGTGTGTGTAGAGCGATTCAGAGTAAACTACTGGACCGATCTGTATGAAATTTTTCATGAGAGTTCCTGGGTATGATATCCCCAGACGTTTTCTTTCATTTTTTCGATAAATACCTTTGATGACGTCATATCCGGCATTTTGTAAAAGTTGAGGCGGCACTGTCACACCCTCATTTTTCAATCAAATTGATTGAAATTTTGGCAAAGCAATCTTCGACGAAGGCCGGACTTTGGTATTGCATTTCAGCTTGGAGGCTTAAAATTTAATTGATGACTTTGGTCATTAAAAATCTGAAAATTGTAATTAAAATTATTTTTTTATAAAACGATCCAAAATATTATTACGTTTATCGTATTCTTCATCATTTTCTGATTCCAAAAACATATAGATATGTTATATTCAGATTAAAAAGAACCTCTGAAAATTAAAAAAATTAAAAATTATGATTAAAATTAAATTTCCGAAATCGTTTTAAAAACAATTTCATCACAAGAACATACAATTACAAACTTAGTTTGCACTTCACATAACAGACATTTCTTACGTTCTTAGATTTACAAAGCGTGCCCCTTTTTAGAAGGGGGGGGGGGGTCTTTTTTCTGTTAGTATTTGTTGGTTTGGTTGCTAGCCGGTTGTGTGTTTGTGTGTGTGTGGTTTGACAGAGCAAAATGACGCTACAAATGATGTAGGCTTCCTCATGATGTAGGCTTCCTCATGATGTAGGCTTCCTCATGATGTAGGCTTCCTCGTGGTTCTTTAATACTATCTGGCGCAACCTCTCTTTTCTCGTCTTGTGCAATCCTACAGCCAGTACAACACTCGAGGTCTTTCCACCTCCACGACAACACAGACCTGTCAGCAGCCTCCCCGGGATCATGTCACTGGCACGGCTCTTTGACCCCAACCTTCACCTCACTCGTGATGGCGGCTACCCCTCCAACTCTTGTCAGCAATACGGCTGCTTTGTCGGTGCCTCTGTCACTACGAGTCAGTCTTCCGTTCGCAGTACGTAAGATCCCCCCTCCCCCGCCCCGCCCCCTCTTGAGTAGACAGTGAGGTACTACGGCTGATCATTGGTCATTTTGGATTGTTCTTACAGTATCCAGTGTCAAAGGAAACTTACAAGCTAATCAACTTGAAATCAAACCCACGTGCATTGTCAAAGGAAACGTGCAAGTTGATCAAATCAAACCCACTGTCAAAGGAAACTTACAAGTTGATTAAATCACACCCACTGTCAAAGGAAACTTACAAGTTGATCAAATCAAACCCACTGTCAAAGGAAACTTACAAGTTGATCAAATCAAACCCACTGTCAAAGGAACATTGTTATGTTTACGGTACGAGTATTTTGGGGATGTCTACGGTACCATGATCAGCTGCGTCCTTGCATAGATTCTATTTTGGGTGCACGTGACTATGGGACTGGTTCAGCCGAATGGCCCGCGACTCTAATTTGAATAGGTAAGCTAGCGTATTGTTTTCCGAGACTGACGCGAGGGGTGTGGCGGGGAAGAGGCTGTCACCCCTGTGATAAATGTAGCGGCCCGCATCCTGCCCGGGACTGAGAAGATCAAAGACAGCAGAGAGCGGTGTTACCGGGATTGTAATTGGACGGGTGAATTTTTCTGGTCGGATTACTTGTTGCATGTTCAGAAAAGTTTGTGCCGAGTTTTCACAAATCTTCAGTGCCAACTGACAGGAGAGAAAATGACATAGACCTTTCAGTGTAACTTGCTGGAGTGAGCTTGTGCTTCTTACGGACTGCCCAACTCTTCTAGGACTAAGTTCTGTGAAATCGGTGGACATTGCGCATGGCGAGTCAAGGATTCGGTGCCGTGTGGAATTGGAGAGTACGTGACACTGTGCATGTGATATATACCGGACAGACTTATATTTCTGAAGGGTGAGAGTGTTTCAGTCATGGTTGTACAATTTTGCATTGACTTTGTGATTATGCTTTTTTAATATAGTGACTTGCCGATAGTTCGAATTACGTTACTTTGTCAATTTCAAGAACAGTGTCCCAAATGCATGGAAGCCGGCTTTTGCGAAGAACCACTTGAAACCACTTGAAACCACTTGAAACCACTTCTTGAAACCACTTGAAACCACTTCTTGAAACCACTTGAAACCACTTGAAACCACAGGGGGGGGGGCGTGCGATCGAAACTTGAAAATAGCTATAAAGATAATCAGGGTGGGGGGCGGGGGTTGAGAGGAGAGCGGCGCTGTAGATATAGCACGTCCTGCTGTCTACGGTCAGTTCTTTTAGACTAGGACAGATTTCAGAAAATCTAACACCCTCGGGCATTTGTGGGTAATTAATGGCAACAGGTTGTTTCTTATAGATTTGGGTGTGCTGAATCCATTTCTGCCTGTTGCCAAAGTCAAAAATGCCTATATTCGTTACTATTCAACGGTTTCCAAGATGGCCGCCATGATATCAAGAGACTACTAATTCTCAAACAAATGCTTATATCTTTGGTGTTTTTAGAGATACAGTGTTAATTTTTGGCTAGTTGGTAGATGACCGATAGGCAATGGTTGCCTTGTCAGAGTATTTGACCTTGACCTTAAAGTCAAGGTCACATGAGACTTGACAATATTGACTTGTACTGTTTTGTCATGTGTGCATTTTAAGTTGTCTTTTGGCAGTAAACTACTGCGAACTAATCACTAAAAATAAGTGATATTACCCAGTAGGTATTCAGCATTAAAATGAATATACATTGATCATCATTCTGACAAGGTCAAGGTCATTTTGACCCCATATTTCAGATGTGTTTAAACTTGGACGCCATCAAGATTTGCAGTGGCTCATCTGTTGTACACACTGGACATCTGATTCAACAATTACATTTCAGCAGGGGTTCAGATCAATGGTGCACAATCAACTAGGTCAAAGGTCAAGGTCAAGGTCAAAGGTCACTATTTGGACCATTTATTCTCAAAAACGGGGCCTAAAATAGAGATAGGCCATTTGTGAGTAATTATGGTGTGCTCTTCCCATTGCTACTGTATGACAAAGTGTATATTTGCTAGTTTGTCCTGTATTATTAAATATTCAAAATGGCCGCCACAAGCCTGAAAACTCACCCACACACAAAAACTGACAATTCTTTAAACATAACCACTCTATTTATTATCAATTTTTGTTTCAACATACGTTTGCATCAATAACGTTGCATAATCAGTACAAATTTCAACAACATTTAAGATGTTATGGTATTTCTGTGGCAATTATAACACAATATACACAATCTCAAATGGGCTGAAGCTGAATATCAGAATCTGCTGGTAGTGAGGCTCAGTGGTCTCCGTACGTCCCTCAACTTCCTCAAAGCCATCGGGCGTCACATGGAGTGCTCTGGTCTTCTGGATCTGTGGGTCGAGAGCAATATCCTTGGCCCGAAAACAGCTGAACAGGTGCTGGCAGGCAAGTCCTATGTCAGAGGGATGCGAACTCATAAGTTGACCTGGCAAGCCTTGTGGAGAATACTCCTACCACAGTTGCTGCAGTACGTCCACGGCAGTGATGATGAGCTCGCACAAGAGATTGAAGACAAGATGGTTCGTGATGACACAGCAGCACTTGTACATCTTCTTGCCAACAAACGCTTCACAGACCTTGTGGACTCGTTTGCTGCTTCGCGGGCCAATCCAAACTTCCAGTTCTGGTGGGAGTACCTGAAGATGGTAGAAATTCTCCTCCAGTTCACACGCACCAGTAGAGATGGCGACTGGAATCTGCATCTTCAAGCTTTCACGGCAATGCTCCCCTACTTCATGAGATATGATCATACCAACTATGCTCGATCTCATTCACCTGTATTTTTTCCAAAAATCTCTTCTCTTGCCGCTTGTCTCGCGATTCATGTATAGTTTAATCTGTTAGTGTTCTGATGTAAGTCCAGCAGTAGATAGGTTAAGCCTATTTTAACATACTGGAAACTGGTAATCTTCCAGTAGGTATTAATTTAGTTTTACTAAAGCCTGCTGGGACACAAGTAATGGGTTAGTGCATTTGTAAACAGGAATCGCTTGACAAGTGGCCCCCTTCATCCCCCCCTTCCTCGTCCTGATATGGCTCTGCGTAGTCGGCTGGACGTTAAGCAACAAATAAACAAACAAACAAACTATGCTCGATGGGGCACAGTCTACGTCAGTGAAATGAATCAGCTCCCCGAAGAAGTGAAGAAGGAATTTGAAGCTGGGCACTTTGTTGTGAAGAGGAGCCAGAGCAAGTTCAACCAGGTGGACCCAGATCAAAGTCAAGAATGGCTGAACGGGATTGGAAAGTCATGTGGAGGGATTGTGGGCATCACAAAGACACCGTCTGCTCTGAACCGTTGGGCCCTCTCGTTCAATCTCCGATCTCACATTGCAGGAGAAACAAGAGCAGTCTTTGGAGCAGAGGTTGACGAGAAGAGCATTCACAACGAATGCAACAAGGCCAGAAAAAGACAAGACAAAACTGATGAAGAAAAGTTGTTTGACAACCTTAAACGCTTCAAGGTTTTTTCTCTGGATGTGCCTGAAGATCTGCAGAACATTGCATCGAAGGATCTTACAACCAAGAACATCGAAGAAAACCTGTTGACAGCACGTGAAAAAAGACAAGAACAGGTGAAAACATTTGTTCGGGAGAGACTTGTGCCCTGTGAAGAGAGGAAAGTGAAATTCCGCGATGCTCTGCCGAAGAACAAGCCTCTGACATTTGCCAGTCTGTACGAGGTGAAGCAGAAGGATGCAAAGAGTGGGAAACAAAAGACGGTCAAAGCTGACAGAAAGATTCTTCAGCGGTTGATCACGGCCTATGAAGCAGGGCGCAGTGTTGATCTTTCTGTGATCATGAAGCATGAGCTGATGCCAGTACCCCCTTCACTTGCTGAAACTGATGGCAGTTTAAGGTCAGGATCAAAAGCAAGCTTGCTTAAAATCCTCACAAGTGGTGTAAACTGTCCTCCAGGCATTGAAGCACATGAGCTTGGAGACAAGGCAACACTTGTCGTTGATGGGCAAGCACATGTTTGTGCACTTGGAAAGCCACAAGGTGCAGCTACATTTGGTGATCTTGCTGACACATTCGTCAAGTCTCTCCTTGCCCAAGGACATGCCTTTAAACGCACCGACATCGTCTTTGATCGGTATGATCAGCTGTCAATCAAAGGTGGAACAAGAAAGAAGCGGAGCAAAGGAGCTCAGCCCATCAGGAAACTGATAGAGTCTAAGGACACACCCCTGCCAGCCAAATGGGACAACTTCATGTCTCACCCTGAGAACAAAGCTGATCTGGCCAAATTTCTGTCTCGGCAACTCATCCTGCAGGCACCAGATGACAAAACTGTTGTGGTTTCCGGTGGTTTCAGTGATCCAACTCAAGTTGAGTCATCCAAGCCAGACGTGGACACGACTCCGCTAGAGGCCAGTCACGAAGAGGGTGATACACGTGTTGTTCTGCATTGTGTGAACAGCGATGCAACCAGCCTGGTTGTTTCTTCACAAGACACAGATGTAGCTGTATTGATTCTTGCACATTTTGACAAAATGAAGTGCAAGAAAGTGTGGATGAAAACTGGCACAGCAAAGCGTAGACAGTACATCCCAGTTCACAATATTGCCAAGAGACCTGACATGGAGAAGGCAAAGCTCCAGAACTTGATAGGATTCCACGCCATCACTGGCTCGGATTCCACATCTTTCCTGTCTGGCCAAGGCAAGGTATCTGGGTGGAAAGTGTTTCAGCAACATCACCAGCTGCTGGCAAATTTGGGGAAAGGGCAGCTGACAGACGACACGTCAAAAGAAGCAGAGCAGTTCGTTTGCAAGCTGTACATCTCAAACTGTGAGACTGCAGATGGTGCCAGAACCATCATGTTCCGGAAAGCCACCGCCCCAGAAAATCTGCCCCCATCCAGTGATGCTCTGAGCTTCCACATCAAAAGAGCTCATTATCAGGCCTCAGTCTGGCAACGAGCTCATGAGAAGAAGCCGAACCTGCCGCCGATTGAAAGCATGGGCTGGCAACTGAAGGATGGCGTCTTCCTCCCCGTCCTGAAAACCCTTCCGTCTGTTCCAGACGCGCGCCTAGACATCATCTTCTGCACCTGCCAGAAGCAGTGCAGCAGTGGAAGGTGCAGATGCAGAAAGGCGAAGCTACCATGCACAGCAGCGTGCAAATGCCGGGAAATGCACGAGGAGTGTCTTAACGAGTGGTGAACTGACCGTGACCCTTTGGACGTGTGTGATGTTCATTGACCTTATCATATGAAATGTGAACATTTGACATTGTTTGCTGAATGCCTGTACATAGCTGATATGTTTACCTGTTGCTGAGCTTGTTCTCAACATGTTTCGGAAGTTTTTTTCTCGTGACAGAGTATTATGGAACATTAACGTTTGTCATGCTTCAGATTTGTGTATATTGTGTTATAATTGCCACAGAAATACCATAACATCTTAAATGTTGTTGAAATTTGTACAGATTATGCAACGTTATTGATAAAAACGTATGTTGAAACAAAAGTTGATAATAAATAGAGTGGTTATGTTTAAAGAATTGTCAGTTTTTGTGTGTGGGTGAGTTTTCAGGCTTGTGGCGGCCATTTTGAATATTTAATGATACAGGACAAACTAGCAAATATACACTTTGTCATACAGCAGAAATGGGAAGAGCACACCATAATTACTCACAAATGGCCTATCTCTATTTTAGGCCCCGTTTTTGAGAATAAATGGTCCAAATAGTGACCTTTGACTTTGACCTTGACCTTGACCTTTGACCTAGTTGATTGTGCACCATTGATCTGAACCCCTGCTGAAATGTAATTGTTGAATCAGATGTCCAGTGTGTACAACAGATGAGCCACTGCAAATCTTGATGGCGTCCAAGTTTAAACACATCTGAAATATGGGGTCAAAATGACCTTGACCTTGTCAGAATGATGATCAATGTATATTCATTTTAATGCTGAATACCTACTGGGTAATATCACTTATTTTTAGTGATTAGTTCGCAGTAGTTTACTGCCAAAAGACAACTTAAAATGCACACATGACAAAACAGTACAAGTCAAT
Source organism: Littorina saxatilis (assembly GCF_037325665.1). NCBI lineage: Eukaryota > Metazoa > Mollusca > Gastropoda > Littorinimorpha > Littorinidae > Littorina > Littorina saxatilis. The sequence goes on along the minus strand of NC_090246.1, from coordinate 6,530,743 downwards.
ATTGTCAAGTCTCATGTGACCTTGACTTAAGGTCAAGGTCAAATACTCTGACAAGGCAACCATTGCCTATCGGTCATCTACCAACTAGCCATAAATTAACACCGTATCTCTAAAAACACCAAAGATATAAGCATTTGTTTGAGAATTAGTAGTCTCTTGATATCATGGCGGCCATCTTGGAAACCGTTGAATAGTAACGAATATAGGCATTTTTGACTTTGGCAACAGGCAGAAATGAATTCAGCACACCCAAATCCATAAGAATCAACCTGTTGCCATTAATTACCCACAAATGCCTACCTCTTTTTATTTAGGCCTCTTTTCGAGAATTTATCCTAGTCTATTTCTCAGTTTTTAAGTGTGCGTGTTCTTTTGTCCATTAAACAACAAATCGCGAATAAAACACGTTAGGGTCGACAAGAGTATCTGGGTCAGGTCGGGTTACTGTACTCGCATTGGTTGTTTTTTTTTTTTTTTGGGGGGGGGGGGGGGGGGGGGGGGGGGTGGAGAAAGAGTGCGCATAATAGCGCACACCAGTCGGCAGAACCAGCAAGCACAGCAGTGCTGGACGCGGCCTATGACGGCTTACAAGCGCCAAAACTAAAAATTAGTAATTAACCCGTGAAAGTTACTAATTTTCACGAGAAAATTGTTAATTACTAATTTTCACGTGTTAATAACTAACTTTCAAGTGTTAATGTCTAATTTTTAGTTTTGGCTCACTTCCTGATGGCTTAATACTAGCGCCAAAACTAAAAATTAGTAATTTTCACGCGTTAATTACTAATTTTCATGTGCCTCGTGACTGTGGGGGCTCAATGCGCATGCACGACTGTTACACCGGCCAGAGCGCAGCCAGAGCGAAACATCCTTTTCTGGTCCATAGTTGCAAATTAACAAGAGCTGAGCGCATGTGTAGATAACCGTGACATACACTGAACTGTCTGACAGCTTGTTGAATAACGAATTCTATCGAAAGATATTTGTGAAAATGTGTGAGTCTCGACCGAAGAGATCCGTCTGATAGTTATGGTGCGCCAAATTGATATTACTATCGTTAACTGTTATATATATAGGGTTTTGAAACTATCGTTAACTGTTATACAGAGTTTTGAAACTATCGTTAACTGTTATGTAGAGTTTCGAAACTATCGTTATCTGTTAGATAGAGTTTCAGAAACTCTATATAACAGCTAACGATAGTTTTATCGAAAGCGCGTCGGTATCGTTCCCGTCGGATAACTTGCTCGATAAGGCCTTCTATTAAAAGATATTTCAGATATTGTTTGAGAGTGATGTTTGCCGGACGTTGAAGCCTCTCAGTGCGGACTCTTAAAGTCCGACTACTGTAACCGAAAACGAGGCAAAAATTAAAAATAGTAATTAACACTGTTAATTACTCATTTTTACGTGAAAATGGTAACCCTCGGTTTTGGCACTAGTAAGCCGTCATAGCGGCCCCCTGTGGTGTAGTGTCCTGCTTGCTGCAGCAACAGTAATGCATGTCACAGTTTTCTGCAATAGTGCTTTCAGTGTGTTACGCCCTACCTGTCTCTTCATTTCTGGCATCTTTCTTCTCCTCCTCCAATATATATATCGCAGTTGCAGCTACCGAACAAGTCACAATTTCTCACGAGTTCGCTGTTGTCAAGCGGATACAATCTTCCCACAGTGCAGTGCACTCTAACTCTAAGAAGCAATTTCACTTGATCGAGAACCCCGAAACAACATCATGTGATGTAGAAGAAAACAACGGTGAATTAAGAACCCCTCACTTTCACCGCCTTCTTGCGCAGTTCTCCATCATCCTTCGTCTTTCAAACCCTGTGTGTGAGCCAGGTGTTAGCATTTCTTCTATTTGCATAAACATGATCATTTAAGACTTTTTCTCAGGGATAGACTAAAAGAAGTGGTGGCCAATTCATCAGCTTATCACAAGGAGTGGGTAAATAATCAGCCAGGCAAGTACAACCTGTGCTGTAGTAGGGGCGGGTAAATAATCAGCCAGGCTAGATGACCCTGTAGTAGGGGCGGGTAAATAATCAGCCAGGCAAGTAGGACCTGTAGAAGGGGCGGGTAAATAATCAGCCAGGCTAGTAGGACCTGTAGTAGGGGTGGGTAAATAATCAGCCAGGCTAGTAGACCCTGTTGTAGGGGCGGGTAAATAATCAGCCAGGCTAGTAGGACCTGTAGTAGGGGCGGTAAATAATCAGCCAGGCTAGAAGACCCTGTAGTAGGGGCGGGTAAATAATCAGCCAGGCTAGTAGGACCTGTAGTAGGGGCGGGTAAATAATCAGCCAGGCTAGTAGGACCTGTAGTAGGGGCGGGTAAATAATCAGCCAGGCTAGTAGGACCTGTAGTAGGGGCGGGTAAATAATCAGCCAGGCTAGAAGACCCTGTAATAGAACCTGTCTGACAGGTCTGACCAGTACAAATTATGTTCAAATGAAAAACACCTTTCAGTTGCACCTTACTTTTACGACATGCTGGGGAGCATTGGGTAAATTCTTCCCCCTAACCCGCGGGGGGGGGGGGGGGGGGGGGGGGGGTCAAAAATCGGTTAAGAGTAGGGGAAAAGATGCAGCACATTTCAACACTTGGCGCATTAAAAGGCTTATTCATATTGTTATTGTGCTTTAAATATCCTTATCTTGGATACAACCAAATATCCTTATCTTAGATACAACCAAATATCCTTATCTTGGATACAACCAAGTTCAGAAGTTTGTTAGTTAGTTTTTCTTTCATGTCTGAAATTTTGTTTCAAAGGTGGATATATATATACATTTACCTTGTTCTTGTGTGCATGTTGTCATTGTTTGTTTTTTGGTGTGTGGGTTATTTTTATTTTATTTTTTGTTGGGGGGGGGGGGGGGGGGGGGGAAGGGTTGCTTGATAAATTTACCAGCGATGTGACATGCATCTTCCCGTCGGATAACTTGCTCGATAAGGCCTTCTATTAAAAGATATTTCAGAAATAGTGTGAGAGTGATGTTTGCCGGACGTTGAAGCCTCTCAGTGCGGACTCTTAAAGTCCGACTACTGTGACCGAAAACGAGGCAAACAGGAAAATTAGTAATTAACACTGTTAATGACTAATTTTCACGCGAAAATGGTAACCCTAGGTTTTGGCACTAGTAAGCCGTCATAGCGGCCCCCTGTGGTGTAGTGTCCTGCTTGCTGCAGGCAACAGTAATGTTGGTCGCCGCAATCTGTGTCGCTGTTATAGACTCTATAGAGTACACATGGGGAGGGAGACGGTGTAACATAACCATGGGTGAGTCAGTGTCAGAAACTCAGTGTTTATGTTTGTGCCCTGGCTGTCAGTGAGAGAGAGGGCCAGTGGCATGGGAAGTTGCCAGTCTGGGAACAAAACACTGTCACATAGCTGGTAAATTTATCAAGCAACCCTTCCCCCCCCCCCCCCCCCCCCCCAACAAAAAATAAAATAAAAATAACCCACACACCAAAAAACAAACAATGACAACATGCACACAAGAACAAGGTAAATGTATATATATATCCACCTTTGAAACAAAATTTCAGACATGAAAGAAAAACTAACTAACAAACTTCTGAACTTGGTTGTATCCAAGATAAGGATATTTGGTTGTATCTAAGATAAGGATATTTGGTTGTATCCAAGATAAGGATATTTAAAGCACAATAACAATATGAATAAGCCTTTTAATGCGCCAAGTGTTGAAATGTGCTGCATCTTTTCCCCTACTCTTAACCGATTTTGACCCCCCCCCCCCCCCCCCCCCCCCCCCCCCGCGGGTTAGGGGGAAGAATTTACCCAATGCTCCCCAGCATGTCGTAAGAGGCGACTAACGGATTCTGTTTCTCTTTTTACCTTTGTTAAGTGTTTCTTGTATAGAATATAGTCAATTTTTGTAAAGATTTTAGTCAAGCAGTATGTAAGAAATGTTAAGTCCTTTGTACTGGAAACTTGCATTCTCCCAGTAAGGTAATACATTGTACTACGTTGCAAGCCCCTGGAGCAAATTTTTGATTAGTGCTTTTGTGAACAAGAAACAATTGACAAGTGGCTCTATCCCATCTCTCCCCTTTCCCAGTCGCAAAATAACCTTCGTGGTTGAAAACGACGTTAAACACCAAATAAAGAAAGAAAGAACCGATTTTGACAGAAGGCATGCTTTTCGGGGATGGACAAATCACAAAACATTTAACTCACCAGTCATTCAACTCACCAGTCATTCAACTCACCAGTCATTTAACTCACCAGTCATTCAACTCACCAGTCATTCAACTCACCTGTCATTCAACTCACCAGTCATTTAACTCACCAGTCATTCAACTACATTTTTGCAACTCCAAGAAATTAAGTCACTATAGCCCGCCAGATATTACACTAGCCCAGTACCTACCACACACACAAATGATGATGCTGATACTGATAGTATGAATGACTGTCAAATTTTAGGTATACAAAATATTTGTGATACAGTCGACAGCTGGGCTGTGGTCAGTGATAAATTATTGTATGGACTTTTCCCTGGAATCTCAGTCTGGCATGTTACATAGTTCTTCACACAAGTTGCTCTTTACCAGAAAATGGGGGCATGTTTGCAGATGACAGAAGTTTCAACATATGCAGTGTTTATATATATACAGTATATATATACATGTATATATATATATGGCTTTAAAACTTGATTAAAGCACAACTGAGACACTTAAAAGTAAGGTGCAACTGAAAGGTGTTTTTCATTTGAACATAATTTGTACTGGTCAGACCTGTCAGACAGGTTCTATTACAGGGTCTTCTAGCCTGGCTGATTATTTACCCGCCCCTACTACAGGTCCTACTAGCCTGGCTGATTATTTACCCGCCCCTACTACAGGTCCTACTAGCCTGGCTGATTATTTACCCGCCCCTACTACAGGTCCTACTAGCCTGGCTGATTATTTACCCGCCCCTACTACAGGGTCTTCTAGCCTGGCTGATTATTTACCCGCCCCTACTACAGGTCCTACTAGCCTGGCTGATTATTTACCCGCCCCTACTACAGGGTCTACTAGCCTGGCTGATTATTTACCCACCCCTACTACAGGTCCTACTAGCCTGGCTGATTATTTACCCGCCCCTTCTACAGGTCCTACTCGCCTGGCTGATTATTTACCCGCCCCTTCTACAGGGTCATCTAGCCTGGCTGATTATTTACCCGCCCCTACTACAGCACAGGTTGTACTTGCCTGGCTGATTATTTACCCACTCCTTGTGATAAGCTGATGAATTGGCCACCACTTCTTTTAGTCTATCCCTGAGAAAAAGTCTTAAATGATCATGTTTATGCAAATAGAAGAAATGCTAACACCTGGCTCACACACAGGGGTTGAAAGACGAAGGATGATGGAGAACTGCGCAAGAAGGCGGTGAAAGTGAGGGGTTCTTAATTCACCGTTGTTTTCTTCTACATCACATGATGTTGTTTCGGGGTTCTCGATCAAGTGAAATTGCTTCTTAGAGTTAGAGTGCACTGCACTGTGGGAAGATTGTATCCGCTTGACAAGCGAACTCGTGAGAAATTGTGACTTGTTCGGTAGCTGCAACTGCGATATATATATTGGAGGAGGAGAAGAAAGATGCCAGAAATGAAGAGACAGGTAGGGCGTAACACACTGACTTTCCGGATGTCCCACAGGACAAGCTGTTTAACTTTTTAAAGAAGATCAAGATTTATTTACTTATTTACAAAATTTGAAGTAAAACATTTTGAAGTAACAAGTGTGACACAATGTGAAACTATGAGTTTATTTCATGACGGTGCTTTGAACCTTCTCCACTTTGATGTGTTAAACCTCAATGTCGTTAGTTTTCAAACGCGGAGCCAAAGTAAACTGAGAAAGGACAAAACATTGAATAGGTCAGGAAGTTAACCAGAAAGGTCAGGTCAGGAAGTTAACCAGATAGGTCAGGTCAGGAAGTTAACCAGATAGGTCAGGTCAGGAAGTTAACCAAATAGGTCAGGTCAGGAAGTTAACCAGATAGGTCAGGTCAGGAAGTTAACCAGCGGATAGGTCAGGTCAGGAAGTTAACCAGAAAGGTCAGGTCAGGAAGTTAACCAGATAGGTCAGGTCAGGAAGTTAACCAAATACGATAAGATAAGAAAACTTTAATGTCCATTTTCATTTTACACAAACATGGAAATTTTTCTTTTGGCACCACATCGCATTTCTAATAAGACAAACACACGATCATTAAGCATAATCAAACATAAATACACTACTAAGATTAACTTATAACATGAGCATTTACAATAAGCATCATTTATATATATCACAGTCACTGACGCTCAGAACCACAGCGGATGCCAAGAGATATATGTTGTAGAGACGTGAAAAAACAACAACCAGCCAACCAACCAACCAACCAATGCACTGGATTTATTTGATAATGTTTGCAACCTGAATAGGGGGTAGACTAGAGACTTTTGCGCAAGAATCTCTACTGAATATGTAAGAAAAATATACATTATAATAATATTTTATTTACCTCCCCATGGCCACAGGCTCTAAAATACCCCCCCCTCCTTTTTCTTCCCAAGGCCAGTCTGAAAAGATTGTGAGTGTTGTCACTGAGTAAGTCTCTGGACCTGTAATATAACTGCTCGAGAGGAAGAAGAAATGGGGTGAAATCTGACACCATGCTTATCTTGCAGTGTGGAGGATACGCACAGAGCACCCTGACACATTTAATTACAAGCAGACTCTCTCACTGGGGGAGCTCATGCCACAGAGCATACAAGTATAAGCTTATGAGACTCAAAACAGTGAGGTTAGTTGCTCATCTATTTGCTTTTATTGGTGATCCTGAAAGGTTCTACCTTTTAACTCGTTTTGAATAAAAATCATTTTACAAACCCGTTATTCAAGATATAGAATACAGACTTATAATTCTTACCAAGAAACATCTTAACTACTTTTCATTTTAACGAATTCCACAGAGCATTATCATCTCAACCCCAACCCCTGCCCTCCTCTCCTTATCTTTCATTTTTTAAATTTTTTTTGAAAGCGGACAAACACTCAAGTCCTTAATGGCTTAAAACCGTAGGACATTCAATATTAATTTTACGGTTAGTTGTTGCTTTTTGGGTCCAGCGGACCATATAGGCCAAATCAGGAAACACCTCCAACAAAAATGTAATATCGGATGGAAGTATAATTGCTCTAAGTTACTATCATTGTAATAACTGATGGAACCGGCAGGGAGAAGGAGTAGCGTTTTAAGGAAAGAAGGGATTTCTTGCTTTTGTTTTAGATTTTGCAGGGGATAGCGCGAACGCAGTCCCCCTCACCAAAAAATTACGCACTCGAGTCATCAACATTTGTGATGATCGCAGGGGTCAACCCATCCGGAGTGCAATGGACAGGCCTCGCCCTGGGGGTACCCCCTTGTTGATCAAGGTTTCCCCCGTGCCAGGTAAGTATGCCCTGACACCCCTCGTCACTGACCCCGACCCACAACCCTTTCTCAAACTCCCATGGTACTTTTGTGCTAATACAATACGCTTGTATTTCATTTGTTATGTTTTGTTTAGTGTACAGTAAAAATATCCCGTTTCCACCAGAACATAAGTATACAATAATGTTAGAGCAACCGTTTAATATGTCAATCGATATATTTTTTTAAACAGTAGCAACAAAAACGTTTGTCACATGATGTTGTTCATCTAACAACGATGTTGTTCATGTCTGTTTCTATTCTTAGTAACTAATTAGAATTGAGCATGCGTACAATCCCGAAGAAGCTTGAATGGAGTCACTTGTGATCTCTGAGCTGGTTACTTAAACTATCTATCACAGTTAGTTCCTGCATTCTGGTTTGTTTGATTTAAACGATTTCATACTTATCATATTAGTACCACATCGAATCTAACAGGGAATTCCCTTTTGAGACAACTCTGCTTTAGCACTGTACACAACACCGTGGATTGCTCCCCTGAAAAGTACAGCTGCTGTTCGTTCTCTGTTTAAAATGATGTGGCTGCTCCTCCACTCATTTTAAGGCACTACCCTTTTCTTTCCCTGCTCCTCCACTCATTTTAAGGCACTACCCTTTTCTTTCCCTATTCTGTTGCCATGCCTGAGCTGTTCCCGAAGCATTTTGCGAATGTAAAATGAGCCCCACTTTGGATGTGGGCTGAGTATGCGCTCAAACCACTGTCATGACTATGGTAGCAAGTGATCGGCTGACGGCTGAGCCTGCCGATGTGTCTCACTACTGAGTGCCACTTGAAGTTTGGCTCATTTTAAATTCACTAAAGGTTGTAGGTTCAGGCTTGGAAACCGGATACAGAAAACATAGAAAGAGAGAGAGAGATATTTAGACTAAGTGGAGGAGCTGACGCAAAGATGAAACAGAACATGAAAAGCATCTGCACTAATAGGGGGGAGTTATCCATTATGTTTTGCAGAGTGCTGAGTTGTCTCAAAAGGGAATTCCCTATAACTACAGTAGAAGGTTCGATGCGGTGATATATGAAGAGAATGATGAAACACTCATACAAACAACTCCTTAAATCAAACGAACCAGAATGCAGGAACTGATTTTGATTGATTGTTTAAGTAATCAACTAGATATAGTATTTAAACTGTAATCAGAGAACAGAAGTAGCTCCGATGCGTTTTTCTTCAACATTCTATGGGAGGTCAATTCTGATTGGTTACTAACAATAGAAACATTGTATGTTAAGGCATCATAAACAAAATCATGCGACAAACTTGTTAGTTGTTACCGTTTAAACGACATACCAATCTACATATTAATCTTTTGTGCCAACATTATTCAATGCATTTTTTCTCACCAAAACGGGGTTATTCGTAATACACAGAGTAAAATATAACACACTGGAGTGCAAGCGTAATGTATGAGCACTAAAGTACCATGGGAGTTTGGAAAAGTGTTGTGGGTCGGGCTCAGTGACGAGGGGTGTCAGGGCATACTTACCTGGCACGGGGGAAACCTTGATCAACAAGGAGGTACCCCCAGGGCGAGGCCTGTCCATTGCACTCCGGATGGGTTGACCCCTGCGATCATCACAAATGTTGATGACTCGAGTGTGTAATTTCTTGGTGAGGGGGACTGCGTTCGCGCTATCCCCTGCAAAATCTAAATAAAAGCAAGTAAACCCTCCCCTATGCAAGGAGCTGAACCTGCCTGGGGCTTCCTTTGTCCTATGTCACTTTATTATGTTGGTGAGGCCTATCATTTCACCCTGAACATTGATCAGTCCCTGACAACTCGATACTGCAGCCTTAATATGAAAGGGTTGAGCAACCCTACAACTTTTACAAAGTATATTGTGATTGTTTGGTCTCTTGGTTCATCTGTCCAACAATCAAGTTCAGCAGTACAGCTGATCGTGTCAATTTGGTTTCAGGTTGTTTGATAATTAATATAATCGTTCAAATCACACGTGTGTATATCATGTAAATGAGGTCATGTCAAACAAGTCTGGCAGGGACCTGTTTTTCCACTGCTTATGATGCCAAAGTCACCGAGAAAAACGTCATTATACAAATAAAAAAAAATCCGCTCGCTTATTACACATTTTTGGAACTAACACGTCACGCCACACTTTCAGAGTGACGTTTTCTTACTTTGACTTAATAGATTCCACCAGGCTTTAGAAGAGATCGAGGTTCCAAAACAAGCGTCTTCAATTTAACTGCCTCGACTGCAGGACTGTTTCAGTCCCTGGTAAAATACACGTAAGTAGGATAAACAGAATACTACATGGCTTGCTGTGTCTACCAGATTTACACTCGTTGCTTTTTCAAATAGTGAACAGCTCGCTTTCGCTCGCAGTTCAATATTTTTTAAAAACCAACTCGTGTAAATCTGGTACGACACAGCAAGCCATGTAGTATTCTCTATGTGTAAAAACGTTCTGAGAATCGGAGCTAGATCCCGAGAATAAACAGTTGTTTTCAAGGGGAGTAATCCACTTTGCATAATGCCACAGCAAAGTTGTCGGGAAAGGGAATTCCCTGTTGGGTTCCCTATTGTAATTAGTGAAGAATAATAGAGCGTGCCGACAAAAATTTTAAATCCCCAAAAGCCACAATACAGGAAATGGTTTTTATTGTTTAAGGAAGATTAGTTAAATATGATAGAAGATCATAAATGGCTCAGTAGCTTCTTCAAAAGTGTTCAATGGGAGCTCAATTCTGATTGGTCAGTAAGAATAGAAACATTGTATGTTAAGGCAGTCATGAACAAAATCATGTTGCCAACTTGTTAGTTGTTACTGTTTGAAAGATCTTATCAATCTACATATTAATCTTTTGCGCCAACATTATTCTGTACACTCCTTTTCACAAAAATGGTTTGATTTTAATGCACAAAATGAAACGTAACAAAATGAAATGCAAGAGCAGTGTATGAGAACTAAAGTACCATGGGAGTTTGGAAAAGGGTTGTGGGTCAGGGTCAGTGACGAGGGGTGTCAGGGCATACTTACCTGGCACGGGGGAAACCTTGATCAACAAGGAGGTACCCCCAGGGCGAGGCCTATCCATTGCACTCCGGATGGGTTGACCCCTGCGATCATCACAAATGTTGATGACTCGAGTGCGTAATTTCTTGGTGAGGGGGACTGCGTTCGCGCTATCCCCTGCAAATTCTAAATAAAAGCAAGTAAACCTCCTCCTCTTGTAATAGTCTCCGGTATTAGTCACAGCATAGCCAGTTGCTGTTATTGTTCATTACACAGTTGATTTAGATGCAGTCTCTCTTGGTGCATGTCTAACGCTTTAGTTCAGCAGTACAGAGGATCGTGTCAAGTTGGTGTAATCTTGTTTGATAATTGATATACCCCCACCTTTAACTGACATATGTAACCCTTTATGTTAACATGTTTTGAGGATCGTGTCAAGTTGGTGTAATCTTGTTTGATAATTGATATACCCTCCCCCCCCCCTGCTTCAACTGACAAGTAACCCTTTATGTTAAAATGTTTTGAGGATCGTGTCAAGTTGGTGTAATCTTGTTTGATAATTGATATACCCTCCCCCTCCCCCCTTCAACTGACAAGTAACCCTTTATGTTAAAATGTTTTGAGGATCGTGTCAAGTTGGTGTAATCTTGTTTGATAATTGATATACCCCCACCCCCCCCCCCCCCCCCTTCAACTGACAAGTAACCCTTTATGTTAACATGTTTTGAGAATCGGGTCTCAGAATGAAGTTTCTTTCAAGGGGAGTTATCCACTTTGCATAATGCCACAGCAGAGTTGTCTGAACAGGGAATTCCCTGTTCGGTTCCCTGCGCTAGTGATTGAAGAATAATAGAGCGTGCCGACAAAGGTGTTAAATCGACAAAACCAGAATACAGAGTGTGGTTTTGATTGTTTAAGGAAGACTATTTAAACTATAATCGGAGATCAGAATTGGCTCAGTAGCTTGTTCTTCGGTGTTCAATAGGAGCTCTATTCTGATTGGTTACTAAGAATAGGCAACATTGTATGTTAAGGTAGTAAGGAAAAGCATCATGTGACAAGTTTGTTAGTTGTTTTTGTTTTTAAAAGAAATATTAATCTACATATGTATCTTTTGTGCCAATATTTTTAATACTTTTCTTCTCACAAGAACGGTGTTATTTTTGATACACAAAATGAAATGTAACAAAATGAAATGCAAGAGCAGTGTATGAGCACTAAAGTACCATGGGAGTTTGGAAAAGTGTTGTGGGTCGGGCTCAGTGACGAGGGGTGTCAGGGCATACTTACCTGGCACGGGGGAAACCTTGATCAACAAGGAGGTACCCCCAGGGCGAGGCCTGTCCATTGCACTCCGGATGGGTTGACCCCTGCGATCATCACAAATGTTGATGACTCGAGTGTGTAATTTCTTGGTGAGGGGGACTGCGTTCGCGCTATCCCCTGCAAAATCTAAATAAAAGCAAGTAAACCCTCCCCTATGCAAGGAGCTGAACCTGTCTGAGGCTACCTTTGTCCTATCTCACTTTATTTTGTTGCCTGCATGTTGGTGAGGCCTATCATTTCACCCTGAACATTGATCAGTCCCTGACAACTCGATACTGCAACTATAGGAAAGGGTTTTCAACCCTGCAACAAAGTACTTTTGTCAAGTTCTGAGGTTCAGATGCTATATTGTGATTATTTGGTCTCTTGGTTCATCTGTCCAACAATCAAGTTCAGCAGTACAGCTGATCGTGTCAATTTGGTTTCAGGTTGTTTGATAATTAATATAATCGTTCAAATCACATGTGTGTATATCATGTAAATGAGGTCATGTCAAAAAAGTCTTGCAGGAACCTGTTTTCCACTGCTTATGATGCCAAAGTCACCGGGACAAACGTCATTATAGAAGAAAACAATTGCGCTCGCTAATTCCCCTCGATACATTTTTGGAACTAACACGTCACGCCACACTTTCAGAGTGACGTTTCTTTGCTTTGACGTAATAGATTGCACGAGGCTTTAGAAGAGATCGAGGTTCCAAAACAAGCGTCTTCAATTTAGCTGCCTCGACTGCAAGACATTTTCAGTAAAATACACGTAAGTACAGTATGTAGGATCAACAGAATACTACATGGCTCGCTTTCGCTCGCAGTTCAATATTTAAAAAAACAACTCGTGTAAATCTGGTACGACACAGCAAGCCATGTAGTATTCTCTATGTGTAAAAACGTTCTGAGAATCGGAGCTAGATCCCGAGAATAAACAGTTGTTTTCAAGGGGAGTAATCCACTTTGCATAATGCCACAGCAAAGTTGTCGGGAAAGGGAATTCCCTGTTGGGTTCCCTATTGTAATTAGTGAAGAATAATAGAGCGTGCCGACAAAAATTTTAAATCCCCAAAAGCCACAATACAGGAAATGGTTTTTATTGTTTAAGGAAGATTAGTTAAATATGATAGAAGATCATAAATGGCTCAGTAGCTTCTTCAAAAGTGTTCAATGGGAGCTCAATTCTGATTGGTCAGTAAGAATAGAAACATTGTATGTTAAGGCAGTCATGAACAAAATCATGTTGCCAACTTGTTAGTTGTTACTGTTTGAAAGATCTTATCAATCTACATATTAATCTTTTGCGCCAACATTATTCTGTACACTCCTTTTCACAAAAATGGTTTGATTTTAATGCACAAAATGAAACGTAACAAAATGAAATGCAAGAGCAGTGTATGAGAACTAAAGTACCATGGGAGTTTGGAAAAGGGTTGTGGGTCAGGGTCAGTGACGAGGGGTGTCAGGGCATACTTACCTGGCACGGGGAAACCTTGATCAACATACTGTCTCTCTTGGTGCTTCTGTCTAACGCTTTAGTTCAGCAGTACAGAGGATCGTGTCAAGTTGGTGTAATCTTGTTTGATAATTGATATACCCCCCCCCCCCCCTCCCCCGTTTCAACTGACATGTAATCCTTTATGTTAAAATGTTTTGAGAATCGGGTCTCAGAATGAAGTTTCTTTCAAGGGGAGTAATCCACTTTGCATAATGCCACAGCAAAGTTGTCGGGAAAGGGAATTCCCTGTTGGGTTCCCTGCGCTAGTGATTGAAGAATAATAGAGCGTGCTGACAAAGGTGTTAAATCGACAAAACCAGAATACAGAGTGTGGTTTTGATTGTTTAAGGAAGACTATTTAAACTATAATCGGAGATCAGAATTGGCTCAGTAGCTTGTTCTTCGGTGTTCAATAGGAGCTCTATTCTGATTGGTTACTAAGAATAGCAACATTGTATGTTAAGGCATCATGTGAGCTTGTTAGTTGTTTTTGTTTTTAAAAGAAATATTAATCTACATATGTATTTTTTTTGCCAACATTTTGAATACTTTTCTTCTCACAAGAACGGTGTTATTTTTGATACACAAAATGAAACGTAACAAAATGAAATGCAAGAGCAGTGTATGAGCACTAAAGTACCATGGGAGTTTGGAAAAGTGTTGTGGGTCGGGCTCAGTGACGAGGGGTGTCAGGGCATACTTACCTGGCACGGGGGAAACCTTGATCAACAAGGGGGTACCCCCAGAGCGAGGCCTGTCCATTGCACTCCGGATGGGTTGACCCCTGCGATCATCACAAATGTTGATGACTCGAGTGCGTAATTTCTTGGTGAGGGGGACTGCGTTCGCGCTATCCCCTGCAAAATGTAAATCAAAAACAAGTAATCCCTTGATAAAGTGTTCGTTCTGTCTCACCACACTGGTTCGTTCTGTTGTGTCGTTCATAGATTGGTTATGCTTCTCGTTTTACACTTGATATTTACCAGTTTGAGATGACATGATCCAGGTGTACTGTTGTACCTGATGTGACAGAGATGGGCATCTCGGCAACTTCTGCAAAGTTCTCTTGTGCTGTAAGAGATTCGCATGAATCTCTATCATGATATTTGCATGGTTTTGATTCTGTTTCAGGCCTGAGATGTGTACATTTTCTTAATGGATATAAGGGGAGAATGAAGCTCTTTTGGTGTGTGAGAGTGTATGGTTTTATTCCATGTGCTGTCAATCAAAATCTGAGAAACAGATGTGTTTCATGCATAATAACGTTTGATCTGCAAGACGAATGATTTGTATATAAATGCAGCATTGACAGTTGATTTAGATGTCCATTGCAAAGTAGATTTAATGTTTTTTCTTGGCGCATCTGTCTGTTACCCTTTAGGTAGACATAAATCCCCAAAACAGGGAGACAAAATAACACGCTTTCTTTCTTCACAACTTTCTTTCATGAAGTCACAAGTGCGCGTATTTTTCTAGCAATAGGCGTGTCCCCTGTTTTGAGTGAACACTATTTTCGTGGTGCACTACCTCTGTTATTGAAAAAATGAAAAAAATACACAGCGGCCATAATTTCTCTCAAAGAGATTGTTTTAGAGTGCAGATCAAAAAAAGTCGATGCTTAAATAATTTGAAAACACAGTTGGTTATATATAGGTTACACACTCCGAGTTCTGAATATGGACCCTAGGGAAAATTTGCACGATATTCTAATTCCGACGTTTTCATTAAAAAAATCAACTTTTTGACACAAACTCTGCGAGTGCCTGTTTTCTGCTCATCAAACCTTCCGCGACCGCAAATCCTGTCATCAAATTCATGTGCGAAACGTTTTTAGGTAAACGCGCCATAAAACGTCTGCTTTTGTATTCAGTCATCTATACTGCTTAAGAAAACGAATAACAGTTATTTCTAGCGTGTTGAAATGAAATTTGATACTGTGCAGTTACCGACCGGTTTCAGTCGGTGACCCTCAAGTGACAAGTCGGTTGTCAGAGGCATTCGCCAAAAAGACTGCGTGTGTGATTTTACAAGCGATGATGATGATTGCTGAATTTGTGCTTATTCGAGCTGTTGTGCTTCAGGGTTCAAATTTGGATTACTTACTTCTTCAATCGTCATTAATTTTAGGTGAGCCTTACTTTGATGTCTGTCGTTCAGTCTTAGGCCCGCAGTTATCGCTGCAGTATAGTTTTGTTCTGCTGTTTTTTTCAATGTTGGTCAAAACTTGTAAATCTATTTGCATGCATGACCTGAACCTAGACACCGTTGTTAACTTTAACATTGAAAAATAACACACGCAAGACTCGACCTTCTTCGCCACCTTTTATTTTCACCGTATCTCTAACTTTGTAAGTTGTTGGTAAACTTTTTCAGTAGCCGAAGATTCTACGATAGATCTGCACCAGACGATCGACAGATGGGACAGGACAGCCTTGTTCTGTTGAACCAGATTTAGCATTCTTTCTTTCTTTCTTTCTTTATTTGGTGTTTAACGTCGTTTTCAACCATTCAAGGTTATATCGCGACGGGACCAGATTTAGCAATCAATGCTGTAAAAGCGATAGCAAATGAACAAAACTGTAAGCAAACTGTTTTAGTTTAATTCTTATTTCGTCGCTCAGGATTTTGTTGTCGGGATTGATCTAAGCGGTTGCCCATGAAGAGTACTAGAGTTGTGCGCCTTGAATCACTGTGTGTCTCTGTCGTTCTCTCTCCTTCGCTCTCTCTCTCTCACCGCTTCGGCCAACTCATAATCTTCACTCAGCTCTTTTCACCCCAGCAGATTATGTGTATTCTTTGTTGTTTTCTTTATTTCTTCAATGTTAAAATGTATGTAGAGCGTTAGCTAAACGTGAGTTCGACTTTTATACCGCAGAATATCTCAATCGTTTTGCTGAAGAAAATAGTCCCCGAGTTAACGATAAATATGCAGATGACCTCTATAAATTATTCAAGTGTACTCTGAGATCAAAGACAATGACAGGTAAGTTCGAGACTCGGTTGTGATGGATTATCCATATGGTTGTGATGGATTATCCAGAATAATCTCCTCCTCAGCTAACAGAGACTTCTTCTTCTTCTTCTTCTTCTGCGTTCGTGGGCTGAAACTCCCACGTACACTCGTGTTTTTTGCACGAGTGGAATTTTACGTGTATGACCGTTTTTTACCCGGCCATTTAGGCAGCCACGCCGTTTTCGAAGGAAGCATGCTGGGTATTTTCGTGTTTCTATAACCCACCGAACTCTGACATGGATTACAGGATCTTTTTCGTGCGCACTTGGTCTTGTGCTTGCGTGTACACACGGGGGTGTTCGGACACCGAGGAGAGTCTGCACACAAAGTTGACTCTGAGAAATAAATCTCTCGCCGAACGTGGGGACGAACTCACGCTGACAGCGGCCAACTGGATACAAATCCAGCGCGCTACCGACTGAGCTACATCCCCGCCCGCTAACAGAGACAAAGAGGCAGGTCATGGGATAAAAAAACGCTCGCGCTGGACCCGAGTACTCTTCAGACTGGCTCGCTCCCCCAGTATGAAAGTTTTTGTCTTGTGCACGTGGATTACAAACAAAAAAACAACAACAAAAATTATTTATTTATCTTACACAATTAATAAAATTATTGGAGTAAAATAAAACATTAAAACGTTCATAATAAACAATAGTAAACAAGAACAAGTCGCGTAAGGCGAAAATACAACATTTAGTCAAGTAGCTGTCGAACTCACAGAATGAAACTGAACGCAATGCCATTTTTCAATGCAACGCAGCAATACTCGTAGCATCGTCAGTCCACCGCTCATGGCAAAGGCAGTGAAATTGACAAGAAGAGCGGGGTAGTAGTTGCGCTAAGAAGGATAGCACGCTTTTCTGTACCTCTCTTTGTTTTAACTTTCTGAGCGTGTTTTTAATCCAAACATATCATATCTATATGTTTTTGGAATCAGGAACCGACAAGGAATAAGATGAAAGTGTTTTTAAATTGATTTCGACAATTTAATTTTGATAATAATTTTTATATATTTAATTTTCAGAGCTTGTTTTTAATCCAAATATAACATATTTATATGTTTTGGGAATCAGAAAATGATGGAGAATAAGATGAACGTAAATTTGGATCGTTTTATACATTTTTATTTTTTTTTACAATTTTCCGATTTTTAATGACCAAAGTCATTAATTAATTTTTAAGCCACCAAGCTGAAATGCAATACCGAAGTCCGGGCTTCGTTGAAGATTACTTGACCAAAATTTCAACCAATTTGGTTGAAAAATGAGAGCGTGACAGTGCCGCCTCAACTTTCACGAAAAGCCGGATATGACGTCATCAAAGACATTTATCAACAAATTGAAAAAAACGTTCAGGGATATCAATCCCAGGAACTCTCATGAAAAATTTTATAAAGATCGGTCCAGTAGTTTAGTCTGAATCTCTCTACACACACACACAGACAGACAGACAGACAGACACACACACACACACACATACACCACGACCCTCGTCTCGATTCCCCCCTCTACGTTAAAACATTTAGTCAAAACTTGACTAAATGTAATTAAAAAAAAAGAAAGAAAAATGTGAACGCCCATGCCGGGAATCGAACCCGGATCACTTGGATTAAAAAAAAAAAAAAAAATTTATTTATTTTACACAATTAAAAAAACTATTAGAGTAAGGCCAAAAAAAAAAAAATTGTCTGTTTAGGGTAACATGACCAAAAAAAGTAGGGTCGGTAGGTAGGTAGGGTTTTTTTTTGTTTTTTTTGTGTGTGTGTGTAAATGCTATGTTGGCTGAACATTCACTTCTTATATTTGATGAATACATGTTTCAAAACTAACGTATAAATAAAACAGAGAGAAAGGGAGAGAAAGAGAGAGAGAGAAAGAGAGATTCTACAGTGTATGTTCAAATTCACTTATAAACCAAAATAAGTTCACAAATACATCCACACAAAAAATTGTCATCTAACTTTAATTGTTAATAATCTCATTGTAGCCAGCAAACTGCTCAAACTCTTCAGGAATAGGAAGCACGCCGTGAACTTTGTTGGCTCTGTCGTTGATGGTGAGATGGTGAGAGGTGGCATACCACAGGGCGTTGGTCAGAACCTGTCAAAACAGATAAAAAAATTGTTTGAGGATGAAGAATAAGGACACAACGCCCATTGTTTGCAAGACTTTCGGATTTTTGGCATCTGTTGATTTGTGTATGAGAGAGAGAGAGAGAGAGAGAGAGAGAGAGAGAGAGAGAGAGAGAGAGAGAGAGAGAGAGAGAGAGAGAGAGAGAGAGAGAGAATGTTCAATTTTAACTGCATCCAATAGCATCAAAATTACGTCAAATGTCATTGAAAAAAGCACTCAGAGACACAGACACACACAAACAGACACACAAACATACACACATACACAAGAAACCCAAGAACAAAACAACACTGACACTGTTTGAAACAAAGTTGGAGTACCTGTGTAAAATAAGCTCCTTCTTGGTCAGCTGTAACTTGTGGAAAATCTGCTCCCTTTGCTGCCAGGTAGTTCAGGACATCATCATACAGCTCGTCCTTCCGATTCAGTCCAGAGGTCTTCCCACAGCTGCAATTCAAATTCAAAAAGAATCTATTTAAAACGAGAGAGAGAGAGAGAGAGAGAGAGAGAGAGAGAGAGAGAGAGAGAGAGAGAGAGTACTCTACAAATTGGACCTTGTTGCAGAGTGTATGGAAAGTTGTCAGTTAATTGTTGTGGCATTTTTTTTAAAACATATGTTACTTTAATGTACTTGTACAGTGTGGTGGAACAGTGCTGTATATTATTTTTTCATGGGGATGAAATGATGACTGTTATACATTTTTGTGGTTGATTTGTCCCTTTTTGTTGGTGTAGGTGAGTGTTCCTTTATTTTCTGCACTGAAAGGAAGCAACTCGATGTTTTACAACAACAACAACAAAACAAAACAAAAAATGCTTGGTTTCTATTAAAATTGGTAGCCTTTTGTCATCTGTGCATGTTTGTTTGAATGAATAAATAATGTCTATGTCTTTCAGTCATAATGTCTAATTAATACAAATTCTACGTTTAATGTGAGAAAGTGAAAGTTAAAAATAAAATTGGAAAACTCACTGACCTTTCTGCTTTCGGTTTGGGTAGCGATCGTGCTTTTGCAGAGCCCATCAGCACTTGAAAAGCGTTTGCCGGTTGTGAAACTGATGGCATTTCGGTCGCTTCCACATCAGCATCGACAATTTGGCTGCACTTGAAGTGAAGTGACTTGATATTGAAGGATTTTAACTCGCCAAGCGAAAGGCCCCAGTCCAGTTCAAAGCCGTTCTCACCAGAAAGAGATTCCGATCCCAAACACTGAACCTCGTAACCCTTAAGAAGGTCGGAATGAATGTCTTCGTAGATGTAGTGAAGTGTTGTTGATGTTGGGTATCTACTTATTAATTTCGTTTGTTCAAAATGGTCACACTTTTGAAAAACAATTGCATAATAACAGGTGCCGGCTTTGGCACTCGCCGCACTGATTTCGCGATGCGTAGCCATTTTTTTTCACTTCTGTGATGACAAGGGAGGCTAATCTTAATGCTTGGTTACTTCCAGTATGGCGCGCGACGCTCACTTTCGTTCCTAAAGGCTGTTCTTAACCAGACGAACCTTTGGTTCGCGAACTAGGTTCGTGGGGTTCGGCGAACCTCAAGACTGGTTCGGCGAACTTGTCTTGGTTCTTAACCAGACGAACCTGAGTTTTCGAACTAGGTTTGGGAGGTTCGGCGAACTAGGTTCGGGGTTTGCAAGTCATGTCTTGGGAACCTTGAAGATCGGGCCGAACCTTTGACTCTTCTGCCAAGGAGGAAGACAAATTATTGAAAAACTGAATCTCAATGGCGGACGAAATCACCCAAGTCAAAATTACATTTTCTGAGATTTTATAAAAACAACGCTTGAACGAAAAGGTAGAATGGTGACTTCCGTTCGATTTCAAGTTAAGCTTTTCACTTTTCCGAGCAAGACAACCGCTGAGAGTGAAAAAACGCCGCTGTTCGACTTCGAAATGTCCAGTCGTAGACGACCTTCGCTTCTGCAGCATTGTGTTAGTGCAGGTGAGGCAGTGTTACTCATTTCGCTGAGCTCGTTTTCGTATTGTTGTGCATTAGGATCATCTAGTATGATATGAATAAAAGCAGGAATGACTTCGGCATGTAAACGCATTGATTTTGTCGAAATCAGCACAGCAGTAAGCTAGATTCTTTCTGCTCAATTTGTTTAATTTTTTTCTTCAAAAGTTTATGACTTTGATTTTGATTGTTTGTTTATCTCATCGGCACAACATCCATCAGGCAAAATATCAATATGTTGAATGATAACGTTGAGATAAGGAAGTTCACACATTTATCTGCTTGCAACAACAATCGCAAGGACAGATCTATCTGCTTCGTTGACTGCTAGATTTTCATTGAATTTCCCAAGTAATGATGATCTCGTTTTCAATTAGATCTGGACAGTGTTTGTGTTCTTAGATTCATGATTGACCATGCAGGCTGATTGAGATCATAACATTGTGTTTGTTTGTGCTGGTGCAATGTGCAGATCAATGGCCCGGACCGCAGGATGACCCAGTGATCAATACAACTTGCGTTCACCACTCAACATTGTCTTCGGCTACCAGTAAGTTCGTCACACGGTAGATTCGTCACCGGTCCCGGTAACTTCGCCACAGTAACTTCGCCACAGTAGTCCGAGTTTCTCTGCCTCCTTGACAGTGAGGTTGAAGTCGTGTGTGTGTTAGTGAGTGTGTGAGTGTTTATGCGTGTGTACGTGCGTGTGTGTGTGTGTCATGTCAGTGTGTTTTAGTGTGTGTGTGTATGTGCGATGGTCAGTGTGTGAGTGTTTGTCAGTGCGTGTGTACGTGCGTGTGTGTGTGCGTGCGTGTCATGGATGTGGGTGCATGTACGTCCGTGTCTCTCTCTCTCTCTCTCTCCCTCTCTCTCTCACACACACACACACACTCTCTCTCTCCCTCTCTCTCTCAGTCTCTCTCTCACACACACTCTCTCTCTCCCTCTCTCTCTCAGTCTCTCTCTCTCACACACACACACACACACACACACACTCTCTCTCTCTCCCTCTCTCTCTCTCTGTCTGTCTCTCTCACACACACACACACACTCTCTCTCTCTCTCCCTCTCTCTCTCTCTCTCTCTCTCTCTCTCTCTCTCTCTCTAAAAAATGTGAATCTTGAATCTCTCCCACAAATCAAACATCTGAAAGCATAAGCTCTTTAGCATAAACACCCGCCCACCCCTGCCGGTAACTTCGTCATAGGTGACGAATCTACCGTGTGACGAACTTACTGGTAGCCTTGTCTTCCACCTTACTCAAGGGCAAAAATAAAGGTACATGGTGGTGAAATCATTGTGCAATTTATGTCTGTGAAGATCAAGATAGTTGTTAGCACTAACTGATCATGCTTATTATTATCAAGTTACATACACACTCCGCCCCAGCTCCACCCTAAACCCATAACAACACTCTCCAGTCCAACTACCCCCACCCTTCCGTGCAACATGTTGCCGTCTGTACCTTGTTTGTGGTTATGGGGAGTGCTCAAATAGTTCCATAACTGTTAATATAAATTAAAAGTACTGAGAGTTTCATTTTCCATTGCTCTTCCCCTTCCTCACGTCACATTACACACTCCCTTTGCCCCATCCCCCACTCCCTCTCTCTTTCTATGCTCTCTTTTTTCTTTTACTTCTTCTTCTCTTTCTCTCTCTCTCTACCTGTATAAATCAGCTCTCTGGTTGTTGCTTCTGTAAGTGTAATGTAAAGTTCTACATCTCTGCATTTGTATTGTCATTTTTCAGAATGCCCTTGTAATAACTTCAGCGTCTGCCCATGGAGTCTATATAGGTCAAAGTCTCAAATGTGATGTGATCAAGAGGATGCCGCAATGATCCAGGTAATATTGCAAATACTCAAACTGATCTAAAAGCAGAAGCATAACGTGATCCACAAACATTTCTGCTTAAACATTACAGGGTTACAGTACACCCAGAAAAACAGCTGGATGTTAGTGCATAATTATCTGCAAGTGCAAGCAACATCGACCCTCTCCCCCTGCTCTTTTTCCATCAGCAAGAGCAACATTTATTTTCATGTGTTATTTTCATCATTACAGTATCTGTCCATTGAGTCTGCGTCTGAGCTGTGATGGGACCAAAAAGATTCCAGAATGAAAGAGGTAACTTTTACTGATCTTTATTTAGTTTATGGAGAAGTTGGTTCACATAATGCATTACAGAGTTGCTGCCTTTTTAGATATATTAAACATTGTACCAGTCATTACATGATCAAACTGTGTTAGCCACCCCACCTTCCCCGGTTCCCAGCTATCCTTCTATCCCCGCCTCTAAACCCCCACCCCAATCCTTCCATCTCCCCCAAATCAAATTTACTGACACAACACTGATTTTCATTTTACCTTATTTAAGTGTTCTTTGAATAAAATTATATAGCCTGTTGCTGCTGCAAATGTTGTTGTGACTGTTCTTCCTCAGTGTATATTTTTTTCGTTTCCTCAGAATGCAGTTCTCCCATGCACCACAGCGTCTATCAATGGAGTCTACAATATTGTCTGGGATGTGATTTGAGCAAGAGCATGTCAGAATGATCAAGGTAACTTTTTAAACACACAGAACTGATCAAACTGTAGAATTCAAGTACACAATTTCAGATGTTTTCAAATGCATAACATACTGCAACAGTCAGGGTCTTTCTCCACATAAAGAGTGTGAGGTTTTCTTGGTAAAATTGCGATTTTTGTCGCTATGCGCAGAGTGCGACCTTTTTATTTGATTTTTGTACTATAAAGGCAGATATATATTCAAATAAAAGAAAGTCTTGCATGGGGAGGAAGGAATATGCATGAGGCTTTTGACAAGACAAACTGTCCTTATTAGAGCCTAAACATACGTTCCTTACTGTTAGAACCAAAATGTCAGACATCATAGATGCTCCAATTAAACAAAAGAAGGGCATCCTTTTACTTAAACATAATTATACACTGTACCGCACATTAATAACCTGGTTGTGTTCTGTGGCAGTGCATAGTGGGAACCTTTTTGCTTAATGAATTTCACATGTGTCTGTAACTTGAATCTCCACCAAAAGAAGCTGGACGTAAAAAGGGGTGTCTAAAAAAAAGCGCCATATTTCCTTTTTGATCTCTTTTTTTTTCGCAGTCAAAAATGTGATTAAAAAGAAAATAGGGAGGTTTTTTTACCATCCTGTATAGTCTTGTTGTTCCCATGTAAAAACCTAGTCAAACATGTGGTGTCTGATATGCTGGGTAATATGGTGAGGAACATGCCTTTAAAGGCATATTAACTCGATGAATATACACGCTAATTGCTTTACCAACAGCTGGAGACATGCTAAATTAAGTTCCCTGCAAAATATTGTGGTCTAGGACCCCTTAAATGTTGAGATATTTGAATTTTTATTTTGATCTAGATCGTCCTATTTATAGATTTGCCAACAGAGGGAACGTTGACGCAAGGGAAATAACTCCGCGTCTTTGTTGACATCCTCACTTTTTCAGAGGCTAGAACAAGCTGTAATGCATGTATATGGTCCGCGCATTGCGACATATCGTCATTATATGGCCTTATGATGCATTTGACATCGATTGTGGGCAAACTACACTTTGTAAACACGGGAGCGCGTACATATGCCTTTAAAGGCCCAGTGATAATTGTGAAAGCCGTTCTGCTCAGCTGGAATTTGATGAATTTTGTTGTTGTGTTTAATGAAATGAATTCGCAAAAAGGAAAACAATTTTTTTTACTGTTCACACAAAGCACTTGTAGATAGTTGGTATGTGCCGCATGTCAGGGGTGGTCTTATTCAATCAATCAATATGAGGCTTATATTGCGCGTATTCCGTGGGTACAGTTCTAAGCGCAGGGATTTTTATTTTTTTATTTTTTTTTATTTTTATGCAATTTATATCGCGCACATATTCAAGGCGCAGGGATTTATTTATGCCGTGTGAGATGGAATTTTTTTACACAATACATCACGCATTCACATCGGCCAGCAGATCGCAGCCATTTCGGCGCATATCCTACTTTTCACGGCCTATTATTCCAAGTCACACGGGTATTTTGGTGGACATTTTTATCTATGCCTATACAATTTTGCCAGGAAAGACCCTTTTGTCAATCGTGGGATCTTTAACGTGCACACCCCAATGTAGTGTACACGGAAGGGACCTCGGTTTTTCGTCTCATCCGAAAGACTAGCACTTGAACCCACCACCTAGGTTAGGAAAGGGGGGAGAAAATTGCTAACGCCCTGACCCAGGGTCGAACTCGCAACCTCTCGCTTCCGAGCGCAAGTGCGTTACCACTCGGCCACCCGGTCCTAATACATACAGGTAAACTGACAGGTACTTTTCCACAGTGGAACCCCCCTTTCAGACCCATTCATTTCAGACTTCCTCCTTTTTAAGATCTTGCTTCTTTAGATGTTCTGTGACGGGTGAAGTGGCGCGCAGTGGTAAGACGTCAGCCTCCTAATCGGGAGGTCGTGAGTTCGAATCCCGGTCGCTGCCGCCTGGTGGGTTAAGAGTGGAGATTTTTCCGATCTCCCAGGTCAACTTATGTGCAGACCTGCTTAGTGACTTAATCCCCTTCGTGTGTACACGCAAGCACAAGACCAAGTGCGCACGGAAAAGATCCTGTAAACCATGTCGGAGTTCGGTGGGTTATGGAAACACGAAAATACCCAGCATGCCTACTCAACGAAAGCGGAGTGAAGCTGACTATGCTCTCAGAGTATAGTGTGGGGAACCCAAATGGACAAACGAGCTCACACAAATTACCCCCCATTTTTAGACCCCTTCCATTTTAAGACTTGATTTTCTCACATTTTTTAAGGTCTTAAAAGGGGTTTCCCCTGTACTCCTAAAAAACCCTGACCCACAAAGTAATTTAATTATAACTGCTGTAATCGTTCCTTCCGTGTGCTATTATCTGTGGGTTTTTTTTTTCTCCTGTGTTGTCTCATCCTCTGTGCGCCCTGAAAGAGACCTCCGGGTCGAAATTGCCGTACCTTGTCTTATCCAGCTGTGATCCCGCCTTCGTATTAATGTGAGGGCAGTACCTTTTTTAAACTTTCAATATTGACCGTACGTTTTGCATAAAACACCAATAATGAATTAAAAATACATCAGAAAATTATTTCCTCACTATACACAATAACCCCTCATTTAAAGGCTGACAAAGTCCTATTTAATTAGTTTACTTACTTCCAGGGCTTTTCCCATCGTTGCGGGGATGTATAAATTAAGCTTCCTGCAAAGTTTTAGGTTTGAAGTCCTTACCAATTACAAGAAATAATCAATTCTTAATAAAGTTTATTGCTATCTTTAGAAACAGTTCTCCAGGGCTTGGGCTATTTTTAGACCGTCAACACAGACAGTACAGCTTCGTCAATCCCCGCGTGAAGGAAATCGCTCACCTTCCACGTGCAAAACGTAGTGATATTGACACGCCAGATTAGCGCGGTAGCGGATTGTGCTAAGCAGGAAAGCGCGCTTTTCTGTATTCTTGTTAACTTCGCAATTTCCGGAAAACATCCACTTTCACTTTGAGACTGTTCTGTTTACATTCGACACTATCAACACCACTTTGCAATACTGAAATAATTTTTTCTGTTTTTGAAAGCTACAGCCAATCGTTATTATATCCC
Organism: Littorina saxatilis; assembly: GCF_037325665.1. Classification (NCBI taxonomy): domain Eukaryota; kingdom Metazoa; phylum Mollusca; class Gastropoda; order Littorinimorpha; family Littorinidae; genus Littorina; species Littorina saxatilis. The sequence goes on along the minus strand of NC_090246.1, from coordinate 6,504,712 downwards.
CTTAGGTACAGTTTTATAACATTATTGGCACATGTAAACAATAGGAATTAATTAATGAACGCTACGAAAAGGGCAGCCTTTAACCTATGAACTTGCAACTGTGTTGACCTGTGTAATGTAACATAGACCACCACCATCTCTCTCTCTGTCTCTGTCTCTGTCTCTCTCTCTCTCTTACACCCCTTACCTGTTCGCAAACCTTTACCCAAATGTATGCTAAATGTATATACAATACAAGACAAGACATGGCAAGACAAGACAAGTTAGGAAAAGGTTGCCAGTAGGCCAATAGAGGGATGACAAGACAAGGCATGACAAGACAAGACAGGACAGGACAGGGACCCAAAAAAAAAGAAAGAAAAAAAGAAAGATAACTAATTCGGTCAACAGATGTTAAAGAAATAAGCATTTGTTTGGGTTGAATGTTTGGGTGTCACCCTGTATATATTTGTATTTTTGCAGGACAGGGTCGAGTTGTGATGATGTCAGGGCGACTGAAGACACACCAACAAGTATTCTTCGGAAGTGTTTGGAACACAAATGAACATTATTTCATAATAAAAAGGCGGCTGACATTGATGTTCATATCGGTTCATGTTCATATTCTCAGCACAGACGTGTGCTTAGAAATCGGATGTTTAAGAACAAGAGACAACCCTGAATAAAGCCTTATGAAATATGGTTGGAGCTGGATCAAAAGTGTGTGTGTGTGTGTGTGTGATTGAAGGGCAACATTTATAAATGATGAGACAGAAAGCTAAAGCACATCCTTTTATCGTACGTTCCATATCGTCCTCCTACTTTAAATGCTTGCTAATACAGACGTTCTCCAAGAAAATGTCTATCCAGTAATGTTTTGTTTATCGCAATGAAAGCTTTTTTTTGAGAAGAATGAAGAGGAATCAAATTTTTAAAAAACAAAAAAACAAGACAATTGAATTGCTCAAAACGTAAAGAAACAGGATGATTTTGGTTCAGTAGTACTATTTGTAGACCCTTAAAGCAATACATCCACAAGGGATTCCAGTGTATCAGTGCAAATAGAAAATTTCTGATATAACTTGAAAATTAAAACAGACTGAATTGTGATAAAAAGAACCAAAATACCGAGTAGTTTTTTTTTTAGGTCTCCCTCTTCACTCAATCCCCAAACTCATATTCTGTACCGAAAAGAGCTCAAACACACACGTGGACAGACAGACACGCACACACACTTTGGTAAACATCATGTATGCTTCTCGACTCTGCTGATCCACAATTAGAAATATCGCTATCATCATTTATTTTTGGTCACCGTCTTTCCCTTTTCACAGGCAAGTTTTTGTGTGTAGCATTTCCCATAGAACCCCGATGGCTCCACGGTAGACACAATGATCAGTCCATACCAGTCATGTTATTTTCTCGAATCAATTTATAACCTTTAACCCAGGAGGGTAAATGACATGGAAGGCTTCGGGTAATCTTGAACTTTAATGTGTTAAATTCATAGCTCATAATTCAGAGGCATTCAAGCCTCCAAATTTGGAGAACCTGCACTTGTAATCATAACAAGTCTTTTAGATCCCTTTAAAGTCACGGAATGAACTCCGATGAACTGTACGAATCATAGCGTACTCTGGTACGAATGCATTTTGTTTACATGCGTCAAAGAAGGAATTATCCGTGTCAGCGGACAGGGGAGGCAACTTTGTCGTGTAATTGAAGTCCCTTGGTTGACAACCTACGCCATTTTCGCCGATCAAACAACCAAATTAATTAATTATGCTTAGGTTTGGAGCTTAATCCGTCAATTAATTTCATGATAAATGTTCTTGGGCTTGATTACAGGTACTTGGATCTAAAATAAGTAAAGTATGCCACTCGATTCTGAGCTATGAATTTAACACACTAAAGTTCAAGATTACCAGGCTTCGTGCACCATGATCAAGTCGGAAGGAGAGACCCAAATCGACAACCAGCACGGAGTTACCACTCAATCGGTGATTTCGTCTTGGAGGCAGCCATTTTTGGAAGGGGAATAACTTACTTGCTTTTATTGTCGACTCGGAGTGAGCTCCCCTCGTGTGTCGGCGATCCAGGTTTCGTGTCTTAACTGGACGAACTAGTCCTTGAGTTTGCCGAACAAGTTCACCCAGTTAAGACACAAACCATGGTTCGCGAACCTTAGTTCGGCGAACCAATGGTTCGTCTGGTTAAGAACAGCCTTAATGAAACGCCAAATGTCTCTTTTTAGCATTTTTACCTCTTTTTTTTTTAAAAGTTTTTGGGTCGGCGCCAAATCGATAGGGTCGGTCGGGTTACCCTAAACAGACAATTTTTTTTTGGACCTAAAATAAAACATTAAAACGTTCATAATAAACAATAGTAAACAAGAATAAAAAAATAAAAAAATTAGACCGCCCATGCCGGGAATCGAACCCGGATCACTTTGGCCATAGACTCTCTCGTGCTCTCTGTCTCTCTTTCACCGAGACCAATAGTTTCTTTGCCGAGACCAAATCCCCACCCGTCGGCTGTCTTGCAAATCATGCTTTTCTCGTCACTGCGTGACGTGTTCGGCTCAGCCGCCCAAGTCTCCCCTTTAGTTCAGTGACTGGCTGTTCGCAAAGCGACCAGCCTCCCACCGCAAAAACTCCCCCCGTTAAGAGTCGTTTTTGTGGAATATTTCGCATTTAGGTCCCAGGTAACATTATGAAGTTTTAATACGATCAATCGGACCTATTATCAAGTTAGTGTATCAACTTTTGAAAGAACTGCGCCTAGTAGTTTCCCAGCAATAAGCAGTTAAGTCGAGACAGACAGACAGACGCACAGATACACACACAGACAGACACACAATTAAAGTCTGCTGGACCCTCCTACTGCGTACTCGGGGATAAACAGGTCTACTTTAGGTAAGCAGCACAGAGGTTGTCTCGACTAGGCGTAAGCTTGTTTGATGTCTTGGCTCGGTGCGGATGTTAAACAAGAAAACATTGTAATGTTTTGGAGTGTGGGAAAACTTGGGATGAGTGAGAAAGTCTTTTGTTTAGAACGGGTAGATACAAAATGGGCTCACTTGCAACCCTGCACAGTTGACCACAACCCTGCACAGTTGACCACAACCCTGCACATTTGACCACAACCCTGCACAGTTGACCACAACCCTGCACAGTTGACCACAACCCGCCCCACTGCCCTCCAGTTGACAGTTGGATGGTCTTCAGGTAAAACAAGCTGTTTGGCTGCTATTGTGAATCAGCGAAAGGTTTATTGAGTGAAACTTGTGATTGTGAATAAATTTACCCCCCCCCCCCCCCCCCCCAGCGGGGCCGGGGTCCTATCACGGTCGGGCTTGCTTGGTCTTGCCCTTTCTTTCCCTTTTTTTTGTGTGTGTGTGAGACGATGACTGTCCATGACATTGTTGCGCGCCTGTTGGGTTGTTTGGCGCATTTGCACTAATAAGACGTGTGCCTGTATGATCACGTGAGACCGCGAGACTTGTGAAAGATCTCGGCAGTCGAGCGGAAACCTTTGTGAAGTAAACACCAAGAACTGACTTCGCTTGCTCGACTCCCTTTTATTGCGTGTGACCAGTTTGACTAAGAAGCATTCAACAACCACCCGAGCATAGAACAACAACACCACAAATGGCGTCGTCGACAGCGGGCAGCGGTGAAGCCAGACAACAACACCACAACAGAGAGAACACCACAAATGGCGTCGTCGACAGCGGACAGCGGTTACAGAAGAAAGCCAGAAAGGACACCGGGCGGGGGACCTGTCGTAGCTGTGTAGCTGTGCCAACCAGCGCATAACCCGTTGCGCTGCCAGCGAGGCGAAGTTTTCGACTGTCAGAGTAAAACCTACACCGGTTGCAGTGAAGCCATCGTCCGTCGTAGCTGTGTAGCTGTGCCAACCAGCGCATAACCCGTTGCGCTGCCAGCGAGGCGAAGTTTTCGACTGTCAGAGTAAAACCTACACCGGTTGCAGTGAAGCCGTCGTAGCTGTGTAGCTGTGCCAACCAGCGCATAACCCGTTGCGCTGCCAGCGAGGCGAAGTTTTCGACTGTCAGAGTAAAACCTACACCGGTTGCAGTGAAGCCATCGTCCGTCGTAGGTGTGTAGCTGTGCCAACCAGCGCATAACCCGTTGCGCTACCCGCGAGGCGAAGTTTTCGACTGTCAGAGTAAAACCTACACCGGTTGCAGTGAAGCCATCGTCCGTCGTAGCTGTGTAGCTGTGCCAACCAGCGCATAACCTGTTGCGCTACCAGCGAGGCGAAGTTTTCGACTGTCAGAGTAAAACCTACACCGGTTGCAGTGAAGCCATCGTCCGTCGTAGCTGTGTAGCTGTGCCAACCAGCGCATAACCCGTTGCGCTGCCAGCGAGGCGAAGTTTTCGACTGTCAGAGTAAAACCTACACCGGTTGCAGTGAAGCCATCGTCCGTCGTAGCTGTGTAGCTGTGCCAACCAGCGCATAACCCGTTGCGCTGCCAGCGAGGCGAAGTTTTCGACTGTCAGAGTAAAACCTACACCGGTTGCAGTGAAGCCATCGTCCGTCGTAGCTGTGTAGCTGTGCCAACCAGCGCATAACCCGTTGCGCTGCCAGCGAGGCGAAGTTTTCGACTGTCAGAGTAAAACCTACACCGGTTGCAGTGAAGCCATCGTCCGTCGTAGCTGTGTAGCTGTGCCAACCAGCGCATAACCCGTTGCGCTGCCAGGGAGGCGAAGTTTTCGACTGTCAGAGTAAAACCTACACCGGTTGCAGTGAAGCCATCGTCCGTCGTAGCTGTGTAGCTGTGCCAACCAGCGCATAACCCGTTGCGCTGCCAGCGAGGCGAAGTTTTCGACTGTCAGAGTAAAACCTACACCGGTTGCAGTGAAGCCATCGTCCGTCGTAGCTGCGTAGCTGTGCCAACCAGCGCATAACCCGTTGCGCTGCCAGCGAGGCGAAGTTTTCGACTGCCAGAGTAAAACCTACACCGGTTGCAGTGAAGCCATCGTCCGTCGTAGCTGTGCCAACCAGCGCATAACCCGTTGCGCTGCCAGCGAGGCGAAGTTTTCAACTGCCACGTGAGTTTTCAACGGCCACAGCGGTTACACTTGTAGTGAAGGTCGAGTGAGTTGTCCGGCTGACCAGAGGCGCGTTGCATAGAGCGGACGATCTGTTCGCGAAGAGACAAAAAGTTTTCATGTTGTAGGAAACGCTATGTTCGCGGCGAACTCAATTCTACCCTCTCTACCTTTTTTCAAGTAAATGGACCCATCTCTTCGCTGACAGCCGAATCAATGCATGTATATCGGGGGCGATCATGCGAACAGTCGCTTTGTACTTGGAACAGGCCCTCCCTACCCGCACTGACCAAAGTAGACGAGTCCAATCGCTTACAGCTCAGTCCATGAGTACATTTTAGGGGTGACGGTATGCATTGGCCCTCAGGATATCTGTGTGTGTGTGTGTTTGAGTTTCGTACCCGACGTGGAGAAGCAGGGTCTTTCCTTTTCTTTTTTTTTTGGTGGTCAGATTTGACAGTTAGATTTCTTGTCGAGTCCGTGGAAAAGTGTTGTGGTCTTCATTTCATTCAATAAAAAACGCTGGCGCTGGACCCGAGTACTCTTCAGACTGGCTCGCTCCTCCAGCAAAGTACCTCTTCACGACACCAAATCACAACAGATGGGATTTTCTCTTTGAAATATAAAGTGTTTGAAATATAAAGTGTTTGAAATATAAAAAAACGCTGGCGCTGGACCCGAGTACTCTTCAGACTGGCTCGCTCCCCCAGTATGAAAGTTTTTGTCTTGTGCACGTGGATTTAAAAAAAAAAAGAAAAAAAAAAATTTATTTTACACGATTAAAAAAATTATTAGAGTAAAATAAAACATTAAAACGTTCATAATAAACAATAGTAAACAAGAATTAAAAAAAAAGAAAACAAAAATTAGACCGCCCATGCCGGGAATCGAACCCGGATCACTTTGGCCATAGACGAATTGCTTTCCACCCGGATCACTTGGATTAAAAAAAAAAAAAAAAAAAAAATTATTTATTTATTTTACACAATTAAAAAAATTATTAGAGTAAAATAAAACATTAACACGTTCATAATAAACAATAGTAAACAAGAATTTAAAAAAAAAATAAAAAAATAGACCGCCCATGCCGGTGTAACACGAGAAAATTACTCCCACGAGATTTTTACTCCGGAGTAAACATTTCGTACGAAAAAGTTACTCCCTTTACGAAAAAAGCACTCCCCCATTGCACGAGAAAATTACTCCCCAAGACAGGTGAGTTCCGAGAAAACATTTCGTACACAAATTTTACTCCCCTGACGAATAAATAACGAATAAATTACTTCACCCCAACACGAGCAATTTAACCTACCATGCCAGGTGTACGAAATTTGTACTCCCTTGTCCCCTGTTAGTCTTGGTTGTGGAAGGAGGGTAGCGCGACATTCGTGTGCGCGAGATCACTTATTGGCATTATCCCTTCGCCCGCATCCCATTTTTGCGTAAGAGATTTTTACTGGAAGTAAAAAAAAATGGGGAGTAAAAATTTCGTGGAGGGAGTAATTTTTTCGTGCCTTGGGGAGTTCTTTTCTCGTACGAAAAGTGTACTCGGAGTAAGAATTTCGTACGAAATATTTACTCCGGAGTACATTTTTCGTGGAGTAAACATTTCGTGTTACACCGGGAATCGAACCCGGATCACTTTGGCCATAGACTCTCTCGTGCTCTCTGTCTCTCTTACACCGAGACCAAACCCTGCATTGTAGTTTCTTTGCCGAGACCATATCCCCACCCGTTGGCTGGCGTGCAAATCATGCTTTTCTCGTCACTCTGTGACGTGTTCGGCTCAGGCCGCCCAAGTCTCCCCTTTAGTTCAGTGACTGGCTGTTCGCAAAACGAACAGCCTCCCACCGCAAAAACTCCCCCCGTTAAGAGTCGTTTTGGTGGAATATTTCGCATTTAGGTCCCAGGTAACATTATGAAGTTTTAATACGATCAATCGGACCTATTATCAAGTTAGTGTATCAACTTTTGAACGAACTGCGCCCAGCTCTTTCCCTCTTTATGCCTCATCACAATAACCCGCAAGTGTCACTATCTGCACACATTCTTCTCGCTCTGACTTTTTGTGGACGTCAGCCTTTTCAAACTTGAGTCCGATCTCGTGAAAAAAGCAGATAACGCGATCTTGCAGCAAATACAAAATGACACACTTCAAGTGGGGGACACCCCGAAGCGTCCCGGTACCAAAGCGTCCCGGTACCGAAGCGTCCCGGTACCAAAGCGTCCCGGTACCAAAGCGTCCCGGTACCGAAGCGTCCCACTATAACGCGTCACAGGACTTAGACTTTTTTTTTTTTAAACCTTGAATGACCTTGATTTGACCTTGACTTGACTAACCATATTTATTTTTTTAAAATTTAATCTTGACCTTGATTTGACCTTGACTTCACTGATTTTTTTAATTTTGCACAGACCTTGATTTGCTTTCGGTAAAAAAAAATCACTTTTTGTCCAACTTTTCCCCAACTTTACTTTAGATCTGTACTCACAACACACCAATTTGGAAATACTGTACCCGTGTGTACAAGTTCGGGGGAAAAGTCCGTAGGCTTCCGTTCACAAGAGGGATATGTCTGTTATCACACACGCTTTCTGGCTTCACTAAGCGTGAGCGTCGGAAAAAGTCTTTTCAGTTCTGCCTCCGACTTTTAAATTGTATCATTTGGGTTAATTTGGGTTTGTTTGGGTTCATTTGGGTAATAAAGAACGCTCGCGCTGGACCCTCGCTCCCCCAGTATGAAAGTTTTTGTCTTGTGCACGTTTAAGACCAAGTGATTGCTCTGTGTGAATTACAGGCATTCCCTTTGCTATATAATACATTGGCATGCGAGCCGAGGATGTGCGTGGTGACTGGTACCGGGACGCTTCGGCACCGGGACGCTTCGGTACCGGGACGCTTCGTGCCCTACTGCGCGGGAGCGTCCTGAAGCGTCCCGGTACCAAAGCGTCCCGGTACCCATGTGACGCGTTATAGTGGGACGCTTCGGTACTGGGACGCTTTGGCACCGGGACGCTTCGGTACCGGGACGCTTCGGTACCGGGACGCTTCGTGATGTACCCCTTAAAGTGCCATGCAGTAGCGTATTTTACTACCAAAACACACACAAGCAAAATAATACACCCACACAATTCATTACACGGAAATAGGAAGGTGGTGGGGAGGGGAGAGAGAGAGAGAGAGAGACAGAGCAGAGAGACAGAGCAGAGAGAGACAGAGAAAGAGAGAGAGAGACAGACAGACAGACAGAGCAGAGAGAGAGAGAGAAAAAGAGAGAGAGAGAGAGAGTTCTTTCTCTCTTATGCCTTATCACAATAAGCCGCAAGGCTCACTTTCTGCACGCATTCTTCTCTGTGTGAATGTTTAGGGTCGTCAGCCTTTTCAATCATAAGTTCGATCTCGTGAAAAAAAGCAACACACACACACACACACCCTCACACACACATGCACATATATTCACCCAGAAACAGACACACGCACACACACACACAAACACACACACACAAACACACACATAGTGAGACGCATACGCACGCACACATACACACACACATAAACACGTCCACATACATTTATCATTGTTATTGTGTATCAAGTCTAAGCAAATGACATATACACCTGGAAATGCGTGTACTTCTGTTAGTGTTCTTGTGTGCGTGAGTGCCGAATGGGTTTGTGTGTTCGTCTCTGTACCGTCAACTTCTGTCTTTCGCCCTCTTTCTACCGGCACGGTTGGCCTAGTGGTAAGGCGTCCGCCCCGTGTTCGAACCCCGGCCGGGTCATACCTAAGACTTTAAAATTGGCAATCTAGTGGCTGCTCCGCCTGGCGTCTGGCATTATGGGGTTAGTGCTAGGACTGGTTGGTCCGGTGTCAGAATAATGTGACTGGGTGAGACACGAAGCCTGTGCTGCGACTTCTGTCTTGTGTGTGGCGCACGTTATATGTCAAAGCAGCACCGCCCTGATATGGCCCTTCGTGGTCGGCTGGGCGTTAAGCAAACAAACAAACAAACCTCCAGTTTCTTGTCTAAGTGTCATTTTTAGGTTACCTGTATCCCGGAGAACTAAACAAGGCCGGAACTATTCTCCCGAAACTGGTGGTCACCCAGTTTAAGTGGTCAGTGGCAGTCACCTCGGTGATTTAAAAAAAAAATGTTTGCGGCTGTATCCTCACTTAAAAAACAAACAAACTCAAACCGCATTAATAGGCCTACATGTAAATTATCCCCGTCGCAACAGCCAGGGGTAAGTGACAGGCCATTTTGAAGCGAAGACCCTCGAGAGGAAAAGAAGAAATATTCAACGTCCCGGCGTGAGGTGCAAAGCGGGCGGCACGGTAAGTCAATTTCTGACAACCATCGTTTGTCATTGGGCAATATTGAACGGTTTTAGTGCTGTAAACAATCATAGTTTACAATCCAGTGACATTGAAAAAAAAAACCACAACTTATTTTCGACACGAGTATTCGAGCAAAATATAATTTTTGTGAAGGAAATTGACTGATTGAGCCCCCAAATGTATAACAATTAATTAATGTGATCGTGGAAAAAAAAGCTGCCATGGTTGCCTCCCTTTGCATACGTCGGAAAATAAGATCGTCATAGTTGTCCCCCTTCCTGGTTGGGACGACGCTTTCCTTCTAAACCCCATGTAAACGAAGCGCATCCGCACAGTTCATTCCACAACATGACTTCAAGACCAATTTCCTCTTAAGTAGAAGCTTTGATTGCAGTAGAAAAGCGTCCCTAAATTTACAACGCAAACGTTCAGCATGACTTTCATTAATTGAGAGGTCGCATTTAAAGCTTGTGATAATTAACTTCACACCAAGATAGTAGAACTGGATGATGGAGGATTTTAAGACCCTATTAACTTCACCACGGAAAGTCCACCAACGATGACGGGGAAATAACTTCTTACCATACCACGGGACTCGTACTGCACATGGAGACGAGTTCTTTCCCTTATTTCAGCTGGCCACACACTTTGTATGTTTACGAAGGCAGCCTAAACACGGAAAAAAACTTTTAAAAAAACATAACCTATTCGTGCCCTTTCCTACTAAACAGAAAAAAAGAGACTAAAGCATTTGTGTTGTGCGTGCAATGTTGGTTTCACACAAAGATACACTTTATATTTCAAACACTTTATATTTCAAAGAGAAAATCCCATCTGTTGTGATTTGGTGTCGTGAAGAGGTACTTTGCTCCAGTTATTCGTGTGTCACCTGACGGGAGATGTCCTGGTATGGGATGGGAAGTGAATAATCATTGTTAGAAGGCATCTGTGTTAACAGCTGATGTGTTTTCCTGTTTGTTTTATCTCAGGATTTACCAAAACCTTTTTTAATCCCAGCGAAGCTGGAGGTATCCAGTGAACGCTATACTGTAATCGACTTGAGAAATGTGCATACCGAATAATACATGATAAAGAAGGATTCTTTGTGCCCGGCTACGTGCTACAGTTGGAGATAGATGTGTGTGTGTATGTGTGTTTGTTTGTAAAGGTGTTTATGTCCGTCTGTCTATATGTGCGTATGGGGGTGTGTTTTGTGTGTATGAAGTGTGTGTGAGAGAGTGAGAGAGTGAGTGAGTGCGTGTGAGTGAGTGTGTATGTGTGTACGTGTGTAACTTGGGGTATGTGTGTGTGTGTGTGCGTGTGCGTGTGTGTGTGTGTGTGTGTGTGTGTGTAAGAAAGACTGAGAGAGAGGGAGAAAGAGTGTGTGTGTGTGGATGTGTGTGTGCTTGAGTTTGTGTGTATGTTTGTGTGTGTATGAGTGTGTATATGTGTTTGTTTGTAAAGGTGTATGTGTCCGTCTGTCTATGTGCGTATTTGTTTGTTTGTTTGCTTAACGCCCAGCCGACCACGAAGGGCCATAATTATCAGGGCGGTGCTGCTTTGAGATATAACGTGCGCCACACACAAGGCAGAAGTCGCAGCACAGGCTTCATGTCTCACCCAGTCACATTATTCTGACACCGGACCAACCAGTCCTAGCATGCACTAACCCCATAATGCCAGACGCCAGGCGGAGCAGCCACTAGATTGCCAATTTTAAAGTCTTAGGTATGACCCGGCCTGGGTTCTAACCCACGACCTCCCGATCACGGGGCGGACGCCTTACCACTAGGCCAACCGTGTATGTGCGTATGAGTGTGTTTTGTGTGTATGAGATTTGTGTGAGTCAATGTGTGTGTGTGTGTGTGTGTGTATATACGTGTAAATGCGTGTGTGAATGTGGGGGTGTGCATGCGTACATGGGTGCGTATGTACATGTGTGTGTGTGTGTGTGTGTGTGTGTGTGTGCGTGACAGTGTGTGTGTGTGTCTGTTTGTATAAAAGAGAGAGAGAGAGAGTGGGTGGGTGGGTGTGTGTTTGTGCGTGTGCGTCAGTGTATGTGTATGTGTGTTTGTTTGTAAAGGTGTGTATGTCCGTCTGTCTATATGTGCGTATGGGGGGGTGTTTTGTGTGTATGAAGTGTGTGTGAGAGAGTGAGTGAGTGCGTGTGAGTGAGTGTGTATGTGTGTACGTGTGTAACTTGGGGTATGTGTGTGTGTGTGTGTGTGTGTGTGTTCGTGTGTGTGTGTGTTTGAGAGAGAGAGAGAGAGAGAGAGAGAGAGACAGAGACAGAGAGAGAGACAGAGAGAGAGAGACAGAGAGACAGAGAGAGAGGTGTGTCTTTCGCTGGGGTATGCAGTGCCTTGGCGTTGCACATCTACTTAATTTTTTATATTATTGCTCCATTTGAAGTTGTCAAAAATCACAAGTTTTGTCAGTAATGCCTTTCTTGGCAACCAAGGGCTATAACTGTTGTCGGACAAAAGGACATAATTCAGAAATCAAACGTGGTTTTCAGATAGGGCACTTAGTAACCTTTACAGAGATATGTAATATGCTGTGACGTTAGTATTTTACAAACATTATACAGCTTGTTTAACTGAAATCAGAGGCAAAATTCTCAATACTCTATAGACTAACTCTAGTTTCTCGCGCCCGCAGCAACTGGTTATGGGGAGTGAAGGGGGGGGGGGGGGGGGGGGGGGGAGAGATTTAACCGCTGTTTTTACATTTAGTCAAGTTTTGACTAAATGTTTTAACATCGAGGGGGAATCGAAACGAGGGTCGTGGTGTATGTGTGTGCGTGTGTGCGTGTGTGCGTGTGTGCGTGCGTGTAGAGCGATTCAGACCAAACTACTGGACCGATCTTTATGAAATTTGACATGAGAGTTCCTGGGTATGATATCCCCGAACGTTTTTTTCCTTTTTTTGATAAATGTCTTTGATGACGTCATATCCGGCTTTTCGTGAAAGTTGAGGCGGCACTGTCACGCTCTCATTTTTCAACCAAATTGGTTGAAATTTTGATCAAGTAGTCTTCGACAAAGCCCGGACTTCGGTATTGCATTTCAGCTTGGTGGCTTAAAAATTAATTAATGACTTTGGTCATTAAAAATCTGAAGATTGTAAAAAAAATTTTTTTTTTATAAAACGATCCAAATTTACGTTCATCTTATTCTCCATCATTTGCTGATTCCAAAAACATATAAATATGTTATATTCGGATTAAAAACAAGCTCTGAAAATTAAATATATAAAAATTATTATCAAAATTAAATTTTTCAAATCAATTTAAAAACACTTTCATCTTATTCCTTGTCAGTTCCTGATTCCAAAAACATATAGATATGATATGTTTGGATTAAAAACACGCTCAGAAAGTTAAAACAAAGAGAGGTACAGAAAAGCGTGCTATCCTTCTCAGCGCAAGTACTACCCCGCTCTTCCTGTCAATTTCACTGCCTTTGCCGTGCGCGGTGGACTGACGATGCTACGAGTATACGGTCTTGCTGCGTTGCATTGCGTTCAGTTTCATTCTGTGAGTTCGACAGCTACTTGACTAAATGTTGTATTTTCGCCTTACGCGACTTGTTGTTGTTGTTTTCTTCAAATTAGCCGTACTCTCTTACACACACATAACAATGGAAGCAATAAGGGAAGGTGAGGAGAGAGGGGGCAGCAGCCGACAGACACAGTATGTCGATAATTGAAGTCAACTTCATATCTTTTAGTCAAGAGCTGTTCTTACGTTGTATTTACAATCAGGCTGGCTTCATAAAGTGGGGTTAAACATTTTGCTGTCTTTATTAATGGTCAACTGGAGTTGAATGTTTTGCTGCCTTTATTAATTGTTAAATTGAGGTTGAATGTTCTGCTGTTTTTAATTGGTAAAATGAGGTTGAATGTTCTGCTGTCTTTAATTGGTAAAATGAGGTTGAATGTTCTGCTGTCTTTAATTGGTAAAATGAGGTTGAATGTTCCGCTGTCTTTAATTGGTAAAATGAGGTTGAATGTTCTGCTGTCTTTAATTGGTAAAATGAGGTTGCATGTTCTGCTGTCTTTAATTGGTAAAATGAGGTTGAATGTTCTGCTGTCTTTAATTGGTAAAATGAGGTTGAATGTTCCGCTGTCTTTAATTGGTAAAATGAGGTTGAATGTTCTGCTGTCTTTAATTGGTAAAATGAGGTTGAATGTTCTGCTGTCTTTAATTGGTAAAATGAGGTTGAATGTTCCGCTGTCTTTAATTGTTAAATTGAGGTTGAATGTTCTGCTGTTTTTAATTGGTAAAATGAGGTTGAATGTTCTGCTGTCTTTAGTGACGGTAAAAGCGAGGTTAAATGTTTTACTGGCTTTATTATGAGGGAAACGCATACTTCAATGAACGTTTTTTGCAATTTAGTAGTCTATGGCTGTTATCGTAATCCACATCATTAGTGAATAAAGGACGCCCGTTTATGAACTCGTAATTTCTTAAATTTGTTTTCCATTCGCTTTCTTGGATTCCGACCGTAATCACACACACACACACACACACACACACACACACACACACACACACACACACACACACACACACACACACACACACACACACACACACACTGACACACACACACACACACACACACACACACCCAGTAAATGCCAGAATGACTGCGTAATAAACTCTGACACTTACAGATTAAACTGTCCAGTACACTTTCCCCAAACAGCAGGAGCTCAGTGCGTCTGTAACAGATGCGATGTGTGATTTGATAAACCCAAAGAAAAGGGGGGAAGGAAGGGTCCAAGATGGAGAGGGGTGTGGGTCTACTGCGGTATGATGGGTGGGGAGTCAGATAGGGGATGATGGAACGGCAAATAAAAATCATGTAGATAATTGTACTGGCAAAAATGACGTGTTTCCACAAAATATAACGCGTTTTTACAAAATGATGTGTTTCCACAAAATATACCGCGTCTCCACAAAATATGACGTGTTTCCACAAAATATGACGTGTTTCCACAAAATGTCACGTTTCCACAAAATATACCGCGTCTCCACAAAATATGACGTGTTTCCACAAAATATGACGTGTTTCCACAAAATATGACGTGCTTCCACAAAAATTAATGAGGTGTTTCCACAAAATGAGGTCAGCATTCAGAAGGTTTTGTTGATAATGACTTATTTGACTCTGATGAGGTTGGTACTCTAATAGGTGAGCGGGCCTCACAGGATAATAATACTAATAGTCTTGGTTTTAAATTGACTGATTTTTGTAAAATGACTGGCTTAGTTATTGCTACTGGTAGAGTTGGCGATGATGCAGGGGTTGGTAAATGCACACGTAAGGATAAGAGCGTTGTTGATTATTGCATCCTGTCAAAAGATTTGTTCTCGAAAGTTAAATATTTTTCTGTGATGGAATTTTGTGAAATGTATTCTGACGTACACTGTCCTGTTGTTTTGCATTTATTAAAACATAATGAAGTACGCGCTAATGATTGCCTAGCAGACGATGTGAAAAAAACACAAAAATGAAGATTTGCTGTCTAAAAGTAGAGAAAAGGATAACAAGTACACAAAACCAAAATGGGATAATAACAATGGGACCAAGTTAGCTTTTGTAGTTAATGAGGATGATATTTATACTGTTGAAACTAAATTACAAAATATGCTAGCTACAAGTGAGAGTACGACAACAGATGACGTTGGTAGTGTTACTAATAAGATTTGTGATATTTTAAATTGTTCTGCTGAGAAAATCGGTGTAATTAAAGAACAAAAATTTATGAAAAGGCCACGGTCAAAGAAATTCAAACTGCAACAACCATGGTTTAGTGCAATTTGCAAAGAGAAAAGAAAAATATTTTTACATGCGAAAAACAAAGCAAGACGCTTTAAAAATGTGTTCAATGAACATGAAAAAAAGAATGCTTTTAAAGAATACAAAAAGACAATAAAAAAGGAATGCAAGTTGTATCATAATGAGTTCGTTAAAACTTTGAGAAAGTTAAGAAGTACTGACCCGAAAGCATACTGGAATCTTCTAAATAAAAATAAAAATAAAAAAAAATGATTCCAAAACTAACTATCCAACTTGTTCGGAGTTTTTCGAACATTTCACTAAACTACAAGAGTGTGATGAAAATGAAATGGATGATAGTAATGAACCTCTAAATGAAGCAAGTAATGAATTTCTTAATGCGCCTTTTACAAAGGAGGAAGTTATCAAATGTATAGACAAGCTGAAAAACAACAAGGCATGCGGTCAGGATAAAATAATTAATGAGTATTTAAAAGCGTCACATGATCGAATGATTGATATTTATGTATTGTTGTTTAATGTTGTTTTGCAGTCAGGAAAGGTTCCAACACAATGGGCTGTAGGTGAAATTATTCCATTGTTCAAAAATAAAGGCTCCCAAGCTGACCCCGCAAACTATAGAGGAATTACTATACTCAGTTGCTTCGGAAAACTTTTCAGTGCAATTTTAAATGCTAGGTTATCAAACTTTTTGGAGAGTAATAATAAATTAAGTCAAGAACAAACAGGTTTCCGCACAGGTTTTTCAACAGTAGACAATGTTTTTAGTTTGCATTGTATATTACATTTTTTTCTCAACAAAAAGAAGCGACTGTTTTGTGCATTTGTAGACTATGAAAAAGCGTTTGATAAAGTTCGCCGTGCATTTTTATGGGAGAAATTAGTTAGTTCTGATGTTAATGGGAAGTTTTTAAAAACTGTAAGAAATTTGTACGAAAATGCCAAGTCTTGCGTTAAAGTTAATAGTGAGTGTTCTGGATATTTTCCCAGTTTGTGTGGAGTTAGACAAGGGGAAAACTTGTCACTGCTGTTTTTTGCTCTATTTTTAAATGATGTAAAGCCTTTTTTGTTGGAAAATAGTAATGGTTTACAATCTATGTCAAGAGAGGCTATTGTGGTTGGAATGGATGATACTGATGTAAATGCTTTGTTTCAAATGTTTTTATTACTGTATGCGGATGATACTGTGATCTGCTCAGAGTCTGAAAAAAACCTGCAAGAATGTTTAAACAAAATGCACGAATACTGTTTAAAATGGCGTCTAAATATTAATGTAAACAAAACGAAAGTTATAGTTTTTTCTAGAGGTAAAATTAGAAATAAACCATTGTTTACGTATAATGGCAATTTAATCGAAGTAGTGTTTGATGTAATGTACTTGGGCCTTAAGATTAATTATAATAATAAATTTTCAGTCGCACAGAAGAATCTATATGATCGTGCCTCAAGGGCAATGTTTGTTCTTTTGCGTACTTGTAGACAATTGTCACTGCCTGTGGACATACAAGTTGACCTGTTCGATAAAATGATTGCTCCAATTTTACTATACGGATGTGAGGTATGGGGTTTTGGTTCCTGTGAACTTGCTACTAAACTTCAATTGCGTTTTTATAAAATTGTTTTCAAACTAAAAAAATCAACTCCAAATGCTATGATATTTGGTGAACTTGGAAGATATCCACTAGATGTTAATATGAAATGTAGAATGCTTTGCTATTGGTATAAACTGATTAGTCCTATTCATAAAAATAAATTTTCAAGTATTGTGTATTGCTTTACTTATAAATTGTATATCAACAAGATGATTGAATCTAATTATTTATGTTATATTGAAAAAAACTTAAATGAAATTGGGCTCTCTGGCCTTTGGACTTTTCAAGAAAATGTTCAATACTCAAGCGCATGATTTAAAAGGAAAGTAAAAAGAAGCTTGTATGACCAGTATATCCATAAATGGTTTACAGAAATTGGAACAAAAAATATGTTTTGGAACTATCGAATGTTTAAAGATATTTTTGCATGTGAAGAATATGTCACACACCTGCCATATCAGCAATGTGTTTCAATGATGAAGTTTAGAACATTAAACAACAATTTGCCTGTACAGAAAGAACGATATCTTAACATCCCGAGGTCAGAAAGAACTTGCACCAAATGTGTATCACAAGACATAGGTGATGAATTCCATTATTTATTTGTCTGTGATTTTTTCAAAGAAGAAAGAGCTGAGTTGTTACCACCTTACTATTGGAAAAAACCTAATGCACTTAAATTTAAAAAGCTGTTTGCTACTAAGAAAAAGAAATTGCTAAAGAATATTTTGGACTTTATTAATAGTATTTGTAACAGTTTTTCATAATTTTTAAATTTTTTTTAATTTTTTGTAAAATTTTTATTTTACTATATTAGCATATATCCTGATTGTATTGATTGTATTTATTGTTCAAAATGCCCCCATGGGTTATGGACTAATAAAACTTGAACTTGAACTTGAGGTGTTTCCACGTGACCGAGCGCCAGCATCACACCTGACTGCACACGCCCTCGGTGCCGACAACCCGTTGCCGGGAATGTTTTTTGGTTTATGTTTTATGTTGTATTTTCGCCTTACGCGACTTGTTGTTTGTTCGTTTCAGTTTGCTTGAAAATTTCGATTTTTAGGGACATATAAAGGATAAAGCGCGACTGAGTTTTACGCGACGATTGCTGTATCAAGGAGGCTTGAAAAACAACGCGCACGATTGAAATAATTATGAGTGAAAAAGACAGCTTTTAAGAGACGCAGTTTTGCACCGCTCTTTTTTTTTTTACTTAACGGATTACCAGTGTAAGGAAGCTGCGTGCCTACCCGGCCTTGTCACGGAAAGAAGCGATCCAGCGGTGTGTATAATCGGAGTCCAACGAGACCGGTGACGCACTGTGCGTGTAATAACTCTGACATCACCCATCTGCCTGCTAATGTCACCCGCATGAATATTCATACACGTTGGCCCGGTGCGCCGGGAGCTGCGCACAGATCAACACATTTCCCGCGGGAAATTCTAACAGCCCAAAGACGCTATGCAAAGCGAGGAAGCAACAGGAAAACAAATGTTTATTGGGCTCCCGTGGTAATTGCTGCACATGCAGAAAATGTCTTTGACGTGTCTTGTCTTGTCTTGTCGTGTCTTGTCTTGTCTTTTAGCTTTGTCTTGGTCAGCACGACTGACCTGACTATATGTGGCATGCTGTATCAGCTCGCTTGATTGAACAGTCACCAGAAACTCGCTGAATTTTCCGTTCCGAATCTTGAGTTTTCACAGATTTCGTCCAGTCCAGAGCTCAGGACAATGAATCGTAAAGAAAGAAAAGGGTGTGTGTTGTACACGACGTCCGTGACGCTACATTGTAAGTATTGGTAGTCCGAAGCTGGTGCTGTCTCAGTGCTGACTGGTCGTGACGCTACATTGTATATTGGTAGTCAGAAGCTGGTGCTGTCTCAGTGCTGACTGGTCGTGACGCTACATTGTATATTGGTAGTCAGAAGCTGGTGCTGTCTCAGTGCTGACTGGTCGTGACGCTACATTGTATATTGGTAGTCAGAAGCTGGTGCTGTCTCAGTGCTGACTGGTCGTGACGCTACATTGTGTATTGGTAGTCAGAAGCTGGTGCTGTCTCAGTGCTGACTGGTCGTGACGCTACATTGTGTATTGGTAGTCTGAAGCTGGTGCTGTCTCAGTGCTGACTGGTCGTGACGCTACATTGTGTATTGGTAGTCAGAAGCTGGTGCTGTCTCAGTGCTGACTGGTCGTGACGCTACATTGTGTATTGGTAGTCAGAAGCTGGTGCTGTCTCAGTGCTGACTGGTCGTGACGCTACATTGTATATTGGTAGTCAGAAGCTGGTGCTGTCTCAGTGCTGACTGGCCGTGACGCTACATTGTGTATTGGTAGTCCGAAGCTGGTGCTGTCTCAGTGCTGACTTGTCGTGACGTGAGTGCATTCTGCCTGCTGGAAAAGCTGGGTGCACGTGCTGCGACGCCATTTTGGTACTAAGTCACACAGGTTGCTGTTAACGGGAGCTCTTGAATATTGACCACTGACGTGATTGTGTTGTATCAACTGACACGTTTCTGGTTTGAGTAGAGAAGCGGAACAAGCCAAACGTCAACATACACCTGACCATAATTTATCTTCTTTGAACAAACAAACAAACCCAGAAGCACAATGTATGCAAGGGGCAAACCTGATCTGTTAACGATGATGCAGTGAATGATGCCCCTGTCTGATGGTTGCGTGTAACACAGAATGTCTGTGACTGTTTGAACCTCTACAGACCTCGCCGGTTTCATGAAAACAAGCATTGAAATATCACTCTAAAATAATATGCCCGACAAAACTGTCTTTCAGACGTGCCCTCGGCAGCATGTATTTGAGCAGTCGAACTTTGTATGACTGTCACGGTGTTCTTCGTCTCGTCCCCAATCTGTCTCTGTCTCCGCTTCCTCCCTGCCTGACCCTGTGTCGTCCACCTCGTGATTCAGGTCATCGTTCACCTTCTCCCTCAATGACTCTGCTTCCTCACGATCTCACGTCTTCCTTGTCTGCAACAGACATCCTCCATGTCCTGGTCGTGACGTCATACTGTGCTGATCAAAGTGGCTGTCACTGTAACCAGCGTATCATTGCTGAAATATGCGTGACCGTTCTATCTGTTGATATACATTTTGTTTTTAGGAAACAAAAAAAGCGCAAATATGCTCAAACACGCTTTTATTAGATTTATGAACATTGATTGATGGAATGTCCTTATCGTAGAATTTCTATGTTTGTGATCTCAGCCTAGAATTCTGTTTCTATTAGAAAATTAGCAATCACATGATGGCAGCTTTATTATTGGTGTTCGCAAAACACGATCTTGGGAGAGAGAGAGAGAGAGAGAGAGAGAGAGAGAGAGAGAGAGAGAGAGAGAGAGAGACACAGAGAGAGAGTGAGAGAGAGAGAGAGAGAGAGAGAGAGAGAGAGAGAGAGAGAGAGAGAGAGAGATTCATCCCGTACTACACAGGTCAGCAGCGCGCCAACTCCAGCTCCTATTGATGATGTAAAAGGAACACTTAGTAAGACTATAAGTTAAGTTGTCTGGCCCGAGGTCCACAAAGCGCCTTCCATCCATCAGTCTTGTGAAAGTCTTGGTGACTATGTACCCAGTGCCCGCCACACGACAACACCTCTCAGCACCCTCACAAGAGGCCGGTGAGATGTTAGACGACTGGGCCAAGGAATGAAGAGGAAGCTAGCGGTCTTGATGGCATCAAGGTGGTGACCTCCCTCCATCTTTTCCTGAAGCTGTCTCGGATCTATTTAAAAAAGGGAATGAAAAGTGAAAAGGAGTTATCTGCCTTTAGAGCGGTGATGACTTCCCCTTTCTTGCCACCCCGTCTCCTTGTTCTCGTTCAGCGGTGCGAGAAATTGTGCCGTTATTATCAATCAGACCGTTATTATCAGTCAGACACTGAGACAGCTGGCCGGGGTGATGGCGATCAAGACTCTTTTTTTCTCCGGTCAGAGCGAAATGGGTCTGCACTTGAACGCCTTCATTTCCAGCAAAGAGAATACTGGCAGACCTTTCACATTTAAACTTTTTCTTTCGTTCCATTCTTTAGTCAAGGATGTCAACTGTCGGGCGTTGTTGGGGACAATCCAATTAAGAAGGACAGAGACAAAAAAGGAGTTGGGAAAGTGTATCCGTTTGTGGCAGCTGCCTTGCACAGAGAGAGAACAGGGGAGGTAATTGCGGTGCGAGTGACAACCAACCATGGTGTATAGAGCTGTAACAGAGACAGCTACACCCCCACAGTGACAGTGTAGTATGTGACAACCAACCATGGTGTACACCCCCACAGTGACAGTGCAGTATGTGACAACCAACCATGGTGTACACCTCCACAGTGACAGTGTAGTATGTGACAACCAACCATGGTGTACACCCCACAGTGACAGTGTAGTATGTGACAACCAACCATGGTGTACACCCCACAGTGACAGTGCAGTATGTGACAACCAACCATGGTGTACACCCCCACAGTGACAGTGTAGTATGTGACAACCAACCATGGTGTACACCCCACAGTGACAGTGCAGTATGTGACAACCAACCATGGTGTACACCCCACAGTGACAGTGTAGTATGTGACAACCAACCATGGTGTACACCCCACAGTGACAGTGCAGTATGTGACAACCAACCATGGTGTACACCCCACAGTGACAGTGCAGTATGTGACAACCATGGTGTACACCCCCACAGTGACAGTGCAGTATGTGACAACCATGGTGTACACCCCCACAGTGACAGTGCAGTATGTGACAACCAACCATGGTGTACACCCCACAGTGACAGTGCAGTATGTGACAACCAACCATGGTGTACACCCCACAGTGACAGTGTAGTATGTGACAACCAACCATGGTGTACACCCCACAGTGACAGTGCAGTATGTGACAACCAACCATGGTGTACACCCCACAGTGACAGTGCAGTATGTGACAACCAACCATGGTGTACACCCCACAGTGACAGTGCAGTATGTGACAACCAACCATGGTGTACACCCCACAGTGACAGTGCAGTATGTGACAACCAACCATGGTGTACACCCCCACAGTGACAGTGTAGTATGTGACAACCAACCATGGTGTACACCCCACAGTGACAGTGTAGTATGTGACAACCAACCATGGTGTACACCCCCACAGTGACAGTGCAGTATGTGACAACCAACCATGGTGTACACCCCCACAGTGACAGTGCAGTATGTGACAACCAACCATGGTGTACACCCCACAGTGACAGTGCAGTATGTGACAACCAACCATGGTGTACACCCCACAGTGACAGTGCAGTATGTGACAACCAACCATGGTGTACACCCCACAGTGACAGTGCAGTATGTGACAACCAACCATGGTGTACACCTCCACAGTGACAGTGTAGTATGTGACAACCAACCATGGTGTATAGAGCTGCAACAGAGACAGCTACACCCCCACAGTGACAGTGTAGTATGTGACAACCAACCATGGTGTACACCCCCACAGTGACAGTGCAGTATGTGACAACCAACCATGGTGTACACCCCCACAGTGACAGTGCAGTATGTGACAACCAACCATGGTGTATAGAGCTGTGACAGTGACAGCTACAACCCCACAGTGACAGTGCAGTATGTGACAACCAACCATGGTGTACACCCCCACAGTGACAGTGTAGTATGTGGTACCCGAGTAAGGGTTCACACAAATCAATGCAGGCAAATGATCTGATAATGGTCCACTTACCATTTGACATGTCACTTTTTCTGCAACAAAGACAATGGAAAACCGTTACTTTTTTGTGGAGAGAGAGAGAAAGAGAGAAAGAGAGAGAGAGAGAGAGAGAGAGAGAGAGAGAGAGAGAGAGAGAGAGAGAGAGAGAGAGAGAGAGAGAGAGAGAGAGAGAGAGAGAGAGAGAGAGAGAGTGAGAGAGAGAGAGAGAAGAGAGAGAGAGCATAAACGTTTTAAGTGATACCAAAACAACTGGGTGAAGAATGGTGAATATGTGTTTGCACGTGTGTGTAAAAAGTACACTTACAGCAATGATCAACTACTATATGTAGCAAGAACAGAACAGGGGTTGGACAACTTCATTCCTCTAGGAGTACAAGATGGGTCAGTCCAGATCTTAGGTGAAGGGACAATCCGCTGTAACTGTCCCGGGAAGGAGAACACTGCTGAGGTCTCTATGAAGAACATACACTGCATACAGATAGAGGCCCTGGAGTTCTGCATTTTGCCCCGTGTTTCGCTAGGTACGGGTACTTATTCAAATAAGGTGTCCCGAAAGGCAGCAGAGAGAGACACTGATGTAGTATGGGAAATATCCGGGTTACTTTTCCAGCCTCCCTTGGCGAAGGACGAGGTCAGGAGTCTTCGCAAGTCTCTCACTGCGTCACTTTAAGCCTGTCAGCACCAAAATAAAAACGAACAAACAAGAAAGGGATGTTATGGGAACGCTTGCTGTTTGACAAAGCAAAACAAACAGTGCCTCGCTTGTGTCTTCCGAGCTTGTGGACAATTTGTCAGATAAGTTTATTGTGTGTATAATAAGGCTTTGTCTGTCTGTTGACTTAAAGCCATATGTACTCGATGACTATACACGCTAATTGCTTTACCAACAGCTGGAGACATGCTAAATTAAGTTCCCTGCAAAATATTGTGGTCTAGGACCCCTTCAATGTTGAGATATGTTAATTTTCATTTTGATCTGGATCGTCCTATTTATAGATTTGGCAACACATGCGCTGTTGACGCAAGGGAGAGAACTCCGTGTCGTTGTTGACATCCTCACTTTTTCAGAGGCTAGAACAAGCTGAAATGCACGTATATGGTCCGCGCATGACGACATATCGTCATTAACTACATTATATGGTCTTATGGTGCGTTTGACATCGATTGTGGGCAAACTATACTTTGTAAACACGGGAGTAAGTTAGTAAGCCTTTAACATACCGCTAGGTCCAAGATCGGTCAATGTCACGTTTGTTTGTGTCAATAATTGAACGTTCCAATGTAGCATACCTTTCTTGACTTTTGATTCTGAATTGTGGAACGTTGGCAGTCTCTTTGTTTTTGGATTTTGTTAACATCAATATGCTTCACGTTAACTTTGTCATGACTGAGGCTTGTTAACATCAATATGCTTCACGTTAGCTTTGTCATGACTGAGGCTTGTTAGCACCAATATGCTTCACGTTAGCTTTGTCATTACTGAGGCTTGTTAGCACCAATATGCTTCACGTTAGCTTTGTCATTACTGAGGCTTGTTAGCACCAATATGCTTCACGTTAGCTTTGTCATTACTGAGGCTTGTTAGCACCAATATGCTTCACGTTAGCTTTGTCATGACTGAGGCTTGTTAGCACCAATATGCTTCACGTTAGCTTTGTCATGACTGAGGCTTGTTAGCACCAATATGCTTCACGTTAGCTTTGTCATGACTGAGGCTTGTTAGCACCAATATGCTTCACGTTAGCTTTGTCATTACTGAGGCTTGTTAGCACCAATATGCTTCACGTTAGCTTTGTCATGACTGAGGCTTGTTAGCATCAATATGCTTCACGTTAGCTTTGTCATTACTGGGGCTTGTTAGCACCAATATGCTTCACGTTAGCTTTTCCATGACTGAGGCTTGTTAGCACCAATATGCTTCACGTTAGCTTTGTCAGTACTGAGGATTGTTAGCACCAATATGCTTCACGTTAGCTTTGTCATTACTGAGGCTTGTTAGCACCAATATGCTTCACGTTAGCTTTGTCATTACTGAGGCTTGTTAGCATCAAAGTAATATGTGTTTGTGGTATGCCACCATGATTAGAATTGACCTTTCTGGTTTATATCTGTGGTCCAACAACATTTCACTCTCCCTGGCGACCGGCACGGTTGGCCTAGTGGTAAGGCGTCCGCTCCGTGATCGGGAGGTCGTGGGTTCGAACCCCGGCCGGGTCATACCTAAGACTTTAAAATTGGCAATCTGGTGGCTGCTCCGCCTGGCGTCTGGCATTATGGGGTTAGTGCTAGGACTGGTTGGTCCGGTGTCAGAATAATGTGACTGGGTGAGACATGCAAAGCAGCACCGCCCTGATATGGCCCTTCGTGGTCGGCTGGGCGTTAAGCAAACAAACAAACAAACAAACTCTCCCTGGCAGTTCTTTCAGACACCCCAGAGGGCCTGGTGCCCAGGAAGCGACTGCCACGAGCAGGTAAAATCTACACAGTACCCCCCTCAAAGCAAAATTACAATAGCTACAACAAAACATTGAAAACCAACCAAACAAAACACTCTGGATTGTTGCTTGTTCATTGTTGCTTTTGTCTCATCAATCCAGAGGGTCAGGAATGCAAGACTCGAATGTTTCTCCATTTTATTCTTGGACTGCTCTTTTACAACTAATCACATTTAAGGCTTATCACTGCAAATGGTAGAAGATGTCTTCAAAACCAAATCTTGGTTTGAAGTAGGAAGAGATAGGTTTAGCCAGGGACCTATAGGTCTATGGTTTAGCTAGTGGAGAAAAGCGGAGAGTTGAAGTAGGAAGAGACAGGTTTAGCCAGGGACCTATAGGTCTATGGTTTAGCTAGTGGAGACAAGCGGAGAGTTGAAGTAGGAAGAGATAGGTTTAGCTAGTGGAGACAAGCGGAGAGTTGAAGTTGGAAGAGATAGGTTTAGCTAGTGGAGACAAGCGGAGAGTTGAAGTAGGAATTAGAGATAGGTTTAGCTAGTGGAGACAATGTATGTCTCTGGTACTGCCATCCTTGGAGTGTCGTGTTATAATGTGCAATCTTTACTGAAGCCTTATCAGTTAGGGAGAAACCCCATCTCTCCATCTCTCCATCTCTCCATCTCTCCATCTCTCCATCTCTCCATATCTGCCTCGGACGGAACACTGTCAAAAGAACGTTTCATTTGTGCCACAGTAAGCATATGGTAAATCAGTACCCGCTATTACGAGTTAGTCGTGTGACAGCAGTCGAGTGTGCAAGAACACTCTCTGTCACACGACTAGCTCGTAATGGCGATTATGTCTCACAGCATAGGCATAGAAAGACAAAAATGAGTTTTGGGGGACGAAATAACAGGCACAAAATAAGACTGAAAACACAATTGCCTTTTCACACATACTCTACACACGCATGCTCGCAGAAGATAGATCCAATGCGTTTCGTGTTTTTTTTCTGGTTGAATGCATTTAACAAAGTATCAACCAACGTTTCAATCAATCAATCAATCAATGAGTCTTATATCGCGCATATTCCGTGGGTACAGTTCTAGGCGCTCTGCAGTGATGCCGTGTGAGATGAAATTTTATACGGCCAGTAGATTGCAGCCATTTCGGCGCATATTTACCTTTCACGGCCTATTATTCCAAGTCACACGGGTATAGGTAGACAATTATTAACTGTGCCTAAGCAATTTTGCCAGGAAAGACCCTTTTGTCAATCGTGGGATCTTTAACGTGCACACCCAATGTAGTGTACACGGGGGGGAGGTTCGGACACCGAAGAGAGTCTGCACACAAAGTTGACTCTGTGAAATAAATTTCCGCCGAACCTGGGATCGAACTCACGCTGACAGCGGCCAACTGAATACAAATCCAGCGCGCTACCAACTGAGCTATATCCCCGCCCGTTTCTGAATCTTTCAATGAAAAAAATAAAAAAAATTTGAACCAAACAGCACAAACCAACGAAAGCTAAACACACGCGCGCACTAACAGAGATTGAATGCAAAGCGCGAACGAACACGGATAATTTTTGTAGGTCAGGTCGTGGGAAAGTCCACCCGAAATGTTCCACAGGGGAACTGGTTGTGTTTGGATTGTTCATTTTCTCACAGTGATGTTGATGTTGTTTACAGTGCAGTTTTGAAAGAATATAAATTTTCCGAATTTGGGGCACACTTTCGTCTTTTGGTTCGTTTATCTTGTCGAAGTAACATTCGAGTGTTTCTAAATCCACCTTCCATCACCGCTGGTGCAGATTAGACCTGCCTGACTGTCTGCGTGCGTGTTAGAGCTGAAGACGAAGCCTCAATCGCCAAAGCGTCACCCATCTGTAGGTTCTGAGCATCGGATGTACGTTGATACGTGGTAAGATCCGCACAGAACTGTCTATGCAACTTTACCTAGTCACAGGTGTAAGGTTCGATCTTTTCTTTGCAATTTCGTCCTCTGTGTACGTAGCAAAGCGTTTCGCCATTTTCGGTTTTCGTTGGAGACGACGATAGTGAAAGTAGTACCTATTGTTTTGTTTTGACCTTTCGTATTCAGGGTTCTTAATTGAAGATTGGTAAAGGGACCGTGTCGTGTAAGTGGAAAGTTGACGAAGCTTTTGAAAACAGAAATTGAATGAAGAAGAAAATGTGGCTTGCGGGGTTGGTGTTATTCTTTTCCCGTCAAACACGAAGTACACAGATAACACGGGGTTGGTGTTATTCTTTTCCCGTCAAACACGAAGTACACAGATAACTTTCCCGTCAAACACGAAGTACACAGATAACACGGGGTTGGTGTTATTCTTTTCCCGTCAAACACGAAGTACACAGATAAAACGTGGTTGACTGACCAAGGCCTGTTGGCACACTATTCAGAATACACAACAAAATGTAACAACACTTTGATACCCATTTTTTAACGTTCGTGATCACTTGAATTGAATACCAAAAACATTAGTGTTTTTAAGGTAGTGACTAAATGTATGTGAAGGTAACATTTTTCAGAAATAAATGCATAATCAAAATAATTGATTTCGGCATCAAAGCGTGTAACATACAATCTTGCACACGTTTGCTTTAGTAGTGGCAAAGAAGGAATGCGTGTGACATTATCTTATATAACAAGGAGACCATCATGTAAACTGAGAAAAGAATCAAAATGGAATCGGTCCCGAAGAGCCAAATTAATAAGAACCAACAAGCAGTCAATCCTATCACAACGACATAGAGGCCTCTCTCCAACCAATCCTATCACAACGACATAGAGGCCTCGATCTCTCCAACCAATCCTATCACAACGACATATAGAGGCCTCTCTCCAACCAATCGTATGACAAGGACACAGAGACATCTCGCCATGCGCACGGCACTATATAGTGTGTGATGTGTACAACAGTAATGACAAGGACACAGAGACATCTCGCCATGCGCACGGCACTATATAGTGTGTGATATGTACAACAGTAATGACAAGGACACAGAGACATCTCGCCATGCGCACGGCACTATATAGTGTGTGATATGTACAACAGTAATGACAAGGACACAGAGACATCTCGCCATGCGCACGGCACTATATAGTGTGTGATATGTACAACAGTAATGACAAGGACACAGAGACATCTCTCCATGCGCACGGCACTATATAGTGTGTGATATGTACAACAGTAATGACAAGGACACAGACATGTCGCCATGCGCACGGCACTATATAGTGTGTGATATGTACAACAGTAATGACAAGGACACAGAGACATCTCTCCATGCGCACGGCACTATATAGTGTGTGATATGTACAACAGTAATGACAAGGACACAGAGACATCTCTCCATGCGCACGGCACTATATAGTGTGTGATATGTACAACAGTAATGACAAGGACACAGACATGTCGCCATGCGCACGGCACTATATAGTGTGTGATATGTACAACAGTAATGACAAGGACACAGACATGTCGCCATGCGCACGGCACTATATAGTGTGTGATATGTACAACAGTAATGACAAGGACACAGAGACATCTCTCCATGCGCACGGCACTATATAGTGTGTGATATGTACAACAGTAATGACAAGGACACAGAGACATCTCGCCATGCGCACGGCACTATATAGTGTGTGATATGTACAACAGTAATGACAAGGACACAGAGACATCTCTCCATGCGCACGGCACTATATAGTGTGTGATATGTACAACAGTAATGACAAGGACACAGAGACATCTCGCCATGCGCACGGCACTATATAGTGTGTGATATGTACAACAGTAATGACAAGGACACAGAGACATCTCGCCATGCGCACGGCACTATATAGTGTGTGATATGTACAACAGTAATGCACACTGCAGAGAGGAATCCAAGACAGTGACCGGAGGAATCTTGTGGGAGGAGCACCAACCGGACAGTGGTCAAAAAGCTGCATGAACATCTGTCTCATCATGAGAGTGTTTATGGCTGTAGGCTGGACGTGCTGGACAGATAAGTGACCGGTGGCGGCGGGATGGGAGTTTTAGGGATTCTTACCTCGTGGGATGAGGGTACCGAGGGGTTGCTATCTGGCGGGTTGACTGGTTTACATTGTCGTCTGCTCACTTGGCCCCAGTCCATCACGCGCAGTGTCTCCTTCCGGGACAGGCGTTGTGGGACTAGCGATGCGCAGGGCAAAGGCCAGACATTTGTCAACCATTTCCGCGTATCTTGGCTCGGATCGACTTTGTTTAGTGTGAACGATTTCTGCTTATCTTGGCTCAGACCGACTTTGTTTAGTGAGAACAACACGCAGAAAGACATGCCCGTTGTACGTCTCGTTCATTTGTTCATGTGGTTCACTTGCTTTGTTAATCAAAGCTTGATGTAGACTAGAGCAACACCATTTCTCGTTGTGAACCATCCTGGCCCATTCACACGGGTGTGTCATTGTTTGTGTGACTGTTAACAACTGTTTTCCACGAAAGAGCTGTTACATGTTTCAGTCTCTCCCCATGTGCAAGGAGATTCATTAAAGTTTTGTTTTAAAACAGTAACACCCCAACACCCCCCATCGTAAGAATTTTCAAAGACAATTAATGTTAAGGGGGGGGGGGGGAGTCCTCCATAATGTGTGCTTTTAAAATCCATAGCCCTGTTTATCTGGAAGCAACCCCCATCCTTCTTGGCCGAATAATTGGAATGTAATTATAAATATTTTGCCTTTACAAATGTCATCAGCTAGTGATTAAGCACATACAATCAATTAGCGACAGTGACATAACAAATTCAGCAGTAAAACGTCAGGCAAACTGCGGCCAAAGACGTCTGTTTATTGCTGGAGGAAAGGAGAAAATCGTGTATTGAAGGACTCGGAAGCTGATTCCGTTCTATAAGCTGTCAGAAACCTTGCTAAAACATTCTTGAGTCGCGAGTCCCGTCTAAGAAAAGTGCATCAGCGTCTGGCACTGTCAGACTGGCTGACAAATGCAATGGAAGCATGTTAAGTGTTCTGTCTAAATGTTGTTGTCGATGATGTTAACAAATCATGTGCGACAGTGTGCTGGGGTGTCGTGAATTTCTTTTGTCGGGCATTCTGAATGTTTCACCCTTTTCTTTCCTATTTATTTTTCGCATGAAACAATCACATACCCTGACGACCATGGGTTGTAATACCACCACACCCTAAAAGAGATGGTTTAAATTAATCACAACATTCTTTTGCATTTGCAAGGTACAAAAGCTCTTATGATTTTGCAAATAATTCTAATTTCTTTCCAGCTGCAACTTGTGTGCCACTTTGGAATGGTATTAAGATTACTGAAAAGAAAAACATCGTTTTAGCGGAGCGAACAGTACACACGTCCTGGCTATGTCAAAAACGATATATTTTAAAAACTTCACCAGAGGAAAGGCGCACTCCAGAGACGCTGGGTCTGTGAGCGGTATCTTCAAGTGAGAAGAGCCAACAGCCCCGGTGTCCATACCAATCGTGCAGCGGACAGTGATGAAGCTTCACCAGCCTTCCCCAGTCTACACGCTGAAAGCAGGACAGTGATGAAGCTTCACCAGCCTTCCCCAGTCTACACGCTCAAAGCAGGACTCACGTGCAGCGGACAGTGATGAAGCTTCACCAGCCTTCCCCAGTCTACACGCTCAAAGCAGGACTCACGTGCAGCGGACAGTGATGAAGCTTCACCAGCCTTCCCCAGTCTACACGCTGAAAGCAGGACTCACGTGCAGCGGACAGTGATGAAGCTTCACCAGCCTTCCCCAGTCTACACGCTCAAAGCAGGACAGTGATGAAGCTTCACCAGCCTTCCCCAGTCTACACGCTCAAAGCAGGACTCACGTGCAATGGTGACAGCGGTGTGCAGATGGACTGGTACAGTCAAGTGTCTCAAGTGAGTACAGGGAGTTTCATCAGCTCCAAAGAGAAGTTTTCATTGGTCCTTATTACAGACTGGCGTGTTTTGAAGCATGCTTCGCTCAGTCACTCTCTGGCTTTCCCCTTTGTCCGCCTGACACAAAAAGTTAGTTGTGGTTTTTAGCTGCAATAATGTTCAATGAAAGTGCGCCGAGCGAGAAGTGATCAGAAATGTAAACAGCTTTAAAAGCACACTGGAAAAGGGTGTACATAATCGTTTTTTGGAGTTGACAACAAAGTCGGAACTGTTTTTGAGTGGATCGTCATGAAGATTGAGTTGGAGCGATTCAAGGCGCGTGTCTTGTCAATTAGACAAACAGGGAGAGGAGCGCTGCACGTGCTGGGCGCAGCGGGCAACCCCTCCTCTGTCAGATGGGGCTGGCAATGAAAGCTGTCAGAAAGTCGTCATCGGCGCCAGGAATACAGTAGAACCCCCGTTTTAAGACCCCTCCCCCCTCCCCTTCCCCCAGTTGATGATAAGTTTTGTTGTACGCCCTCAGGGTAAAACCGTGACCATTAGGAGCAGGCTTCCTGGTGTTACCCCGACGACCCTCCCAGTGTAAGACTGCCTCCTTTTAAGACCTGTTTTCTGAGATTTTCTGTTCATAAACTCTTTAAATGAATCCCTATTTTAAGACTGCCTCCTTTTAAGACCTGTTTTCTCAGATTTTCTGTTCATAAACTCTTTAAATGAATCCCTATTTTAAGACTGCCTCCTTTCAAGACCTGGTTTTCTCAGACTTTGGAAGGTATTGAAAGTGCGGTTGAACTGTATAGGCTTGCTGCCAGATGGAGTGTAGCCAAAGGAAGGCCGGAGTGCAGTGTGATGTAAATAGAGTGCATGCTCCTTGGTTCTAACTTCACTGGTGCGCCCCCTGCTGGTGATGCCTTCATCTCCAACCTTCCTCAGTGCTGCACGGTATTGACGCCTCGCCATGCAGCTCTCTTCACGGTTATGACGTGCATGATTGTGTTGTGACACTCCAAGTCAAAACGTTACACAGAGAGGGACTGACGCGCAGGTAATTCTGTTTACACTAACCTTGTCAGCTTGGAAGTTAAACAAGTGATGCCAGCATCTTGAAGTAACCTCATACGTCTTCACGGAAGGTCCCGTAGGTCACGAACACGCATTCTGCTTGGTCACCATTGACCATCAGTCTGATCCTGCCCTCTGTGGTCAACCTAGGGTGCAGTCTGATCCTACCCTCTGTGGTCAACCTAGGGTGCAGTCTGATCCTACCCTCTGTGGTCAACCTAGGGTGCAGTCTAATCCTACCCTCTGTGGTCAACCTAGGGTGCAGTCTGATCCTACCGCCTGTGGTCAACCTATAGGGTGCAGTCTGATCCTGCCCTCTGTGGTCAACCTAGGGTGCAGTCTGATCCTACCCTCTTTGGTCAACCTAGGGTGCAGTCTAATCCTACCCTCTGTGGTCAACCTAGGGTGCAGTCTGATCCTACCGCCTGTGGTCAACCTATAGGGTGCAGTCTGATTCTACCCTCTGTGGTCAACCTATAGGGTGCAGTCTGATTCTACCCTCTGTGGTCAACCTATAAGGTGCAGTCTGATCCTACCCTCTGTGGTCAACCTAGGGTGCAGTCTGATCCTACCCTCTGTGGTCAACCTATAGGGTGCAGTCTGATCCTACCCTCTGTGGTCAACCTATAGGGTGCAGTCTGATCCTACCCTCTTTGGTCAACCTATAGGGTGCAGTCTGATCCTACCCTCTGTGGTCAACCTAGGGTGCAGTCTGATCCTACCCTCTGTGGTCAACCTAGGGTGCAGTCTGATCCTACCCTCTGTGGTCAACCTATAGGGTGCAGTCTGATCCTACCCTCTGTGGTCAACCTATAGGGTGCAGTCTGATCCTACCCTCTGTGGTCAACCTAGGGTGCAGTCTGATCCTACCCTCTGTGGTCAACCTATAGGGTGCAGTCTGATTCTACCCTCTGTGGTCAACCTATAAGGTGCAGTCTGATCCTGCCCTCTGTGGTCAACCTATAGGGTGCAGTCTGATCCTACCCTCTGTGGTCAACCTATAAGGTGCAGTCTGATCCTACTCTCTGTGGTCAACCTATAGGGTGCAGTCTGATCCTACCCTCTGTGGTCAACCTAGGTTGCAGTCTGATTCTACCCTCTGTGGTCAACCTAGGGTGCAGTCTGATCCTGCCCTCTGTGGTCAACCTATAAGGTGCAGTCTGATCCTACCCTCTGTGGTCAACCTAGGGTGCAGTCTGATCCTACCCTCTGTGGTCAACCTGGTGCAGTCTGATCCTGCCCTCTGTGGTCAACCTAGGGTGCAGTCTGATCCTACCCTCTGTGGTCAACCTATAGGGTGCAGTCTGATCCTACCCTCTGTGGTCAACCTATAAGGTGCAGTCTGATCCTACCCTCTGTGGTCAACCGAGGGTGCAGTCTGATTCTACCCTCTGTGGTCAACCTAGGTTGCAGTCTGATTCTACCCTCTGTGGTCAACCTAGGGTGCAGTCTGATCCTACCCTCTGTGGTCAACCTAGGGTGCAGTCTGATCCTACCCTCTGTGGTCAACCTAGGGTGCAGTCTGATCCTACCCTCTGTGGTCAACCTAGGGTGCAACAAGCGAATGGACACACACGGAAACAAAGAAGGAAAACAACCAACAATGAGGGCTCAGTACCATGTCGGTCATTGTTTTTGGAATCAGTCCCCAATTATTATTAGTCAGAAGCAGACACGCACGCACGGACGACCCCCCACCCACACACACACATACACACACAGAGCACCGGAAAAAAACAGCAGTATTTGTAATGTTTATTGCTGGCCACAGTCTTTGCAATGGAAGAAAACAGGAACGGGGCGCGTGCGGTGTTATGGGGAGAGGTCTGAGACATTTGTCATTCTGCGCACCCCAGTCTCCTTGTCGCCACCTTCCCCATCATTCTCACACCGCTACCCAAGATGTTCTAGGCTAAGCTCCTCTTTGGCGCTACTGCGGGGAGGCGGTACTGCTTTCTTCTCTCTCCTCGTCTCTTCAAAGGGAAAGTCGTACCCAGTAGTGTACATCTTCCACTTGGCTGGTCTTCTGTTCCGACATTGTTCGACCCTTGAAATTAAACAACGACCATTATTTGTTGAGTACTGTCCTATCTGCCCAAACTGTGCTTGTCTGTCTTTTGTTCGAAAGTGTTTTTTGTTCGATCTTGTTAAAGTGAGCAACAACCAGCATTTCACTGAGTGATCTGTCCTCTACTCTTGTAAACTGAGGGCTGATAATAAAGATGAAAGCTTACATTCACAAATGTATGAATTGAAGTGTGTGTGTGTGTGTGTGTGCGCGCGCGCGCGCGCGTGTGTGTGTGTGTGTGTGTGTGTGTGTGTGTGTGTGTGTGTGTGTGTGTGTGGGTGTACGCTCACTTATTCCCCCCTCTGCTTCTTTCTCTCTGTAAAGGTGTAGGGCTAGTTATTTTTCGGTAACTTACCCAACAACCAAAATCACTTACCCAACAACGGGCCTGAATCCTCGATAGCTCACAGGTTGATGAGTTAGACTTTGAGGGAACTACTTTAGCGATTGAAAAGTTCCGAACGCTCCAATGTACGAAATATACATCTCCAGACCAAACAATACAAACATACTGCATTTAAACTGGCAACTACAGGCTTGAACACATTAATCTCCATATAAAATCTATGAGTTTGGTTGTTTTCTAAATCCAAATCTAACGATCAGTGCAGAGAAACTCGCTTTAGATCTCTTATGAGTGCACGCAAACTCCCAAGGCAAGTAACTCTCGTACGACAAGCCCCTTTAAAATTTTCTGAACTGAGTTGCTTGGACAAGAGACTGCAATCCGACGGTTAGTTTTTGACAATATTTCATTTTATAAACAGATCACACGCAACCAAATGCACACATCGCATCAATTTAAAGAACATACAGCGGTTTCATACACTATTTTGCCCCAGAAAACGGAACTTCATACAGTTTTTAACGTTGGAACACGGGTGCAAAAGTTCGTCTGCTTGTCCCATTCGAAGAAAGAACATTTCCTATGCGATACCAAAACATGACCAGAACACACACTATTTGCCTTTACCGGCACAGCAGAATAACAACATAACTGTGTACTTGATTTTAGTCCAAAACAGGGAAACTTACAAGAAGTGTTAACATAATTGATTGATTTTCCCTGAACTATACAACCGTGCATTATTCAATCGCCAGCGCAGGTAGACTGGTTGAGTGATTTGGATTCGATCAAACTTTCGCACAAAAATTCCTCTTTTCTTTGAATAACTGAAGAAAGGAGGAATAAAGAGGTTACATACCTCGTCTCAGTGATTATTAAAAATAATGGTCTCAGTTCGCGGTCATGAAAAAGCTCGCTGAAGCTCGCATTTTTCATGATCCGCTAACTTCGACCATTATTTTTGATAATCACTGAGACTCGGCATGTAACTTCTACGTCTCGGCCGAAGGAACTGGCTTTGTCTTTACCGATTCTCACTGAAAGAAAGATTGCACACAATGCATAAGATAGGTCAAGGTCAAGGTCTGTTCTACAAAACCAATTTGTTTGTGTGACAATTAAAATGTACAACGTACAAACGCCTACAGAAGTCATTTCAGCATGAGAAAGGAACCATCCAAGCATGATCATTCTCTCCTTATGGTTACCAAGGACGTATAGAAAGCGGCTAACACCATCGATTCCGACAGGCCTCTCCCATCCTCAGAGAGAAAGTACTTACTTTGCAAAGTTTCCAACACGGTGATTTTACAGGAAACGGCTTGACTGTGGAACGCTTTCACGCAGACACTATACATGCAATCCTGGGCGACAGCAACTGAAATTGATGTGAGAAGTTTGAAACGGTTCGTTGGTCTTCCCGTGTCGCTCTAGCCCTAGGTTCCAGTCGCCTTTGAAGGCAGTCACTGAAGTGTGCTGAAACACCGGGCCCCGTCAACATCTGGGTCACTGTGACCTGGTTTCCAGAAGACTCGAATACCAGACGCAGTGAGACTCAGAAGGAAGCTTGACATTCCATTTTACCAACGATGTAGGGCTGGGAAGTACCAGCCCCAAAGAAGGCACTAAGAAAAGCTGTGCCCCCAGTGCATTGCCCTGGATCAGGTTACCCGGACATCAAGCCGGGTTGCCGCACGTTCAGAGTGCCCTAGTGTTTTCTTTCTGGCTGTTTAATGCTTGAATTGCAAGGGTAGTCCGGGTCTGTTAATGCTGAAGGGAAATTAATGTGGCTGTCTGTCAGTTTGTCAGTGAACGAGTAGAAAGGTAAGCTAAGCCTGCAAAGCACCTTGTGCCGCAGACCGTAAAAGCAGGCCTCCTTGCGTACCTTGCGGATCAAGACCTTTATCCTGATTACAATCCACCGAGAGAGTTACCCCCAGACAATGGTCAGGACCACTTAGGCAGCGCGAGCTGGTGACGTATTGCACGTGCACGGTGACTGTGAGGTCAGCCTACAGATCAAATTCTCAGCTCCCTTCTCGGGTTGCGTTGCGGTCAGGGCTCGGTGTGGTCAGAGAGAAGCGGTCATTGTCAGCGTGCTGGACAGCTGATCCTCGCCATTGACGCTGATGGACTGTGGCCGAAGCCGGACGTGACCAGTTGGCTGTCGTCTGACCATACAGTAAGATTTTACCTCAGTGACCAGTTGGCTGCCGTCTGACCATACAGTAAGGACTGACCTCAGTGCATCAAGTCTTGGCACGTAGCGAAGTGTTGGAAGTGGAGCATGCACGCTGCTGCCCAGACGGCTCAGAGACTACGACTCTGATAGGGGTTGTCCGACGTGAGGCTGTGTGCCAACACATAAAGCTCCTCTGTCATCCCCTCGCTACTGCTGCTGGCCGAGAGATTGAGATGGCTACAGTCCGGCCAGACTAGGCCCCGACGGTCAGAAGGTGGCCGTGCCATGGACTATTGTATTGTATTGTTACGGGCTAGCATTAAGTGTTAACAAGATTACTTTTCAGAATAATTATGAATGTCCCCCCAAAAAAAGTAAGAAGACAGATGATCACCCTTGTATTTCTTCGCCTTGAGTGTGGCATAATGTGTTGGGGAAAACATCACTTCCACTTTGACTACAGCTGAAAGTTCTAGAACAATAAGACAATGCCTACCCCCACTCCCCACTCCGCCCCAACACCCACAGGCACACACACCTTGTTCTAGCGGACTTCTTCACTGGAAGCAAGGTTTCATTGGCCTGTTGTACTTTCACCCATTATGTTTTGTTTTGTTTTTTTTCTTCACCAAAATCCTTTACTTTGCGACCGCAAGAAGACAATCCCTCCTCTAAAGAAGCCAGCTCCAGCTGACAGACGATATCACGTGCAAACAGCTTATGGAAAAGGACAAGCTATAGACGGTGCTGTGACGAGGTGGGAAGAGCTCACAACAGAGAAGAGCTGGACCACTTCACGTGAAAGTGCGCAAAGCACTGGGCTTTCAACAGCGGGGCGGATTTCACGTGCAGATCGCTCACTGACAGACAGTCAGGCATGCTCTCTCGTCCTCCCCTTTGTAACGCGGTGGTGGAGAGCTGTGTGATAAAGTGAAGGGTGTCTAATACTCCTCTTCCTGGACTGACAGCCGACTTGACGCTTTTATACAGGATTCGTTCTTTTCTTCAGTGCAAAGTTGTTTTCTACACATGCCGCTTGGACATAAGATGCACAAGTTACGAGTTTGTAATGATCTGTCTGTCCATTCGTCAGCCTGTCCGTCCGTCAGCCTGTCCGTCCGTCAGCCTGTTTGTCTTTGTGTCTGTTCGCATGCCGTTCTTGCCAATGTCAGTAATGGTCTGTCGACTCGGACCGTCTTGCCCGACATCGAATGCACATTCAGCGCGCTGAGTCTTGTTTTGTTTGTCTCATAAATATTTTTTCTGTCTGTCCATTATATAAACCATTTGGTCGATATAGTTGTCATTGTCTTATTTTATTAAACAAAAAAGTATACGTTCCAATAGCTTACATTTCATGTTTTGATTTAGCAACAGCAACAGCAACAACACCACCACCACCACCACCACCAATAACAACAACTAACAACAAAAATAACGACAAACTAACAAAAGCTCAAAACGTGCAACGCTCAGGACAAACACATCACTTCGAGTGTCACGTGCGTGGAGCAATCACTGTCCGCCCTGTGTTAATCACATCACTCACTCTCTCTCCTCGCTGCTCCCTTCAGAGGAGTCACTCCCTGCAAGTCGCTCTGTGGTCGTGTGAAGTCGCCACTAAGGTCGGCTATCAGTGGAATGAGGTCGGTAATGATTTGTTTGAAGCTGCTAATCATGTCAGTCCTTATTTTTGGAATTAAGCCCTTATTTCTAAATATTTACAGCCATAAGGAAATAAGGGCATAATGAAATAAGGCCTTAATTCTGTTAAGGCCTTACTGAAAATAAGGCCTTATTTCTGTTATGACCTTAAAAAAATAAGCCCTTAAAAAATAAGCCCTTAAAAAAATAAGCCCTTAAA
Organism: Littorina saxatilis; assembly: GCF_037325665.1. Classification (NCBI taxonomy): domain Eukaryota; kingdom Metazoa; phylum Mollusca; class Gastropoda; order Littorinimorpha; family Littorinidae; genus Littorina; species Littorina saxatilis. The sequence continues at coordinate 6,466,321 of NC_090246.1, read as the reverse complement.
AAAAATAAGCCCTTATTTTTCTGCGCATCGCTACTGCGCATCCGGACATTCGAAAGCGCGCACAAACTCGGCTCTCGTTCAAAACACCCGTCATAACATCGAGCGGGCACAGCATGGCTTCACGCTTTCGTGAAACGGCTCTTTCCCTGGTTGATTTGCGGCACGGAGTTGCATTCAAGCCAGAAGATGACGATTTGGCATTAGCGAGATGGCTCTCTCTTGGATTCAAAATTATCTCTCAGACAGGAAACAGTTTGTTCTGATCGATGGCCAACAATCTGCTGAAACCTCTCTTGTGTTTGGTGTTCCTCAATGTTCTGTGTTAGGCCCGGTGCTGTTCATTATGTACACAGCACCGCTGACAACTCTCATAGAGAATCATTGTGTGCTACACGAAATCTTCGCAGATGATACGCAGATCAATCATTCCGCATCACATGACAAGTACCCAGATTTGGTTCTGTCGCTACAGGAGTGTGTGAGAGATGTCGGGGCATGGATGGAAGAGAACAAACTCAAACTAAATGACGACAAAACTGAAGCCATGCGTTTTTCATACTCCACCCCTACCCATGCTAAGTCTATTTCAGAACTCCCACAGGCCATCTCTTTGAACAATATTGACATCAAGTTCTCGGATACATCCCGTGATCTCGGAGTCTTTTTTGACAAAGATCTTAGCATGAAACAGCATGTAGTCCAAACATGTAAAGCAGCGCGAATGGAGATCCGGCGTATAGGTTCCATTCGACAGTACCTTACCGAAGACGCAACCAAAAGACTAGTCTGTTCCGGCATACTCTCTAGATTAGACTACTTTATACAACTCCTGCAATGCAACCGAGGGGTGGATTAAATCTAGTTGATTATTTTTAGACAAGTGAGAAATTAGAACGAACTACTTTGATTAAACCCAAAAATCACACGTGGATTATTCGAAGTAAGAATAAAGAGGGCTAAAAAATAATCAACACTAGAATTTATTTTTAGAACATTTGAAACCCAGACGATTGGACCCTGTTGCGGAAGAATACGTACAATGTTGACTCAAAACTGTAACAACAATGGCTGACGTGTATGCCTAGTCGACAGACAATGCCATTTGCTTTGTGTGTGTTTTTGTTGTTGCTTACTGTACATGACATACATTACGTGTAAAATCCAGTTCTTTAACAGGCAACAAACCTTGCAAATTTCCAGAAGCTGCAATCTGAAGCGTCCTATCTCTGATTCTAGCAGACGATCTCTCCAATGTTTAACACAAAATCAGCAAACTCTCCTGTCACATAGAACGTCCATTATATAGTGCAATGTTGAAATGAAGTTACCGGTCTGAAACATTTAGTCGTTTCTTCTGAGACAATCCTTGTTCTCTTATCATCTACAGATTTACCGCAGTCTTCACCACGCGAATTCACAACAGTCAGACTTTCGAACATGTATACAATCTACGTAGGCAAGTATGATACGTCATGACGTCATAGGATTCCTAGCATATTGACGTAATGCTAAACATCCGGTTATCCCGAGTTTTCTCCGTAATACATGTCCGTGGGTTTTTCAATGTTCGGTTATTTCCGTGGCTTCATGCGGAAAGGGAACCGTCGTCTGCAATCAACGACATGGACCATTCTGGTCCTTGCTGCTGACAAAAACATGATTTTAACACAGAATGTAATGTCAGAATAGCTATATAAACGCTATTGTGTTTTAATCGTAGCAATGGGGTCCGATATTTATACGAGACAAATATAATGCCGACGAGTCGGAGACTAAGAATAAAGTAAAAGAATAGGGACTATTTGAATGACGCGCATTTGACACTCTGAGTGATTAGGCTGAAATGAAATTGCCTACAAAATGTCGTCTGCATGACTGCATGTTCGACCCGTGTTGGTCGTTGTATAAATAGCTTAAACAATGACAACTCGTTGATTACTGGAAAATAAACCACTCGTGGGTATTTGCAGCCGCTTGGTAATTCACTCGTGTGCTCCGCACACTCGTGAATTACCAAGCGGCTGCAAATACCCACTCGTGGTTTATTTTCCAGTAATCAACTCGTGGTCATTGTTTAAGCTCTATGTAATTCACTGCTCGCTGAATGTCCCAAATCTGTCACCAAGCCCCTGCAACTAGTCCAGAACGCTGCCGCTAGACTCGTGTTTCGAACACCTATGAAACAAAGCGTCACGCCTCTACTCAAACAGCTACATTGGCTTCCAGTCGAACAAAGAATTAAATACAAGATCTGCTGCATATTCTATCAAATTGCCGCGGGCACGGCTCCACAGTACCTGTCCGATCTCGTGCAGAAAAATAATCCTGAAAGGGTTGTCCGCTCTGCCTCCCAAAATAAATTTGTCAAAGCTCCTAAGTATCAGAGGGACGATCATGGTGGCCGCTGTCTTTCAGTCGCAGCTGATCATATCTGGAACAAACTCCCTTTGTCTCTACGTCTCAGTCCATCTCTGCCTTCTTTCAAAGCAAATCTCAAGACTCACCTCTTCAGAGAAGCATTCTAGAAGGTTAATGTTGATGATGTAGTTGTCGCGACCATGTGAATGTGCACTTTCGGATGAACAATGTTTACTGTGTGTGTGTGTGTATGTGTGTGTGTGTGTGCACATGTGTGTGGGCATGTGTGGGTGTGTGGGTGTGTGTGTGTGTGTGTGTGTGCATTATAATTGTTGTGTATACTGAGAGTTCGTTCCTGTAAGAGCCTCTGGATTTTTGTAACATTTATGTTTTTGTTTTTGGTTTTGTTGTAAAGTGTTTATGATTGTGTTCTTTCCGTCAATGGCGTCATTCTGGTAATGATGTTGTTATTGCTTTTGTAAAGCGCTTTGTGTGTTCGAAAGCGCTATAGAAATCACCATTATTATTATTATCATTATTTTCGACAGAGGCATGTGTGTTGGCCTCAATTCAGCTTCATGATTGGTCAAAAAAAATAAGGCCTTATTTGTTTAAGCCCTTTTTTTAAGCCCTTATTTTGTTATGCCCTTCTTTTTTATGCCCTTATTTTTTATGCCCTTATTTTTTATGCCCTTATTTTTTATGAAGGCCTTACAGAAATAAGGCCTTATTTCTCGTAAGGCCTTATTTTTAAATAAGGGCTTATTTTTTAAGCCCATACCTTTTTTAACGCCTTAAGGAAATAAGGCCTTATTTGTTGAAAATAAGAAGGCCTTAAGGAAGTAAGGGCTTAATAAGGCCTTATTTCCAACAAATAAAGCCTTTATTCCTTAAGGCCTTATTTTTTGGATTTTTGACCCTTTGTGCCAAGGATAATAACTTATTCCCCCCTCTGGTTCTTTACCTCTGTAAACTTGTAGAGCTAGTTATTTTTCGATAATGACCCAGCAACCAAACAAATAACGAGCCAGCAACAGCCTGAATCCTCGATAGTGCAATGGGTTGAGAAGCTGTTCTGTTTCGGTACTACTTTTGCGACTGAAAAGTTCCAAACGCTCTAATGTACGAAGTATACATTTCTGGAGCAAACAATACAAACATACCGCATTTAAATTAACAACTACAGGCCTGAACACATGAATCTCCATATAAAATCCATGAGTTCGGTTGTTTTCTGAATCTAGATCTGCCGTGCACAATCCGTTCATCACAAGCAAATTCCCAAGGCAAGTAACTCATACTCTAGCCGACAAGAGTAGTTCCCCTTCTTTTAACGCAGTTTCTTCGACAACACTGACTGCAATCCGACGGTCAGTTTTCAACAATATTTCATTTTATAAACAGATCACACGCAACCAAATGCACACATCTCATCAATTTAAACAACATAAAGCGGTTTCATACACTATTTTCCCCAGAAAACTGAACTTCATACAGTAATTAACGTTGGAACACGGGTGCAAAAGTTCGTCTGCTAGTCCCATTTGACGAAAGAACATTATCTTAAGCGATACTAAAACATAAACAGAACACACAATATCTGCCTTTACCGCCACAGCAGAATAACAGCTTATCTGTGTACTTGATTTTAGTCTAAAACAGGGAAACTGACAAGAAGTGTTAACAGAATAGAATGATTTGCACGGAACTATACAACCGCGCATTAATCGATCGCCTGCGCAGGTTGACTGGTTGAGTGATTCGGATTCGATCAAACTTTCGCACAAAAACTCCTGTTTTCTTTGAATAACTGAAGAAAGGGGGAATAAAGAGGTTACACACCTCGTCTCAGTGATTATTAAAAATAATGGTCTCAGTTCGCGGTCATGAAAAAGCTCGCTGAAGCTCGCATTTTTCATGATCCGCTAACTTCGACCATTATTTTTAATAATCACTGAGACTCGGCATGTAACCTCTACCTACATACACACTGCCGAGCTGCTGACCCACTGGACAGCAAGGAAAGATGATCGAGTGATTGTGTCTTCACTAGCAAGAGAGAGAGAGAGAGAGAGAGAGAGAGAGAGAGAGAGAGAGCGGAGCAACTAGGGTCTACAATCCCAGCGCTAGCTAAATGGCGCAACCGACAATATCCCTTTATTTTACACCAGTCTGACGACAATGGAGATGGGAGATTTTTTCTGGGGGGGGGGGGGGGGGGTGGAGCGGGCGGGAGACAAGACCTCCTCACCCCAATCTTGACGCCAGTAAACCAGGCCCCCCAGTGGCGCAGGTCTACAAATGTGTTTTCTTTCTCCGCTCGGCTCGCGCGTCGAAGCGTGAAGATCGGCCAGTGAGACGGAACATCTATAATACACAAAGCCTACCGGTCAATACGTCAAGGGTGTCGAGCTTTTCCCCCAGTTACGCTTCAGTACACAGCCTGTGCCGCCAAATGCCCCCCGTCTCCCGTCACCAGAATGGGGCAAGTGCCAGACAAGCGGTAGAGACGCGCCCCTCAAAGTGTGCCGTCACCACTTTTGTTGAGAGAAGCAAGAGTCATCATGCCGCAGTAACAGTCTCAGCAGTCTTAGTCTAGTGTCATCATGCCGCAGTAACAGTCTCAGCAGTCTTAGTCTAGTGTCATCATGCCGCAGTAACAGTCTCAGCAGTCTTAGTCTAGTGTCATCATGCCGCAGTAACAGTCTCAGCAGTCTTAGTCTAGTGTCACCATGCCGCAGTAACAGTCTCAACAGTCTTAGTCTAGTGTCACCATGCCGCAGTAACAGTCTCAACAGTCTTAGTCTAGTGTCACCATGCCGCAGTAACAGTCTCAACAGTCTTAGTCTAGTGCTAGTGTCATCATGCCGCAGTAACAGTCTCAACAGTCTTAGTCTAGTGTCACCATGCCGCAGTAACAGTCTCAACAGTCTTAGTCTAGTGTCACCATGCCGCAGTAACAGTCTCAACAGTCTTAGTCTAGTGTCACCATGCCGCAGTAACAGTCTCAACAGTCTTAGTCTAGTGTCACCATGCCGCAGTAACAGTCTCAACAGTCTTAGTCTAGTGTCATCATGCCGCAGTAACAGTCTCAACAGTCTTAGTCTAGTGTCACCATGCCGCAGTAACAGTCTCAGCAGTCTAAGTCTAGTGTCACCATGCCGCAGTAACAGTCTCAGCTGTCTTAGTCTAGTGTCACCATGCCGCAGTAACAGTCTCAGCAGTCTTAGTCTAGTGTCATCATGCCGCAGTAACAGTCTCAGCTGTCTTAGTCTAGTGTCACCATGCCGCAGTAACAGTCTCAACAGTCTTAGTCTAGTGTCACCATGCCGCAGTAACAGTCTCAACAGTCTTAGTCTAGTGTCACCATGCCGCAGTAACAGTCTCAACAGTCTTAGTCTAGTGTCACCATGCCGCAGTAACAGTCTCAACAGTCTTAGTCTAGTGTCATCATGCCGCAGTAACAGTCTCAACAGTCTTAGTCTAGTGTCACCATGCCGCAGTAACAGTCTCAACAGTCTTAGTCTAGTGTCACCATGCCGCAGTAACAGTCTCAACAGTCTTAGTCTAGTGTCACCATGCCGCAGTAACAGTCTCAACAGTCTTAGTCTAGTGTCACCATGCCGCAGTAACAGTCTCAACAGTCTTAGTCTAGTGTCACCATGCCGCAGTAACAGTCTCAACAGTCTTAGTCTAGTGTCATCATGCCGCAGTAACAGTCTCAACAGTCTTAGTCTAGTGTCACCATGCCGCAGTAACAGTCTCAGCAGTCTTAGTCTAGTGTCACCATGCCGCAGTAACAGTCTCAGCTGTCTTAGTCTAGTGTCACCATGCCGCAGTAACAGTCTCAGCAGTCTTAGTCTAGTGTCACCATGCCGCAGTAACAGTCTCAGCTGTCTTAGTCTAGTGTCACCATGCCGCAGTAACAGTCTCAGCAGTCTTAGTCTAGTGTCACCATGCCGCAGTAACAGTCTCAGCAGTCTTAGTCTAGTGTCATCATGCCGCAGTAACAGTCTCAGCAGTCTTAGTCTAAAGTCTTAGGTAAGGAGAAGCAAGTGTCACCATGCCGCAGTAACAGTCTCAGCTGTCTTAGTCTAAAGTCTTAGGTAAGGTGAAGCAAGTGTCACCATGCCGCAGTAACAGTCTCAGCAGTCTTAGTCTAAGGTCTTAGGTAAGGTGAAGCAAGTGTCATCATGCCGCAGTAACAGTCTCAGCAGTCTTAGTCTAATGTCTTAGGTAAGGAGAAGCAAGAGTCACCATGCCGCAGTAACAGTCTCAGCAGTCTTAGTCTAAAGTCTTAGGTAAGGTGAAGCAAGTGTCATCATGCCGCAGTAACAGTCTCAGCAGTCTTAGTCTAATGTCTTAGGTAAGGAGAAGCAAGAGTCACCATGCCGCAGTAACAGTCTCAGCAGTCTTAGTCTAAAGTCTTAGGTAAGGTGAAGCAAGTGTCACCATGCCGCAGTAACAGTCTCAGCAGTCTTAGTCTAAAGTCTTAGGTAAGGTGAAGCAAGTGTCACCATGCCGCAGTAACAGTCTCAGCAGTCTTAGTCTAATGTCTTAGGTAAGGAGAAGCAAGAGTCACCATGCCGCAGTAACAGTCTCAGCAGTCTTAGTCTAAAGTCTTAGGTAAGGTGAAGCAAGTGTCACCATGCCGCAGTAACAGTCTCAGCAGTCTTAGTCTAAAGTCTTAGGTAAGGAGAAGAAACCCTAGATAAAGTTTAGCTGTTTAACGAGAAAACGCAGTGAAAAGATGTTGACACCAATAATGCATCGACTGACAGGCATCGTCACACTGTGTGAGAGAGTTAGAGAGAAAGTGGTTTTGTCATGTTATTTACATGTTTTAGAGAGAAAGTGGTTTCGTCATGTTATTTACATGTATGAGAGAGAAAGTGGTTTCGTCATGTTATTTACATGTATGAGAGAGAAAGTGGTTGCGTCATGTTATTTACATGTATTAGAGAGAAAGTGGTTTCGTCATGTAATTTACATGTATGAGAGAGAAAGTGGTTTTGTCATGTTATTTACATGTATTAGAGAGAAAGTGGTTTCGTCATGTTATTTACATGTATTAGAGAGAAAGTGGGTTGCGTCATGTTATTTACATGTATTAGAGAGAAAGTGGTTTTGTCATGTTATTTACATGTATTAGAGAGAAAGTGGTTGCGTCATGTTATTTACATGTATTAGAGAGAAAGTGGTTTCGTCATGTTATTTACATGTATGAGAGAGAAAGTGGTTGCGTCATGTTATTTACATGTATTAGAGAGAAAGTGGTTTCGTCATGTTATTTACATGTATGAGAGAGAAAGTGGTTTCTTCATGTTATTTACATGTATGAGAGAGAAAGTGGTTGCGTCATGTTATTTACATGTATTAGAGAGAAAGTGGTTTTGTCATGTTATTTACATGTATTAGAGAGAAAGTGGTTTCGTCATGTTATTTACATGTATTAGAGAGAAAGTGGGTTGCGTCATGTTATTTACATGTATTGTTTAATTGTAACGGGTCAGTTGACCAATACACTAAATTGACTGAGTTCTGAGTTCAATGTTTGACTTGAATCGTTACTGCAATGAACTCATTAACAACGGTGTTTTTAAGCTCTGCTATAAATATCAGACACTTCAAATCCCGTATCGGGTGTCAACCACAGAGGTGTCAACATCGCTATCCACTGAGCTGTGTGTATGCAGTACTTGCTGTTCCTGTTACCACTTGATGCCGACCAAAGTCTGTACCACGCATTTCATTGTGCTGGATTCGCCCCCGACGGCTTGATTGACAAGATTTTCCAGAACAGAAAGTTGAAAAGTCGACATCGGCTGTTGGGTCGTGGCCTTCCTGTTGTATTGAGTTGACAAGTAGATGGTCTGCCCCTTCTTCCCTTTGATGAGGTACAAAACACAGACAACTAAATCAAGTGAAAAGAAGCAGATCGTTGGAGCTTGCACACTCACTTGCACACTCACTAGCACACTCACTTGCACACTCACTTGCACACTCACTTGCACACTCACTTGCACACTCACTTGCACACTCACTTGCACACTCACTTGCACACTCACTTGCACTTCGGTTTCTGTGAGGCTTCTTCTCTCTTGTGGATCGCTTTCTTTCTGTGATTCAGTGTTGAATGGAGTTTAGCGTTACGGCTTTTTTGTGTCAAAGACGTCTTTGGAGTAATCATAGCAAACAGAATTAGAAGAAAAAAACGAAAAACAATTATCTCAGATGCAAAAGAACGGAGGTGCTACGCTGTCGTCTTGTTTCGAAATAAAGCTGGAAGAAACTAATGAAAAACCCTTCGAGTCTGTTGTTATAAGCTATTTGTACGCACAAAGAGCATGGCTGGTCAGAAAATCTCCAGCATTCGACAGGCTAGAATAAATACAAGCAATACAGCGTGGCTGAGTGAATAACTGTCATTGGCTTCATCTGGATCACACCTTTTCTGTTTGCCGGCCGATGCGGTCTGGATAAGAACCTCCGACCCAGTCGACTGAGTTCTTTGCCAACCTAGTGGGAGTGGAAGAATTGGCACATTCTCTTCTTCTGTTCTTTCTGAAGATAACAATTGTTTTTTATCCTCTTGTTGCAAACCGTATTTAAATAAAAATTGAAAACTTAAAATTCTCACGGAGAACTGCTATAGTAACGTACCTTTTGAGAGTGTCTGCCTTCAGGTGAGATATATATATATATATAGTGAGACAGGTGCGTGCCAAGTCATCAGCGCGGCACCCCTTTATTAGCGGCGGGATAAAACACCTGCCGCCCTCACAATACCTGCGTGGGATGTCGGTACGGTGTCGGTACGGTGTCGGTACGCAAGAAAGCTCTCTTCTCTCTTCTCTCTTGTCGCAAAGCACCTTCACCTGTCAGTACCTGTAAACACCTGTGATGACCTGACAGCACCTGTTGTTACCTGTACACACTTGCAATGACCTGATAGCATCTGTCCGACCTTTACCTGTCGTGCTATCACAGACACGTGCACCCGGCACCTCCTGCTGTCATAGATACTGCTAATGAGGGACTTCTTGCTTACGCCATGGCCTTGAGATAAGGACACCATTTGTCACTGTCACTGTCACTGGCACAAGGAAGTGTAATTGCGTGTGTGGGTATCCGTGCGCGTAGCAGCATAATAAGGAATGAATTCTGCAACTAAAACGACTCCCAGTAGCATTTTATTTGACACAGTTTTGAGTTCAATACGCAACATTAATATTGTGCCTCGGCGATATCACATGCATTCATTCATTATCATGTTAGTAGTTCTTGACGGACAAAATCAGCCTCCTTTTGCTGTCGGAAAATGTGCAGGAATAACCTGACTGGGTAGCACGCCCTGTCTGTTGCTGGAGGAATAACCTCACTGGATAGCACACCCTGTCTGTTGCTGGAGGAATAACCTCACTGGATAGCACACCCTGTCTGTTGCTGGACAATGTGCAGGAATAACCTGACTGGGTAGCACACCCTGTCTGTTGCTGGGTAGCACACCCTGTCTGTTGCTGGAAAATACACCGGACTCACAAACCAACATGGATGTGAATCTAGGAATCTCTTTGCTTCCAATTCACGTGGGGGCGGGCGAGTGTGTGATTTACTAGGACATAAAGCGCGGTCCATAGGGGGTGGGGGTGGGGTGGGGGGGGCGGTTCTCTGAGGACAGCCCCTGTTAGCCCAAACAACCGAGGAACTCATCCACACCCTCCGCTGAGTTCAAGTCCCCGAGATCGTCCACGCCATGTGTACCACCGTCATGTGTACCACCGTCATGTGTACCACCGTCATTTGTACCACCGACAATGATCTGCTCCTTTCCTGGACCAGTATTACTTCCACTCAACACATTTTAATACAACATTATGCGAGTGCTTATTTTGATTGGGACTGTCGTTTTGATGCACAGTTTAGACCTTCACTGTAAAAAGAAATGTCACACACACACACACACCCGCACACACCCGCGCACACACACCCGCACACAAACAGCCACACACACACACACACACACACACACACACACACACACACACACACACACACACACACACACACACACACACACATCCGCACACACACAAATATATTGTCATCAACATTTCGAGAAACCAAAATAACGACCAGGCATTAGTTGGACCTGGTGCTGCGTGGAAATGTACTGCCCGTGGGAAGAACAAAGATGCTAGACACAACAAAACCTTCCTCTCGGCAGACGGCAGACGGGTGTGTGAATCAAATGTTTGGGAAGCAATTCTCTTATTTCAGGGAGTCGTTTTTCAGTTTTATGCTGCCGTTTTCCCCTACACTCGCTCGTAAATCATAAAGAAATTGTTCCGCGCAATCCCCCGGAGCCGTCAGAATGGTAACTATTATTTTTACGGCAGACACCCCCTCACTTTCTGAAATGAGTTGCCCGCCTCAAAACTTGAATCAGCAACGAAAACGAGAGAGAGAGAGAGAGAGAGAGAGAGAGAGAGAGAGAGAGAGAGAGAGAGAGAGAGAGAGAGAGAGAGAGAGAGAGAGAGAGAGAGAGAGAGAGAGAGAGAGACACACACACACAGACAGAGACAGACAGACAGACAGACAGACGCCGGACAGACAGAGAGACACAGAGATAATTATGGTGTTGCTGGCTATCAGGCTGAAGCAGCGAAGGCGATCAAAACAAAACAACGTCGGAAGGAAGAGGAGACAAAAAGAACAATGCCCGGATGTGGATAAATCTCACGTCCCTTGTCACGTGGTCCACGAGGACGAGCGAGCTGACCTTGACCTTGACTCCCTCATTTCCCAGCTCATCGATTGGTTTCTTATCCCGCAGCATCAGCAGCTAAATCTTCAGTGACAAAGTGGACGGTGATCCTCGATGGGAGTTTTTTTTACTCCTAGCTAAACACGAGTTTGCTAACCTTGGTTTTGTAAAACGACATCTGATATTTGTCAAAGTAATTGTTTTAGTGTTTTTTTTCTCTCTAACGTTCGTGAAGGGTCATTCGAATTTTTATTAACAAATCCAAATGAAGGCTAGAGCGAAAATTTCAGAGCAGTAAACTGAAGATTTCGAACCGTAGAAAAAGTGAGGATGGCTACGATGAAGGAAGGGGGGGTGGGGGGGGGGGGGGGGGATGTGAGGGGGGCGTGGACGTTTTCTTGTGTTGGCAGGCGAGCAGGTTTTCCTTGGGACGAATCAGAGGAGCTACAGACATTACGTAAAGCTCTGATTTTACAGTTCGTTGAGTCATCACAAAACCAAACAGTGTCATTTTTACATTTAGTCAAGTTTTGACTAAATACTTTAACATTGAGGGGGAATCGAGACGAGGGTCGTGGTGTATGTGTGTCTGTGTGTGTGTGTCTTTGTGTCGGTCTGTCTGTCAGTGTGTGTAGAGCGATTCAGAGTAAACTACTGGACCGATCTTTATGAAATGTTACATGAGAGTTCCTGGGTATGGTTTTTTTCATTTTTTGGATAAATGTCTTTGATGACGTCATATCCGGCTTTTTGTAAAAGTTGAGGCGGCACTGTCACACCCTCATTTTTCAATCAAATTGATTGAAATTTTGGCCAAGCAATCTTCGACGAAGGCCGGAGTTTGGTATTGCATTTCAGCTATGTGGCTCAAACATTAATTAATGACTTTGGTCATTAAAAATCTGAAAATTGTAATTAAAATTATTTTTTTATAAAACGATCCAAAATTACATTCATCTTATTTTTCATCATTTTCTGATTCCAAAAACATATAAACATGTTATATGTGGATTATAAAAAAGCTGTGAAATTTAAAAACCTAAAAATTATGATTAAAATAAAATTTCCGAAATTGATTTAAAAACAATTTCATCTTAGTCCTTGTCGGTTCCTGATTCCAAAAACATATAGATATGATATATTTGGATTAAAAACACGCTAAGAAAGTTAAAACGAAGAGAGGTACAGTAAAGCGTGCTATGCAGCACAGCGCAACCGCTTCCGCGCAAAACAGGCTCGTCGATTTCACTGCCTTTTGCACGAGCGGCGGACTACGGTCATTGTGAAAAAATGCAGTGCGTTCAGTTTCATTCCGTGAGTTCCACAGCTTGACTAAATGTTGTAATTTCGCCTTACGCGACTTGTTCTTATTCATATACACAGATAAATATTAAGATATAATTATATGTTTGCGTTGTTTGAGCGGAGGCCATGTGATTAGCTGTAAGTTGTGGCTACGTGAATGAGTGGCTCTTCTCTTGACCCCTGGCTGACCAACACCATCCTCCCTCTCACACACACACACACACACACACACACACACACACACACACATACACACATAATTATACAACACACACACACACACACATATACAAAACACACACACACACGCACTGACCAGGGGCCAGCCACCGTGTGATGAATGACCGCTTGACCGCTGATTGCAGAGGCCGGACAGTGGGCACTGTGTCTTGCGCTGTTAGTGATGTGGGATTGGTTGGTGGAGAGACATACGAGTAACCACGTCATGTCCCAAATAGACACTAGTTCTGCCTAGCATATAACCACGTCATGTCCCAAAGAGACACTAGTTCTGGGGACAGGAAAACCAAGTTAGCATAGAGAGAGAGAGAGAGAGAGAGAGAGAGAGAGAGAGAGAGAGAGAGAGAGAGAGAGAGAGAGAGAGAGAGAGAGAGAGAGAGAGAGAGAGAGAGAGCAATGTTTGCAGTACTTAGTTATTGCCTGATGTCGGGTCTTTTTTCTCACGACTTTATACAATACACTTTTTAACTGTTACGACGTTTGTTATGTTAGATATTAAGTGCAGTCAAGTCTTTTAGAAGCGCTTCAAATGAACTGCCCATTTTACTTGTACAAGTTTACTGACTGTGGAAGCTACAAATTGTTTTACCAGTGTCTCAGCTGTATCTGCAAAACCTCCTACCAGTCTTCCGACCCATCCAAACTGTACCCGTCATCCAGAGAAGAAAAAAGTCTTTTGGCAGTCGGATGCACAGGTTTAGCACACTTCCTTCCAGACAGAAAACAAACACGACAAGCTGAAACTGTTTTGATGTTAGGTGTGCAAACTGCGTGGTTACCTCCCTTCTTGTCCCGGATCTGGTGCAGACAATTTTGATTGCGACTGGTGGCGCCCCAAGGAGAGGGTGACATACAGCGTGCTAATGGCGCATGGCAACATTTCTCACCGCTTTATTCTTTGTAGCAAAGGCAGCATCAGTCGAGTGGTTATTAATGCGCTGTTCTGTTGACGTTTGACTAAGGGCTCGTATGTTTTCCTCCGGTTTGTCTGTGAGATGTTTGGCTCTTAGGGCCGCGTCTCCTACATCCTCCACAGAACACCAACAACCTACGTGAGATGTTCCACACTTTTTCATTGCCGTTTTGTTACTCTTGTGCTGGCATCCGCTTTTAAAGACCGCCATTTGAGAGGCCGGCGATAAGGTAAGCAATGAGTGTGACTGCCAACTGCCTGTAAACCTGACGCCACTGGATGGAGCGGGTTTCAAACCAGCTTCGTTGTGGACGGTACACTACGCAGTGCCGGGTAAGGCTGTGTTTACATTGTATAGTGCTTGTCGCCCATGTTATAGCCCTGATTAATCAATCAGTCAATCAATCAATCAATCAATCAATCAATCAATCAATCAATCAATCAACGAATCAACCAGTCAATCAATCAATCAATATCCATCCATCAAGCCAGCCAGCCAGCCACCAATTGAATCAATCAATCAATCAATCAATCAATCAATCAATCAATCAATCCAAACAAATCAAAATGGAAATCTTTTCTTCTCATCCTCATCGCATCTCCCTTCCTCTGTCATCTCCAATACCTGTCATCTTCCTTCCTCTGTCATCTTCCTTCTTCTGTCATCTCCCTTCTTCTGTCATCTACAATACCTGTTATCTTCCTTCTTCTGTCATCTCCAATACCTGTCATCTTCCTTCTTCTGTCATCTCCAATACCTGTCATCTTCCTTCTTCTGTCATCTCCATCTCCCTTCTTCTGTCATCTTCAATACCTGTCATCTTCCTTCTTCTGTCATCTCCAATACCTGTCATCTTCCTTCTTCTGTCATCTCCCTTCTTCTGTCATCTTCAATACCTGTCATCTTCCTTCTTCTGTCATCTCCAATACCTGTCATCTTCCTTCTTCTGTCATCTCCAATACCTGTCATCTTCCTTCTTCTGTCATCTCCAATACCTGTCATCTTCCTTCTTCTGTCATCTCCAATACCTGTCATCTTCCTTCTTCTGTCATCTCCAATACCTGTCATCTTCCTTCTTCTGTCATCTCCAATACCTGTCATCTTCCTTCTTCTGTCATCTTCCTTCTTCTGTCATCTTCCTTCCTCTGTCATCTTCCTTCTTCTGTCATCTTCCTTCTTCTGTCATCTTCCTTCTTCTGTCATCTTCCTTCTTCTGTCATCTTCCTTCTTCTGTCATCTTCCTTCTTCTGTCATCTTCCTTCTTCTGTCATCTCCAATACCTGTCATCTTCCTTCTTCTGTCATCTCCAATACCTGTCATCTTCCTTCTTCTGTCATCTCCAATACCTGTCATCTTCCTTCTTCTGTCATCTCCAATACCTGTCATCTTCCTTCTTCTGTCATCTCCAATACCTGTCATCTTCCTTCTTCTGTCATCTCCAATACCTGTCATCTTCCTTCTTCTGTCATCTCCAATACCTGTCATCTTCCTTCTTCTGTCATCTCCAATACCTGTCATCTTCCTTCTTCTGTCATCTCCAATACCTGTCATCTTCCTTCTTCTGTCATCTCCAATACCTGTCATCTTCCTTCTTCTGTCATCTCCAATACCTGTCATCTTCCTTCTTCTGTCATCTCCAATACCTGTCATCTTCCTTCTTCTGTCATCTCCAATACCTGTCATCTTCCTTCTTCTGTCATCTCCAATACCTGTCATCTTCCTTCTTCTGTCATCTCCAATACCTGTCATCTTCCTTCTTCTGTCATCTCCAATACCTGTCATCTTCCTTCTTCTGTCATCTCCAATACCTGTCATCTTCCTTCTTCTGTCATCTCCAATACCTGTTAACTTGACGTAAAGACCAATCAAACTAATGTAATCGCGGTCTGGAGTTCAAGTTGTCAGACACGTGTGATGGTGACCCGGTCGATGGTAGGCATGATAGTTGACCATTCTCACATCATACAGACACGTGTGATGGTGACCCGGTCGATGGTAGGCATGATAGTTGACCATTCTCACATCATACAGACACGTGTGATGGTGACCCGGTCGATGGTAGGCATGATAGTTGACCATTCTCACATCATACAGACGGGGAAATTAGAAATGAACACTTCCGTCTTCAACAGGACATCTCTCCAGACCATTTCACACGTGGCGGTGACTCGCTCCCAGCTTTGCATCGCTATTATGTCTTGTCTCAGCTGACCGGCCAGTCTCGGTGGGATTCTTCTTCTTCTTCAGATAGTGGTCGTGTCTGTATCCGTTGCCCCGTGATGTTCGCAAATTGGCTGTCAGTTCAAAGTCTTTGGTGCTGCCCCACAGCTCGGTGTCCATCGTTGTCCAGACGTGTTTTCTCTCACTGTGTCGGAAGTCCAACCCGGCCAGATGACGGTCGTTCACTGTGTCAAGAAACTCGTCTGGGACAAGGACAAGTCCAACCCGGCCAGATGACGGTCGTTCACTGTGTCAGGAAACTCGTCTGGGACAAGGACAAGTCCAACCCGGCCAGATGACGGTCGTTCACTGTGTCAGGAAACTCGTCTGGGACAAGGACAAGTCCAACCCGGCCAGAATACGATCGTTCACTGTGTCAGGAAACTGGTCTGAGACAAGGACAAGTCCAACCCGGCCAGAATACGATCGTTCACTGTGTCAGGAAACTGGTCTGAGACAAGGACAAGTCCAACCCGGCCAGATGACGGTCGTTCACAGTGTCAGGAAACTGGTCTGAGACAAGGACAAGTCCAACCCGGCCAGATGACGGTCGTTCACAGTGTCAGGAAACTGGTCTGAGACAAGGACAAGTCCAACCCGGCCAGATGACGGTCGTTCACTGTGTCAGGAAACTCGTCTAGGACAAGTCCAACATCCCGAAGACGGAAGACGCTGACCTTCAGGGGGAGGTGAGAACCGAGTGGCTACACAGCCGATAACATGGTTGTGTCGACATCAGTGGATCGTGATGGTGTCGTCTCTGTGGTCAGTCTCTGTGGGGTGACCGCCAGACTAATCAGACTCTAGACGTGACCGATGCGTTGTCAGACCGAGGCTAACTGATCAACACAGTTATACCAATACATACGACTTAAAATGGGTACCAGGGAAGGGGGGGGGGGGGTATTATGGCTTGTAGACTTTTGTAAAATAAACAGCAATGCCAGCAGTTGTGTTGTCGGTCATGCTTTGCATTTGTTACTTGTGTTTGGTTTGTGGAATGTCGGGTCTAACTCACAGAGCCACACGTAGCAACAGACGTGTGAACTGGCAACACGAACCTACAGGTCAAACACACGTTTAGCTCACTGGCAACACGAACCTACAGGTCAAACACACGTTTAGCTCACTGGCAACACGAACCTACAGGTCTTACACACGTTTAGCTCACTGGCAACACGAACCTACAGGTCATACTCACGTTTAGCTCACTGGCAACACAAACCTACAGGTCATACACACGTTTAGCTCACTGACAACACGAACCTACAGGTCATACACACGTTTAGCTCACTGGCAACACGAACCTACAGGTCATACACACGTTTAGCTCACTGACAACACGAACCTACAGGTCATACACACGTTTAGCTCACTGGCAATACGAACCTACAGGTCATACACACGTTTAGCTCACTGGCAATACGAACCTACAGGTCATACACACGTTTAGCTCACTGGCAATACGAACCTACAGGTCATACACACGTATAGCTCACTGGCAATACGAACCTACAGGTCATACACACGTTTAGCTCACTGGCAACACGAACCTACAGGTCATACACACGTTTAGCTCACTGGCAACACGAACCTACATGTCATACACACGTTTAGCTCACTGGCAACACGAACCTACAGGTCATACACACGTTTAGCTCACTGACACTTGTGTCAAGTTAAGACATTGTCTACGCTACACCTGGAAGTCTTAATGAACAGACGGACATGCTTATCTTTGATGTTGCTTGAATGTGGACAGTGCAATAGTTGATCACAAGTTTGCATTTGATACAACTCACTTGACAGTATTCAGCGCACGTTTTGTTTTACAACCGAGCTCAAGTTTTGATTCTGTGCAGCCGTTTTCTCATTGATCACACTGATTGCACAGAAAACCAGGACAGTCTGAGTACTATCCGAGGCCAATCCAACGGGTCATTTTATGTGAACAGAGAAAACCGCCAACACTATGGGTGTTTTGGTGCGTGTAAGGAGACAGCCCAAGAGAACTGTCACAGACAACCCCGACCGGTCACATGGTGGTGTGAACTTGACGAATTGCTTACAGTACTTATGAACTGGTCAGCACCCCTTGTTCAAAGCCAGGAGTGTCTACAAGCGTCCAGTCGTCAGCACCCCTTGTTCAAAGCCAGGATTGTCTTCACGCGTCAGTGGTCAGCACCCCTTGTTCAAAGCCAGGATTGTCTACATGCGTCCAGTGGTCAGCACCCATTGTTCAAAGCCAGGATTGTCTACACGAGTCCAGTGGTCAGCACCCCTTGTTCAAAGCCAGGATTGTCTACACGCGTCCAGTGGTCAGCACCCATTGTTCAAAGCCAGGATTGTCTTATCGCGTCCAGTAGTTAGCACCCATTGTTCAAAGCCAGGATTGTCTACACGCGTCCAGTGGTCAGCACCCATTGTTTAAACCCAGGATTGTCTACACGCGTCCAGTGGTCAGCACCCCTTGTTCAAAGCCAGGATTGTCTACACGCGTCCAGTGGTCAGCACCCATTGTTTAAACCCAGGATTGTCTACACGCGTCCAGTGGTCAGCAACCCTTGTTCAAAGCCAGTATTGTCTTCACGCGTCCAGTGGTCAGCACCCCTTGTTCAAAGCCAGGATTGTCTACACGCGTCCTGTGGTCAGCAACCCTTGTTCAAAGCCAGGATTGTCTACGCGCGTCCAGTGGTCAGCAACCCTTGTTCAAAGCCAGGATTGTCTACACGCGTCCAGTGGTCAGCTACCCTTGTTCAAAGCCAGGATTGTCTACACGCGTCCAGTGGTCAGCACCCCTTGTTCAAAGCCAGGATTGTCTACACGCGTCCAGTTGTCAGCTACCCTTGTTCAAAGCCAGTATTGTCTTCGCGCGTCCAGTGGTCTGTACCCCTTGTTCAAAGCCAGTATTGTCTTCGCGCGTCCAGTGGTCAGCACCCCTTGTTCAAAGCCAGGATTGTCTACACGCGTCCAGTGGTCAGCTACCCTTGTTCAAAGCCAGGATTGTCTACACGCGTCCAGTGGTCTGTACCCCTTGTTCAAAGCCAGGATTGTCTACACGCGTCCAGTGGTCAGCAACCCTTGTTCAAAGCCAGGATTGTCTACATGCGTCCAGTGGTCAGCACCCCTTGTTCAAAGCCAGGATTGTCTACACGCGTCCAGTGGTCAGCACCCATTGTTCAAAGCCAGGATTGTCTACGCGCGTCCAGTGGTCAGCAACCCTTGTTCAAAGCCAGGATTGTCTACACGCGTCCAGTGGTCAGCTACCCTTGTTTAAAGCCAGGATTGTCTACACGCGTCCAGTGGTCAGCACCCCTTGTTCAAAGCCAGGATTGTCTACACGCGACCAGTGGTCAGCTACCCTTGTTCAAAGCCAGGATTGTCAACACGCGTCCAGTGGTCAGCACCCCTTGTTCAAAGCCAGTATTGTCTACACGCGTCCAGTGGTCAGCAACCCTTGTTCAAAGCCAGGATTGTCTACACGCGTCCAGTGGTCAGCTACCCTTGTTCAAAGCCAGGATTGTCTTCACGCGTCCAGTGGTCAGCACCCCTTGTTCAAAGCCAGTATTGTCTTCGCGCGTCCAGTGGTCAGCACCCCTTGTTCAAAGCCAGTATTGTCTTCACGCGTCCAGTGGTCAGTACCCCTTGTTCAAAGCCAGGATTGTCAACACGCGTCCAGTGGTCAGCCACCCTTGTTGAAAGCCAGGATTGTCTACACGCGTCCAGTGGTCAGCACCCCTTGTTCAAAGCCAGGAGTGTCTACACGCGTCCAGTGGTCAGCACCCCTTGTTCAAAGCCAGGATTGTCTACGCGCGTCCAGTGGTCAGCAACCCTTGTTCAAAGCCAGGATTGTCTACACGCGTCCAGTGGTCAGCTACCCTTGTTCAAAGCAAGGATTGTCTACACGCGTCCAGTGGTCAGCACCCCTTGTTCAAAGCCAGGATTGTCTACACGCGACCAGTGGTCAGCTACCCTTGTTCAAAGCCAGGATTGTCTACACGCGTCCAGTGGTCAGCACCCCTTGTTCAAAGCCAGGATTTTCTACACGCGTCCAGTGGTCAGCAACCCTTGTTCAAAGCCAGGATTGTCTACACGCGTCCAGTGGTCAGCTACCCTTGTTCAAAGCCAGGATTGTCTTCACGCATCCAGTGGTCAGCACCCCTTGTTCAAAGCCAGTATTGTCTTCGCGCGTTCAGTGGTCAGCACCCCTTGTTCAAAGCCAGGATTGTCTACACGCGTCCAGTGGTCAGTACCCCTTGTTCAAAGCCAGGATTGTCAACACGCGTCCAGTGGTCAGCCACCCTTGTTCAAAGCCAGGATTGTCTACACGCGTCCAGTGGTCAGCTACCCTTGTTCAAAGCCAGGATTGTCTACACGCGTCCAGTGGTCAGCACCCCTTGTTCAAAGCCAGGATTGTCTACACGCGTCCGGTGGTCAGCTACCCTTGTTCAAAGCCAGGATTGTCTACACGCGTCCAGTGGTCTGTACCCCTTGTTCAAAGCCAGTATTGTCTTCGCGCGTCCAGTGGTCAGCACCCCTTGTTCAAAGCCAGGATTGTCTACACGCGTCCAGTGGTCAGTACCCCTTGTTCAAAGCCAGGATTGTCTTCGCGCGTCCAGTGGTCAGCACCCCTTGTTCAAAGCCAGTATTGTCTTCACGCGTCCAGTGGTCAGTACCCCTTGTTCAAAGCCAGGATTGTCAACACGCGTCCAGTGGTCAGCCACCCTTGTTCAAAGCCAGGATTGTCTACACGCGTCCAGTGGTCAGACAACGTGGGGTCGGAGTGTCTAGCGGGACGGACAGAGATGATGGTCAGTGAGTCAGCGGGACGGACAGAGATGATGGTCAGTGGGTCAGCGGGACGGACAGAGATGATGGTCAGTGGGTCAGCGGGACGGACAGAGATGATGGTCAGTGGGTCAGCGGGACGGACAGAGATGATGGTGAGTGGGTTAGCGGGACGGACAGAGATGATGGTCAGTGGGTCAGTGGGACGGACAGAGATGATGGTGAGTGGGTTAGCGGGACGGACAGAGATGATGGTCAGTGGGTCAGTGGGACGGACAGAGATGATGGTCAGTGGGTTAGCGGGACGGACAGAGATGATGGTCAGTGGGTCAGCGGGACGGACAGAGATGATGGTCAGTGGGTCAACGGGACGGACAGAGATGATGGTCAGTGGGTTAGCGGGACGGACAGAGATGATGGTCAGTGGGTCAGCGGGACGGACAGAGATGATGGTCAGTGGGTCAGCGGGACGGATAGAGATGATGGTCAGTGGGTCAGCGGAACGGACAGAGATGATGGTCAGTGGGTCAGTGGGACGGACAGAGATGATGGTCAGTGGGTTAGCGGGACGGACAGAGATGATGGTCAGTGGGTTAGCGGGACGGACAGAGATGATGGACAGAGATGATGGTCAGTGGGTTAGCGGGACGGACAGAGATGATGGTCAGTGGGTCAGTGGGACGGACAGAGATGATGGTCAGTGGGTCAGCGGGACGGATAGAGATGATGGTCAGTGGGTCAGCGGGACTGACAGAGATGATGGTCTGTCGGTCAGCGGTCAGTGGGTCAGCGGTCCACCCGGTGCAGACACCGTTATTGCATTATCAGCAACCTGGTCTGCAAGACCTTTAGTACTTCGGACCGACACCAACCTTTAAATGACGCCAGCTTCGTGTAAACGCAAAATTAATGTGACCTTTGACACGTCAAGTTGAGCGACAAATACAGCAAGCATGTACGATTGACAAGTTGTAATGTACGACTTTGCTTGATCGTTCAAGGAGAACACTCCTACTTGTGCTTTTGGAGCACGTTACGAGAGCCACGTTTCTGTTTTTCGTCGTCACATAAAGAACACCAATCGATGTTCAATCAGCACGGGCAAACATAGCGGCTGGAGGGGGGCGGGAACGGGGGGGGGGGGGGGGGGTCTAATTGGCCAAAGACCGATGTCCGGCTGGCACTTGACACGACATCATCAGTCGCCTCACTGACCCACCCTTACGCCCTGCAGGGGGGACACGCCGAATTACACTCGCCCTCACGGGGATAGGAGTTGGGGGAGAGGGAGAGGAGGGAGGTAGTTGTTGGTCAGGGTGTGTGTGTGTAAATGGACTCTAAGAGTCACCATGCACGATGCAGAGAGACAAAGAGAGACAGAGAGACAGAGAGGGACAGAGATAGAGAGAGAGAGACAGACAAACAGAGAGACAGTGAGAGACAAGGACAGAGAGACAGAGACAGACAGACAGACAGAAAAACGGAAGACAGGACTGGTTGTTGTGGCAGTAAACCATCCTTAGCAGATTATGACTTTATTCAGTTATTCTGCAGAAAAGACAAATGCTGGAGAAAAACCGTTCTTTTCTGCAGCATTTCTGCATAATGTCATCTTTCGCCGAAGCAGCGTTTTTTACTGCAGTAAAACAGTTTTTCTGAAGCATAATGTTTACTTGGTTTTCTGCAGCATTATTGCGATTAACTTTTTCTTCAGAATAGTCTGTGACAGTTTTTCTGGAGAAAAACGAACGACCTTGTAAAGTAGCGTTTGTATTCGTCGCCCCCTGGGATAGTATAATAGTTTGTTCCGCAGTGTTCCAATCAGAAGGCGTGTAGCATAAGGGCATTATATTCAATTTCACAATGGCGGCCAAACGTGAACAATTTCTGAAGCAAATCGAACACGAAGTGGACTACTGCGTTCGTCTGGGAAAATTTGACAATGTTGCTGACAGGTGCCATTGTTTAATTTGAAACTTTGAACTTCCGGCGGAAAGGAAGTCAGACAGACAAAATACATTCGTGTCACGCACAACTATTGGTAATTCTGGACGAGTCCATCTCTCGACAGAGGGGGGCTCGCGTGCTCCAACATTATAATGAGCCAGTACAAAATGCTGCAGAAAAAGTGTAAACAGGTTTTCTGCAGTAAAACAACAGCACCGTTTTACTGCAGCATTCTTGATTTCAATTTTACTGCAGTAAAATGTTTTGCTCCAGAAAAACCCGTTGCTTCGGCGAAAGATGACATTATGCAGAAATGCTGCAGAAAAGACAGCTTTTCTCCAGCATTTCTGTTTTTCTGCAGAATAACTGAATAATGCCAAAATGCTGAAGAAAAAGTGTAAACAGTTTTTCTCCAGTAAAACAACATCACCGTTTTACTGCAGCATTCTTGATTTCAATTTTACTGCAGTAAAAAACGTTGCTCTCGCGAAAGATGACATTATGCAGAAATGCTGCAGAAACAAACAGTTTTTCTCCAGCATTTCTGTTTTTCTGCAGAATAACTGAATAAAGTCATAATCCGCAAAGGATAGTAAACGTCATGAGACAAAACACCGTACCTAGCATAATCAACAAACAAGAAAGGTAAGTTGTTGGACGTTTGTTATTGACAGCAAACGTTACTTTCACAAATATATCGACCCAACGGTCTTTTAAGTGCACAGACGGTGGGGGGGGGGGGGGGGGGGGGGAGGGGGGGGGGGGGGGTAGGGATAGTTGTGGGTCAGAGGGAGTGTGTGAATGGACTCCAAGAGTCACCATGCAAGTTGCAACATTGCGGAGACAACGTTGCACAATAGATGTTGAACATTACAACAACAAATTACACAATAGATGTTGAACATTACAACAACAAATTACACAATAGATGTTGAACATTACAACAACAAATTACACAATAGATGTTGAACATTGGAACGTTGGCAGTCTATTTGTTTTTGATTTTGTACCTAGCATAACAATGAGAGAAAAAAAATCTTGACACTCAAGCAATATCTTTAGTCCGGGCAGGCTTTAAAGTCAATGTACTCAACAACTTGCACAAACACAACAAATTCCGATCCCCTGAATCCCAAAACGCTTTTTCCCGAGAGGTATTAACTTAAACCTTACTCCTATCCATTGTCTGGACGTCTCCTATTGTCTTGTCTACCTTGCTTTTCATTGGAGGACGCGACACAGACTTCTCTGGGGTTTAGCTCCAAGCGTTTTCCAATTTTGTGTCAAAGGCAATATCAGGAAAACAATAACAGCAAAAAATGAACAACCATGCAGGAGAACATCGTAATTGACAACCACAGTAAACAGAAAGAAAAACAACGCTTCGTTATACATATCTAAACGTATGAAGAAGAAAGATAAAGTCACACAAAAAGAGATACCAAGTTTTGAAATGCATTATCTAAAGGGGCAATACCATTAGACAAAACATATAGACAAGTCTGAAGAAAACAAACAGAAAGTTTTGAAAGACATATGTCTAACCATGGGTTTATACCATCATGCACAGTGTAGACCCAGACATGTCTAACCATGGGGTTACACCATCATGCACAGTGTAGACCCAGACATGTCTAACCATGGGGTTACACCATCTTGCACAGTGTAGACCCAGACATGTCTAACCATGGGTTTATACCATCATGCACAGTGTAGACCCAGACACACGTGGCGTGGTGTGATGGACCGGTTTACACCATCATGCACAGTGTAAACCCCAACATGTCTAACCATGGGGTTACACCATCTTGCACAGTGTAGACCCCGACATGTCTAACCATGGGGTTACACCATCATGCACAGTGTAGACCCAGACATGTCTAACCATGGGGTTACACCATCATGCACAGTGTAGACCCAGACATGTCTAACCATGGGGTTACACCATCATGCACAGTGTAGACCCAGACATGTCTAACCATGGGGTTACACCATCATGCACAGTGTAGACCCAGACATGTCTAACCATGGGGTTACACCATCATGCACAGTGTAGACCCAGACATGTCTAACCATGGGGTTACACCATCATGCACAGTGTAGACCCCGACATGTCTAACCATGGGGTTACACCATCTGGCACAGTGTAGACCCAGACATGTCTAACCATGGGGTTACACCATCATGCACAGTGTAGACCCCGACATGTCTAACCATGGGGTTACACCATCATGCACAGTGTAGACCCAGACATGTCTAACCATGGGGTTACACCATCTTGCACAGTGTAGACCCAGACATGTCTAACCATGGGGTTACACCATCTGGCACAGTGTAGACCCAGACATGTCTAACCATGGGGTTACACCATCTGGCACAGTGTAGACCCAGACATGTCTAACCATGGGGTTACACCATCATGCACAGTGTAGACCCAGACATGTCTAACCATGGGGTTACACCATCATGCACAGTGTAGACCCAGACATGTCTAACCATGGGGTTACACCATCATGCACAGTGTAGACCCAGACATGTCTAACCATGGGGTTACACCATCATGCACAGTGTAGACCCAGACATGTCTAACCATGGGGTTACACCATCATGCACAGTGTAGACCCCGACATGTCTAACCATGGGGTTACACCATCTGGCACAGTGTAGACCCAGACATGTCTAACCATGGGGTTACACCATCATGCACAGTGTAGACCCCGACATGTCTAACCATGGGGTTACACCATCATGCACAGTGTAGACCCAGACATGTCTAACCATGGGGTTACACCATCTTGCACAGTGTAGACCCAGACATGTCTAACCATGGGGTTACACCATCTGGCACAGTGTAGACCCAGACATGTCTAACCATGGGGTTACACCATCTGGCACAGTGTAGACCCAGACATGTCTAACCATGGGGTTACACCATCATGCACAGTGTAGACCCCGACATGTCTAACCATGGG
Source organism: Littorina saxatilis (assembly GCF_037325665.1). Lineage (NCBI taxonomy): Eukaryota > Metazoa > Mollusca > Gastropoda > Littorinimorpha > Littorinidae > Littorina > Littorina saxatilis. Next base: position 6,440,810 of record NC_090246.1, on the reverse strand, counting down.
GTTACACCATCTTGCACAGTGTAGACCCAGACATGTCTAACCATGGGGTTACACCATCATGCACAGTGTAGACCCCGACATGTCTAACCATGGGGTTACACCATCATGCACAGTGTAGACCCAGACATGTCTAACCATGGGGTTACACCATCATGCACAGTGTAGACCCCGACATGTCTAACCATGGGGTTACACCATCATGCACAGTGTAGACCCCGACATGTCTAACCATGGGGTTACACCATCATGCACAGTGTAGACCCAGACATGTCTAACCATGGGGTTACACCATCTTGCACAGTGTAGACCCCGACATGTCTAACCACGGGGTTACACCATCTGGCACAGTGTAGACCCAGACATGTCTAACCATGGGGTTACACCATCATGCACAGTGTAGACCCCGACATGTCTAACCATGGGGTTACACCATCATGCACAGTGTAGACCCCGACATGTCTAACCATGGGGTTACACCATCATGCACAGTGTAGACCCAGACATGTCTAACCATGGGGTTACACCATCATGCACAGTGTAGACCCCGACATGTCTAACCATGGGGTTACACCATCTTGCACAGTGTAGACCCAGACATGTCTAACCATGGGGTTACACCATCATGCACAGTGTAGACCCAGACATGTCTAACCATGGGGTTACACCATCATGCACAGTGTAGACCCAGACATGTCTAACCATGGGGTTACACCATCATGCACAGTGTAGACCCCGACATGTCTAACCATGGGGTTACACCATCATGCACAGTGTAGACCCAGACATGTCTAACCATGGGGTTACACCATCATGCACAGTGTAGACCCCGACATGTCTAACCATGGGGTTACACCATCTGGCACAGTGTAGACCCAGACATGTCTAACCATGGGGTTACACCATCTTGCACAGTGTAGACCCCGACATGTCTAACCATGGGGTTACACCATCTGGCACAGTGTAGACCCAGACATGTCTAACCATGGGGTTACACCATCTTGCACAGTGTAGACCCCGACATGTCTAACCATGGGGTTACACCATCTTGCACAGTGTAGACCCAGACATGTTTAACCATGGGGTTACACCATCATGCACAGTGTAGACCCCGACATGTCTAACCATGGGGTTACACCATCTTGCACAGTGTAGACCCAGACATGTCTAACCATGGGGTTACACCATCATGCACAGTGTAGACCCAGACATGTCTAACCATGGGGTTACACCATCATGCACAGTGTAGACCCAGACATGTCTAACCATGGGGTTACACCATCATGCACAGTGTAGACCCAGACATGTCTAACCATGGGGTTACACCATCATGCACAGTGTAGACCCAGACATGTCTAACCATGGGGTTACACCATCATGCACAGTGTAGACCCCGACATGTCTAACCATGGGGTTACACCATCATGCACAGTGTAGACCCAGACATGTCTAACCATGGGGTTACACCATCATGCACAGTGTAGACCCAGACATGTCTAACCATGGGGTTACACCATCATGCACAGTGTAGACCCCGACATGTCTAACCATGGGGTTACACCATCATGCACAGTGTAGACCCAGACATGTCTAACCATGGGGTTACACCATCATGCACAGTGTAGACCCAGACACACGTGGCGTGATATGATGGACCGGTTTATACCATCATGCACAGTGTAGACCCAGACACACGTGGCGTGGTGTGATGGACCGGTTTATACCATCATGCACAGTGTAGACCCAGACACACGTGGCGTGGTGTGATGGACCGGTTTGTCGATATGACGAATAACGCTGATCTTACGTTTGCCTGGCGGCATTATCTTCTGCGCAAATCTTGCCCGCGACACTATTGACCAATCCATTTACCGTTAATCTGTCACGCTTGATTCGCAATCAGAATGGTGGCTGGTGTCCCTGGGAAGGGGAGTGTTTAGTGTCCGGACAATGGATTGTGTCGGGTTTGATCAGGCTAGGCTGACCTAACGAGGCTTTCAGGATCCGGCGTCTGCCGCTGTGTCAATAAAAACGTGGAGTCCCTTCTACAGCACTGGCGTCTCAAGAAAAGCTATGGTCGCTCTTTTGACGGCTTACTTGTGCCAAAACCTAGGGTTACCATTTTCACGTGAAAATTACTGTCAACTACTAATTTTCATTTTTGCCTCGTTTTCCGTCACAGTAGTCGGACTTTAAGAGTCCGCACTGAGAGGCTTCAACGTTCGGCAAACATCACTCTCACACTATTTCTGAAATATCTTTTGATAGAAGGCCTTATCGAGCAAGTTATCCGACGGGAAGATGCATGTCACAGTTTTCTGCAATAGCGCTTTCCTTAACGTTGTTTTGGGTATCTTAGAAAAGAATAATCGACCTCGAAAACTTTCGAATCGAAGCTGTTCGTAGCAGACGGACTTTTGATCGGCTGTGGTCTCACACTTTCACAGATATCTTTCAATCTAATTCCTTATTCGACAAGTTGTCGGGCATACAGCCGTACCTCATATTTGTTTCCACTACCACACTCATAAATTTGCTTTGTAGTGTATTAGTGAAGGACAATCGATCTGAAAATGTTCGAACCGAGAGAGGAAAAATGGCGGCCGGCCGGACATGTGCTAAAGGTCCGGCCACTAGCAGACGGATCTCTTCGGTCGAGACTCACACACTTTCACAAATATCTTCCGATAGAATTCGTTAGTTAACAAGTTGTCAGACAGACAATTGTATGTCACGGTTATCTACACATGCGCTCAGCTCTTATTGTTAATTTGCATAGGATTAAAGAACTATGGACCAGAAAGGTTTAGAATCGAAGGATGTTTCGCTCTGGCCGGTGTAACAGTCGCGCATGCGCATTGAGCCCCCACAGTCACGAGGCACATGAAAATGAGTAATTAACGCGTGAAAATTACTTATTTTTAGTTTTGGCGCTAGTAACTTGAGCCGTCAGGAAGCGAGCGAAAACTGAAAATTAGACATTAACACTTGAAAATGAGTAATTAACACGTGAACACTAGTAATTTTCACGACATAATTGTAATTTTCTCGTGAAAATTAGTAACTTTCACGGGTTAATTACTAATTTTTAGTTTTGACGCTAGTAAACCGTCATAAGCTCTAGTCTTCTTCCAAAGCTGTATATCTTTACTTGTGTGAATTCTTGCTTTCACACAAAAACCGACCTGTGTTTATATAGCCAATTTGTGAAAACCCTGATTGTCACAAAACACCCACACGCAAGCACGCTAGCACACACACACACACACACACACACACACACACCCCACACACACACACACAAGATAAACCGGTTAAACAAAGCATCAACCGGTCTGTATGATCGGTTGTCGCTTTTGCTTGCGGTGTTTTTATATGTTTACCTACAGAAGATCCCAAGCAAAGTCAAAGAAAGATTCTGTTTTCTGTGTGTATGTACTCTTGTCTCAAGTAAGGTCAAGAACAGATTCTGTGTTCTGTGTGTATCTACTCTTGTCTCAAGCAAAGTAAAATAAGAGGCCTGTTTTCTCTTTAACCTCTTTTGTCCAAAGCAAGGTCATTGACATTTGTTTTATTCTGTATGAAACGTGTTCTGCAAAAGTAGGCTCTGTAACCTGAAGAAAAGCTTCTTGTTGTCTGAGCTGTTCAACCTGTACACTCTTCTTTTTTTTTCTTTTTTCTTTTTCAGCTACTAAATCATTGACACTAAGACATTCAGAATCGGTGGTTTAAAAAGGAGGAGTTGGTTTACCGCGGGATTATTTGATCCTCTATGTGAGGGTGGGGTGGGATTGTTTGATCCTCTATGTGAGAGTGGGGCGGGATTGTTTGATCCTCTATGTGAGGGTGGGGCGGGATTGTTTGATCCTCTATGTGAGGGTGGGGTGGGATTGTTTGATCCTCTATGTGAGGGTGGGGCGGGATTGTTTGATCCTCTATGTGAGGGTGGGGCGGGATTGTTTGATCCTCTATGTGAGGGTGGGGTGGGATTGTTTGATCCTCTATGTGAGGGTGGGGCGGGATTGTTTGATCCTCTATGTGAGGGTGGGGCGGGATTGTTTGATCCTCTATGTGAGGGTGGGGTGGGATTATTTGATCCTCTATGTGAGAGTGGGGTGGGATTGTTTGATCCTCTATGTGAGGGTGGGGCGGGATTGTTTGATCCTCTATGTGAGGGTGGGGTGGGATTATTTGATCATTTATGTGAGGGTGGGGCGGGATTGTTTGATCCTCTATGTTAGGGTGGGGTGGGATTGTTTGATCCTCTATGTGAGGGTGGGGTGGGGTTTGGACTGGGGCAGACGACACGCACACCACAGCAGGAAGTAGCAGGGCTGGGAGAGCCGAGACCAGAAGGTGCCAGAAGAAGAAGATAGATTGACTGATTGATGTAATGATTAATGTTTAACACACGCATGCTGCTATCATTTAATTGTTAACACTACGAAGACTGCAGGAAACACTATTGTTTCTAATTGTATCTTGCTAAGTGAAGGTATTTACAGGATGATGATCAGAATTTATAAGTAAAATAATCTTTGTCGCAGAACGTTACTGTCGTTGCACAGTCACCCAAACCAGAACGGTCATTTCCAGGTCCTGTTCCGACCAGCTAACCCACTGACCAACCATCCCGCCAACCAAAGCTGGGCTACGTTGGCTTTGTACCAACCAAGCAACATAACCAACGAAGCAACGAAGCAACCCAACCTTGCTTTTAACGGTGTTTGTTTACCAACAACACGCAACGCCCATCTTCCTGCCAATCTCACAATGAGAAATGCGTGTGGAAATGTCTCCCCAGCGGCACTGAAGTTAAAACAGGGAGATAAAGCGCCACAGCCGATCCAATAAATCCCGGCAAAAAGATGCAAGCCATTATCGTCGCAGGAGGGGTGAAAAAAAAAACAGCTGACAAATGGAGCGAGGTGATGTGATAAATAAATCCCAAATTTAACTTAAAAAGGGGAGCGATAAAACCTGAAGAGATGGCTGCCTCATCTTACCTTGGTGCAGTGAATCTGGCACTGCTCCTGACAACAACAGATTGCGCAAGTGGGTTTTAAATGCTTGCTCGTAGACTTTTCAAGTCAAGATCATAGAACATGGATGTCATGATAAAACTGTCTGTCTAGAATCTGGGACAAGAATTTTCTTCCATGCCCGCCCCTGAACTTGATACTGTTCACCCGACCAGTAGTACAAAATAACAAACCTACGCATGGACGGGTGCACACAAACACACACACACACACACACACAAACACACACACACACACACACACTTACACACACACACACTGACACACACGCACAAGCACACAAACACACACACACACACACACACACACACACACACACACACACACACACACACACACACACGCATTTCAAGCCAGTTGCAAAGAAGTATACTTACGCACAGAAAAAAATGAATTTTAGGTGACATGTAGGAGATATGCTTTCTACACATAAAAGCACGGTTTGGATCGTTTGCGATGGAATTAGGCCACCCATCGCATTTATTTGGATTTCAGGTAATACCGAGATGACACCTCGCCCTAACAAAGTGGCAGGTTGAGCATCAGTTTAAGACACTGTAATTCGCAATCTCCTCACTCAAATGCTTGATACGGCTGAAATGTTGATGCACAATTCCACAGTGAGTGTCGGCAAAGCACGTCTTAAACGGATCGTTCATTGCTGACAAAATGAATGGCTTCTTTTGACAAAGTGCGTTTTTCTTGCAGACACGAACACTTTTGGCATCAATCAGCACGTCTTGCTGGGAATGCTGGCAAAGCAGCCATTGGTGGGTTGTCTTTTGCTGCATGCAGTCATTGATTGGTTGTCTTTTGCTGAATGCAGCCTTTGATTGGTTGTCTTTTGCTGCATGCAGCCATGGATGGGTTGTCTTTTGCTGCATGCAGCCATTGATTGGTTGTCTTTTGCTGCATGCAGTCATTGATTGGTTGTCTTTTGCTGCATGCAGCCATGAATGGGTTGTCTTTTGCTGCATGCAGCCATTGATGGGTTGTCTTTTGCTGCATGCAGCCATTGATAGGTTGTCTTTTGCTGCATGCAGTCATTGATTGGTTGTCTTTTGCTGCATGCAGCCATTGATGGGTTGTCTTTTGCTGCATGCAGCCATGGATGGGTTGTCTTTTGCTGCATGCAGCCATTGATGGGTTGTCTTTTGCTGCATGCAACCATTGATAGGTTGTCTTTTGCTGCATGCAGCCATTGATTGGTTGTCTGTTGCTGCATGCATCCATTGATTGGTTGTCTGTTGCTGCATGCATCCATTGATTGGTTGTCTGTTGCTGGATGCAGCCATTGATTGGTTGTCTTTTGCTGCATGCAGTCATTGATTGGTTGTCTTTTGCTGCATGCAGCCATGAATGGGTTGTCTTTTGCTGCATGCAGCCATTGATGGGTTGTCTTTTGCTGCATGCAGCCATTGATAGGTTGTCTTTTGCTGGATGCAGCCATTGATTGGTTGTCTTTTGCTCCATGCAGTCATTGATTGGTTGTCTTTTACTGCATGCAGCCATTGATGGGTTGTCTTTTGCTGCATGCAGCCATGGATGGGTTGTCTTTTGCTGCATGCAACCATTGATGGGTTGTCTTTTGCTGCATGCAGCCTTTGATTGGTTGTCTTTTGCTGCATGCAGCCATGGATGAGTTGTCTTTTGCTGCATGCAGCCATTGATGGGTTGTCTTTTGCTGCATGCAGCCATGGATGGGTTGTCTTTTGCTGCATGCAGCCATTGATGGGTTGTCTTTTGCTGCATGCAGCCATTGATAGGTTGTCTTTTGCTCCATGCAGTCATTGATTGGTTGTCTTTTACTGCATGCAGCCATTTATTGGTTGTGTTTTGCTACATGCAACCATTGATTGGTTGTGTTTTGCTACATGCAGCCTTAATTGATTGGTTGTCTTTTGCTGCATGCAGTCATTGATTGGTTGTCTTTTGCTGAATGCAGCCTTTGATTGGTTGTCTTTTGCTGCATGCAGCCATGGATGGGTTGTCTTTTGCTGCATGCAGCCATTGATGGGTTGTCTTTTGCTGCATGCAGCCATGGATGGGTTGTCTTTTGCTGCATGCAGCCATTGATGGGTTGTCTTTTGCTGCATGCAGCCATTGATAGGTTGTCTTTTGCTGCATGCAGCCTTTGATGGGTTGTCTTTTGCTGCATGCAGCCATGGATGGGTTGTGTTTTACTGCATGCAGCCTTTGATTGGTTGTGTTTTACTGCATACGGCCTTTGATTGGTTGTATTTTGCTCCATGCAGTCATTGATTGGTTGTCTTTTGCTGCATGCAGCCATTGATGGGTTGTCTTTTGCTGCATGCAACCATTGATAGGTTGTCTTTTGCTGCATGCAGTCATTGATTGGTTGTCTTTTGCTGCATGCAACCACACAGGACGCTGCTAGGAGCGGCACAGATCAAAGACAACTTGAAGCGCGCTAAAAAGACGTAAGCTGTTTGGTCTGTGTGCTCCAACAAAGGGCGGAATATCAGTGGGGGATGAAGAGAGGTCTTGGTAACACCCTGCTATGTTCTCACCCTTTCTGCCGTCTTCTGCCGATCTGCTAGTGCCTTATTCCCCTTAGTGTGTACATGCAAGCACACGAAAAAGATCCTGTAATCCATATCAGAGTTTGATGCGTTTTAGAAACACAAAAAATACCTGGCATGTTTGCCCCGAAATCGGCGTATGCTGCCAGAATGGCGGGGTAAAAACGATCATAGTTATGTTATATGAAGTCTTATATCGCGCGCGTATCTCCAGACTCGGACTCAAGGCGCAGGGATCTATTGATGCCGTGTGAGATGGAATTTTTTACACAATACATCACGCATTCACATCGGCCAGCAGATCGCAGCCATTTCGGCGCATATCCTACTTTTCACGGCCTATTATTCCAAGTCACACGGGTATTTTGGTGGACATTTTTTTTTATCTATGCCTATACACTTTTGCCAGGAAAGACCCTTTTGTCAATCGTGGGATCTTTAACGTGCACACCCCAATGTAGTGTACACGAAGGGACCTCGGTTTTTCGTCTCATCCGAACCCACTTGAACCCACCACCTAGGTTAGGAAACGGGGGAGAAAATTGCTAACGCCCTGACCCAGGGTCGAACTCGCAACCTCTCGCTTCCGAGCGCAAGTGCGTTTCCACTCGGCCATCCAGTCTGTATAGTACGTACATGTACAAATCCACTCGTGCGAAAACATGAGTGAACGTGGGAGTTTCAGCCCATGAACACAGAAGAAGAAAAACAAGAAGATACAGATAAAAACCACTGAAGACGTTTCCTGCATTTTCTCTTCTTTTCTCATTTCGCTTTCTTGGTCTTCTTGTTATTGTTGTTCGTCTTGCCTGCACTGCAACGAATTAACTGACCTCAACTCTGTTTTTCAAGGATTACAATTTAAGAGCTGAGTATTTTCTTTTCTTATAAAGTTTAAAAAATAGAAAAACAGAGAGAGATAGAGAGAGAGAGAGAGAGAGAGAGAGAGAGAGAGAGAGAGAGAGAGAGAGAGAGAGAGAGAGAGAGAGAGAGAGAGAGAGAGAGAGAGAGAGAGAGAGAGAGAGAGAGAGAGAGAGAGAGAGAGAGAGAATAATCAACCTCGAGAACACAATTTGAAAGCTTGCATGTTGCGAGAGAATTGCCAATTATCCGAGACTGTCAGGGAGGCCGGGCTGAGGTCGTTGCAATGACACAATTAACTGGCATAAAAAATGCAAGGTTCAAACGACCCCACTGCCAGAGTGCAAAGAAATCAGAATCACTGAATGAACTGGGGGTTGGTAGGGTTTATTTCAGGAAAAGGGCTAGTAGGGCTCGCACACACGGAGGGCGGCAGATAAAGCGAATTATGGCTGTAATGATATTTGTTGTCTTTCAATTCTAGGTTTTCTGGGGCCTTGTGGATCTCTATTATGATGCGGATGATGTGGCCTCTTGTCATCCCGATAGCCACGAAAAGAGGACAGATCATGCCGACCTCGTCAGTTCTGGTCATGTTCTAACATTATTTATTCAGTGTTCCTATATTTGGCGAACGTTTTGATTTTATGTTTTTATATGACTTAAGTTGTTCCCTTTGTATCTGTTTTTAGAAGCTGTTGAAGATATTCAAAGCCAGCAGCTTGTTTGTTAGTGTGTTTGTTTGTTTGCTTGTTTGTTTGTTTGTTTGTTTGCAGATTTACTTCACACAACAAAAACACAGACAGAAGGCGTGGCAGAATATGGCAGAATACTGATGTCACTCGAGGTCACTGGTTGTTGTCTTTTTACCAAACAGACGGTGATAGCTCGCTTCTCAATGCAGTTGTCATTTACACGCCACGATTACCCGTGAGTACGAAAATAACACTCGGACAGATGCTGCCAGCTTTGGCTGTTCGTCAAGTTAGGTCACTATCGCACCTCTTGACAATCCGAATAGTGATAAGACGACCATCAACTACTCTACACAATAGTTTCCCTCTTCATAGACACTTCGGGTAGAAGTCCATCAGTAAACTACTCTGATCCGTTACCCACGTCTCTCTGTGTCTCCCATTTCATCGGAGGCACTTCCGCCAACACTCAGGAAATGCTTGTAGACATTTTCCGAACGATCAAGTCTTGGGAAGTAATTATGTCCAGTGTCAACGTCTCCTCCATTACCAATCGACTCTGTATGACAAACTACATAGATTTAACAAACCAAAACATTGTTTCTTGACCCTCTCTCCCAAAGCGACATGTCTGATGTCAAAAGCGGAGAACAAAAGTTCAGAAAGAAGTCATAATTCAAATCACTGTTAACACATGGTGTTTCTTCTGCATGTCTTACGAGGAGCTAACAAACATTTTTCGAGAACGCAGTTAGGCTTGGTGCCTTCTTCATTTCAGCAGTAGAAATGTACTTGTAAGGTCACCGGGTCACTAGGCTGTGCATGAATCGATATCATAACTCATTAAGATTTCATTATGTTTATGTGTGTGCAGTGTAACTCTGCCAGACTCTATATCTATCTCATTTGTCAGCTGTAAAACCAGAGTGCCGTGCTGTTAGTGAGCAATGCACGTCTTCATGACTTCTCGTGACAGTTTTATTTTACCGCATGATGTTGTCAGGGTTCCTGTCTGTCCATGTTACGTCTACATCTCCCTTACCCTGGGTGGTCTTGACAAGAGGAAAACCAATCCAATGGCGCTTAGAACGGCAGCTCAGTTGGTAGCGCGCTGGCTTTGTAGCCAGTTGGTCGCTATCAGCGTGGGTTCGATCCCCACGTTCAGCGAGAGATTTATTTCTCGGAGTCAACTTTGTGCAGACTCTTTTCGGTGTCCGAACACCCCCGTGTGCACACATGCGCACGAAAAAGATCCCACGTTCACAGCGAAAGTCTCAGGGCTTGGAAAACACGAAGACACGCATGCATCATCTCTCGTCTCCGATTATCATGATCGTATTTCGATACTTTGACGAGACAAACCCAATGCTGGTGTGTCGAAGAAGACAGCCACAGCGGGCTTGTTCGAATCAAAGTATCACACCATATCTTCAACGTATTACCAATACCTGTCCCAATATAGACCATTTGGTCTAAGAGGACGTTAAACCCTAATAGTCGCCAAGGGACGACCCTCACAGATTGACAAGAGGAAAACCCATCCGATGGCGCTTAGAAAGGACAAGGGTTGACCCTCACAGATTGACAAGAGGAAAACCATCCAATGGCGCTTAGAACGGCCAAGGGTTGACCCTCACAGATTGACAAGAGGAAAACCCATCCAATGGCGCTTAGAACGGCCAAGAGTTAACCCTCACAGATTGACAAGAGGAAAACCCATCCGATGGCGCTTAGAACGGCCAAGAGTTAACCCTCACAGATTGACAAGAGGAAAACCCATCCAATGGCGCTTAGAACGGCCAAGAGTTAACCCTCACAGATTGACAAGAGGAAAACCATCCAATGGCGCTTAGAACGGCCAAGGGTTGACCCTCACAGATTGACAAGAGGAAAACCAATCCAATGGCGCTTAGAAAGGACAAGGGTTGACCCTCACAGATTGACAAGAGGAAAACCATCCAATGGCGCTTAGAACGGCCAAGAGTTAACCCTCACAGATTGACAAGAGGAAAACCCATCCAATGGCGCTTAGAACGGCCAAGAGTTAACCCTCACAGATTGACAAGAGGAAAACCATCCAATGGCGCTTAGAACGGCCAAGGGTTGACCCTCACAGATTGACAAGAGGAAAACCATCCAATGGCGCTTAGAACGGCCAAGGGTTGACCCTCACAGATTGACAAGAGGAAAACCCATCCGATGGCGCTTAGAACGGCCAAGAGTTAACCCTCACAGATTGACAAGAGGAAAACCCATCCAATGGCGCTTAGAACGGCCAAGGGTTGACCCTCACAGATTGACAAGAGGAAAACCCATCCGATGGCGCTTAGAAAGGACAAGGGTTGACCCTCACAGATTGACAAGAGGAAAACCAATCCAATGGCGCTTAGAACGGCCAAGAGTTAACCCTCACAGATTGACAAGAGGAAAACCAATCCAATGGCGCTTAGAAAGGACTATTTTCTAAAGAAAGAAACAAATTGGCAACAAAACAAAGAATTCACACACACCTCCGGGACAACCTGTGCCTGGCCTGTCTGATAACACCTCCGGGACAACCTGTGCCTGGCCTGTCTGAAAACACCTCCGCGTGAGGGGTTTTGCTGCCAGCACAGTGAAGATAAAGAGGGAACAATTGTCTCTGCTCGCGCGGCAGCAAACAGGATGTCTCTGAACTGCACAGTTGCTTTTCGTTTTCGTTCCAAGAAGACATTAAACCTCAAAATGCAATCTCAACTTCTACCCAAAGCCTTCACGCATTTCACATTTTACATAAGATCACATGGTTTCCGTAGACAAAATATACAGAAACCACTTTATGAGTCAGACGATGTAAAACATTTTTTCGGTGGTTTTAGAGTGGTAACCAGCGCACCATATCCGCTTGCTTCAGGTGAACGTTTCAATACCTATTGTGACATCTTTAGGTTCAGGTTCAATGGGCTGTTTGTATATTGGAGATTATATATATATATATAAGCTTACTCAATGAACTCGTCCAGTCTTGATCGCGAGACAGGGTGACGACAAGTGTGTACAACAATTTCTGACACTGACGGTGCAAAGAGATGTAGCAATGTAATTGATGTTTTATTTGATGTTCATGAATTTTCCGTTTCTTTGATTATGTTGTGAACAAAATGTGTCGACAATCAAATATTCTAATGTTAATTGAAGGAGTTGAATAAACTTTTGAAGTTGCACTATTTTTGTGGCGCATTGAAGTGTATGTGTTTGGTGTAAACAGGTGTTTTTGGTGTGTGTGTTTGATTGCATGTGTGTGTGCTCGTTCAATCGTCAAAACAACAACAAAGTCAGTACCTGAAAGGAATTCGATCGATACATAAATGTTATTTGCGATTTTGACCAAAATATGACATTTTACACAGATCTCGACAGTCATTGTTCACCTCGAGAACAATGAATGTCTCGATCTGTGTAAAATGTCATATTTTGGTCAAAAACGCAAATAACGTATAATATATACATCCCTGTAAGACCTTCACCCACATGATCGGGTCAGCTGGTTTACACTGGTTCTCATTTTGTACCAGAGGGCCGGGGTGTGTGTGTGGTGGGTGGGTGACGGGAGGAAGGGGCGCAACTGTGTGGTGGTCAGGTCACGTCATTTCAGTCTGAAGAAACGGGCCTCCAGACAGAACAATGAATACAACGTACTGAGCGAAATAATTGCCAGATAGTCTCAGACTTATTGGAAACCTTACCCATTGTGTCAGCAACTATGCCATTCTTACCCAGGATTTTTGCACGTATTCACCCGCACTACTCAGCGAGGCATGCACAGTGGCAGACAGATCACTGGCAACCAACGCCTCACGGCAACCCTACGTGTGTTATTTGTGTGGAGAGTTTCCGCATGAGTGCATATATGTGAGCCTTGAGTAAGGGCAGGGCGTCCTTAACGAGACGTTGGATGTCCGCATCTATCATGGCGAGGTCAGCACACACTGTGGTCGTCGTCTGATGTCAGTTTGTCGTGGTCACTGCATTTATTGGACACTAACGGCTCCACATCATTCTCCGTCAGGGCGGAGTTAGCAGGCCCCGCGTTCTAGCCATCTTTTGTGGCCACTACCTTTTACTGGACAACTAACAGGTCCAGGTTACTTTCAAAATGACTATTGTGCAGTCTATGGTTTTAACGAAAACTGCTTGTGCTAGAACATTCAGTAAGAAAACTATTTGTACGTAGGGGACGGTGGGGCAGGTAGGGTCAGGGGCAGGTTGGGTCACCTTGAATAACTCGCACAATTGAAAAGTTATTCCCGTTTCCGATCTATGTTTTTGAATGTCCCAGTGCGTCCCTACCGCCATTTTGTTTGAATGGTAGTGATGTGCAAGTATGGATCCGGTGGTTTCACCCTTAAATTTGACAGTAAGTGACTTTTTTTACTCTCATACTTTTTGTTCTATACGTGGATTAACAGGGTGCTCATGGATGATATCTTTAGTATACACACCTGATTCATTTTAGAAGTGAATTGTGCTGTTTAAATTCGTATTTAAATTGAATCGAAACGTAACAGACCGATTTCTTTGTGCACCCTTTGCGGGGCAGGTAGGGTATGGGCAGGTCGGGTCAGTGACCCGACCTGCCCCGTCATTACCCAATCTGCCCCGTCTTTACATATAGAGAATACTACATGGCTTGCTGTGTCGTACCAGATTTACACGAGTTTTTTTTTTAAATATTGAACTGCGAGCGAAAGCGAGCTGTTCACTATTTGAAAAAGCAACGAGTGTAAATCTGGTACGAAACAGCAAGCCATGTAGTATTCTGTTTATCCTACATATTGTACTCACGTGTATTTCACTGAAAATGTCCTGCAGTCGAGGCAGCTAAATTGAAGACGCTTGTTTTGGAACCTCGATCTCTTCTAAAGCCTCGTGCAATCTATTACGTCAAAGCAAAGAAACGTCACTCTGAAAGTGTGGCGTGACGTGTTAGTTCTAAATAATCATCGAGGGTAATTAGCGAGCGCAATTTTTTTTCTCTATAATGACGTTTGTCTCGGTGACTTTGGCATCATAAGCAGTGGAAAAACAGGTCCCTGCCAGACTTGCTTGACATGACCTCATTTACATGATATACACACGTGTGATTTGAACGATTATTATCTCACGAGTGTCTCTCTCACGTATGTAGGATAACATTTGTTATTGCATGAAATATGAATCATAGGTGAATTTGTTTGTATGTACGCGCGCGATCATTGTGTGTTGATGGGTGCGTGTGTGCGTGTATATGTGTGTTTGTATTGGTGTGTGTGTGTGTGTTTTGACAAATGAATAGGTGTATTTCATGTGTATGAGTTAAATATTGTTTGTGTTACAGAATGACAGGTTTTGTTTATTGCAACAGCAACGGCACCATTTGTATTCAACCCTGACCTCTTATTTCAGTTATGTTTTTAATAACAACACGCACAGACATGCGAAGTTATGTTATTTTCCATTGATGTTTTTTAATATTATTGTTTGCTTCGTGTTTGTTTTTGGTATGTTGTTACTATTGGCAATTTTCTTGTTCTTCTTTGTTTGGTTGGTTGTTTTCATATCTCAATTATGTACACAGATTAATTGTGGTATCGTTCAGGTAGTCAATTTATTAATTTACCTTTATTTTGGCAGGATAATAGCTGTTTTTCTCAAGTTGACCCAACCTTCCCCACAGGGGTACCCAACCTGCCCCGTGGTGGGGCAGGTTGGGTATTTTTGGTGACCTTTTTATTTATCGTTTATCTCTCATGATTAGAACGATTTATTTTCGAATGTTGAATTATTGTATTGCAAAAGGATTAAAGTTTTCTAAAAAAGTTGTTTGAAATGTTTTCACGGGTTAATCTTTGAATGAGAGTGAAAAAGGATTTGTTTGACGCTACCTGCCCTACCCTCCCCTAATCTAGAATATGGAACAAGAGAGGAGTCTTCATGTTTTTCGATGGGTGCAGAAAAAGCACCCACAATCAAAATCTGCAGTTTCTCGTTCGTGGACAAAGAGTGTTGACTTAGCGAAATGAAGCAGAATCAACAAAGTGATGGAGATAGAAAGGCCAGCTTGCCATCGTGCAACGGGGGAATCAGCGATCAGTGATGAACAGGCCGAGAGATGACGAGAGCACAACGTTCGCCATGTTTATTACCACCACATGTCAGCCATACATGTTCTTCATGATCAAAGCAAACGCCGACATGAAACGGCCGATTGATGACCACTTTTGTTTTTCTCTACAACATATTTTCCCACCACCTCCACCCCTAGCTCGTCAGAGATTCTTGTTGTTGAGTGTTGTGGCGCATCAATCGTGACAAATGAGGATCAGTTTTTCCCGCTTCATCATCATCAGAGTGTGTCCTGGCCTGAGTTCGTACCTACGTGACGCTAAGTGGGCCATGCTCTGTCCTTTGTCTACCCGGCACCGTGCCCTGTCAAGCGTGACACTGTGTCAGAGTGTGTCCCGGCCTGTGATGTGACTGTCTCACTGGCACCGCGCCCTGTGAAGTCTGACACTGTGACCGAGGTCCTCAGCCAGCACGTGAACCACGCTAGCTAGCTGCTCTGATATATGAACCTTTGTTTGCCGGTGTTTATGACTGAACACACAGCGCCACATCACAGAGGAAGTGAGGAGGTTTACTGGCGAGGTGTAATGAAGCGAGACACTGTCGTTATGGTGTGTGTGATGAGGCGTGGGCCGTGTCTCTTTGTGGGTGTGTTTGATGGAGCGTGTCATGTGACTGGTCACGGGTGACAGAGCTGACCCCGCCCACCCGTCAGCACGTCATGCACGTGACCCAACAGCTCTGTGGGGAGCACGGTACCATCAGCAGTGAAGTAACAGTTTACTGCCACTACAAAAGCAAAAATGAAATAAATATCCTATATGCTGCACTTAGTCGGTCGTAAGATATGCATGGCTTAGTCGCTAGAGTACTGCTGTAAAATCACGTGCTTTGTTTGTAAAAAACTGCAAGGTTATGATTTGTTTTCATCAAAGAAAAAGTAGGACTTTGACTAATGATCGTGATAACGGTAATGGCCATGCTTTTTTTCAGAGATGCATTCAAATAAGAAACAAATATCTATATTACGTACTCAAAAACTCACGATTGTGTTTCTTTAAGGAGACATTGACGTTTTACCTGAAGAACTCGCCTCCTCAAAGATAGCGCAGAAGGGTTTGTCTGGATCAAGATTGTATGAGGGGAGCGGCCTCCAAAACGACGCAGGGGCACGAGGGCTGGCCAGGGGAAGGTGTGGGGGACCTTAGCCCCTAACTGCTGTCGACATTTAGCATTTGAAAGGGGTATTTTGGGTCTCTCATTCAGAAACAAGGTAAGGAGGGGGGGGGGGGGCCTTCCAGAACCCTTGCACCCCCCCCCCTAGATCCATCCCTGAATGCCCAGGGACGGTTGGTTACTGCATGGAAACACATTACAATGTTGAGAGCGCGCGGCGTATTGAAGCTGTAGGATAGAAACACAGTATTAATATTATTTGAACGCGTGAGAACGGGAAAGAATAAGAAGGGAAATCCCTTCCAGAATAATAGCGTCGTTCAAAACTGTCACTTTTGGTTTTAACAGAAGCAGAAAACTGGAAGTGGAAGTGAATCGGATTAGAGTGTTCCAGGATAATACATCAAAGTCTCCCGCACATGCAGACTGTGTCTGTGTGTGGCTCATCACGCATCATTGACAGCGTGTCAAAGAACAACAAAGGAACAGCTGCTTGTTATTCAGTCGAAAAAGGAAAAGCATTATCAACAATCCAACATTGATTGAATTACATGCCTGGTGATGAACACGACATGAATTTGATTTTGTGAATTTCACCCCTGACTTGTCTTGTCCGTGTTGTGTGCCAACACCAATGAGATGGAACCGAGAGGAGTGTATTGTGCAGCGAAGCGTGTCACAAACACTTCAAAGGGAAAACACACAGTCGATAATAAGCGTGACATAGATAGATGACGAATGCAATCGGGACAATTGTGTGCAAAGCTAAGGTAGCATTTTGGATATTGCGAATGGTTCATTGCAGCAGTGTTAGACTGATACTGATAGAGGTACATTTTTGCCTTTTGTTGTTTCTCTTGTTTCTTGTTGTGTCTGCTGCTAATGGCAACACAAAGAGCAAACCTGATCTTCCTCGTTGACGTCACGTACATAGCGTCCTCACATGTGACGAGAAACGCGATATAGTACCGTCGACTGACTCGCTTTTGCTGAAAACCATAGCTACATCGAATGATTCTGCTATCAGAACATCTCGAATAACGTTAAAATTTGAGATTTTACCCGCAATGGTTCTTTAAAATTGCGTCTTGGCCTGCCCCCCCCCCCCCCTCTCTCTCTCTCTCTCTCTCTCTTTGCCTGCTCGCCGTTGTTGTTTCATTTGGACCATATGTTTCTAGTGCTCGGGATTTTTTAGTTTTTTTGTTTTTTGTTTTGTTGTTGTTGTTGTTGTTGTTGTTGTTATTATCGTTATGACATCATCATCATTATCATTATTTCTATTTTTCATATTTCTATTGCTGTTATTGTATTTAATAGTATCAAATACTAAAACTTTTTCTTTGCCTTTAAATGCCATTTATTATCATATGTACGATTATTTTTGCCGTCAACCTCTTTTGCTCTTATAATGTTTTCATGTCTGTTTTGTATTCATGTTAGTTAGCAAGGACAGATTGTAAGACTAGGCAACGCCTAAAATCTCCATCCTTCTGTAATAAAGTTTAATCAATCAATCAATCAATCTCTCTCTCTCTCTCTCTCTCTCTCTCTCTCTCTCTCTCTCTCTCTCTCTCTCTCTCTCTCTCTCTCTCTCTCGTTGAAAAAGAACACCCTTGCCTAAAGGTCTGAAGATTGTAAGAAAAACTCAAGCGCCTATTTCCAAATTAACAACACAATCATTCAAAGAAATAAAAAATCAGTCCCCTTTCGTCTACCGGCTCCTCAATTTAAAAGTTTTGATTTGAGCAAACATAAGTCCTTTTAAAATCAGTTATAACGCGCACATGTCTTAGGCTATAGCTGTAGAAGAAAAAAAAGACAGATTGAGCTGCAGCAAAAAACAATACAGTCTCAGACCAGTCCATCGTCTGACATGCTATCATAGGATAACACCACAGCCTGACAAGACCATTTTCACATCTCGCCGTCTTGTGACAGGAACATTACAACACTGCAGTATCCGGCGACACCAGACGCTCACACAGTAAAACAGAGAAAGTTCTGTTCATGAGTTCTGCCCATTCTCCCATATTAAGCAATGTCTGTGAGATGATTGGTTCATTACAGGGTGATATGAGATATGTCACACCCGTCTAACCAATCCTGTCACGTGTCAGTGGTGACGATGGCTGTACAGTGTTGGTCCCGGTTATGGTGGTAGCTGGGAACGTTTGCAGAAAGCTTGAACAAAAGAAGAAGAAAATAGTATTGTTTTTATTGCCAGACTAAAGAAAACAAAGTAAGAAAAAAAGAAAGAAACGGAGATGGATATGAAGACAGAAAAAAAGATAGAAACGAAGAATTGAAAAAAAGAAAGTAATTAGACAACAAACAAACAAAAAAACAAAAAAAACAAAATGAGAGGAAGTAAGAAAGAATGAATGAAAGATAGACAGAAAGAAAGAAATGAATAGAGCCTAATATGTTTGTGCAAGTTAATAGAAACCAGGACGAAATGAAGATACCAGGAGACACCGCAGGGATCCATCCACTAAAGCAGGTGGTTGTGCAGCTGGACATTGACTGCCGTGAAAGAAACAAGCCACACGTAAGTTTTTTTCGGATCACGAACACGATACTGGACAGTTGGATTCTTAAAGGAACAACACCTCAGAAAAAAGGCTTGTAGATCGATTTGTAAAGTTATACTATACTAATATAGAGGATGAACGTCGCTTGTTCATTTCAATGCTTGTTATTCTCTCAGGTGCCAGGAGATTGGTTCCGTATAACTCTCGCTTACTCCATTACACATGTCGTATGCATATGGAGCGCTTACTTCCCTTTGGTTATTTGATCTCATAATATTGTGCGTTATAAATAATGCTAGCATGCAGGAGGACGGCCTTCCTTTCATTATATGTCGTAACATTGGCACAGAAAGAGCAGTCTTGTGTGAGGCTTGGGATGGGCTACTGCCACTGAGTTGCTTCCCTTGTTTGTGTGGCTTGGGATGGGTTACTGCCACACAGTTGCTTCCCTTCTTTGTGTACGTGATCATGTTACTAGACCATCGCGTCATAGATGACGCCACCCGTCTTGCAGTCAGGTGGCTTCTCCCGACTACTGTTTGTTTCCCTCACCGAAGAGAATCAGCGCCCTGAAGCGCATTCGCTCACTTTGATTTAATGTATTACTAAACTCGTCGATCCTTTTGAAGGAACTCGTGTCGTATTCGTCTCGATAAAGGTACAGTAGATTCCCCAGATTCTTCAAATTCGTCAAATTTGCCAGAAACTGCCCCCAAACGGTCAGATCGATAGCATCCCTTTAAAGTCGTCATTCTGTTTTCCTTCCACCCTGGCCAAGTCAATGGCCTTTAGCGATTTGAATGTGTGTGGTTCGTTTTGCTCTTTTCTGTCATGATGACAACAATAGAAGAGTAGTGTAATTTTGTGTTGGGAGTGTGGATGATGTTTGTGTTGGGAGTGTGGATGATGTTTGTGTTGGGAGTGTGGATGATGTTTGTGTTGGGAGCGTGGATGATGTTTGTGTTGGGAGTGTGGATGATGTTTGTGTTGGGAGTGTGGATGATGTTTGTGTTGGGAGTGTGGATGATGTTTGTGTTGGGAGTGTGGATGATGTTTGTGTTGGTAGTGTGGATGATGTTTGTGTTGGGAGTGTGGATGATGTTTGTGTTGGTAGTGTGGATGATGTTTGTGTTGGGAGTGTGGATGATGTTTGTGTTGGGAGTGTGGATGATGTTTGTGTTGGGAGCGTGGATGATGTTTGTGTTGGGAGTGTGGATGATGTTTGTGTTGGTAGTGTGGATGATGTTTGTGTTGGGAGTGTGGATGATGCTTGTGTTGGGAGTGTGGATGATGTTTGTGTTGGGAGCGTGAATGATGTTTGTGTTGGGAGCGTGGATGATGTTTGTGTTGGGAGTGTGGATGATGTTTGTGTTGGGAGTGTGGATGCTGTTTGTGTTAGGAGCGTGGATGATGTTTGTGTTGGGAGTTTGGATGATGTTTGTGTTGGGAGCGTGGATGATGTTTGTGTTGGGAGTTTGGATGATGTTTGTGTTGGGAGTGTGGATGATGTTTGTGTTGGGAGTGTGGATGATGTTTGTGTTGGGAGTGTGGATGATGTTTGTGTTGGGAGTGTGGATGATGTTTGTGTTGGGAGTGTGGATGATGTTTGTGTTGGGAGTGTGGATGATGTTTGTGTTGGGAGCGTGGATGATGTTTGTGTTGGGAGTTTGGATGATGTTTGTGTTGGGAGCGTGGATGATGTTTGTGTTGGGAGTTTGGATGATGTTTGTGTTGGGAGTGTGGATGATGTTTGTGTTGGGAGTGTGGATGATGTTTGTGTTGGGAGTGTGGATGATGTTTGTGTTGGGAGTGTGGATGATGTTTGTGTTGGGAGCGTGGATGATGTTTGTGTTGGGAGTGTGAATGATGTTTGTGTTGGGAGCGTGGATGATGTTTGTGTTGGGAGTTTGGATGATGTTTGTGTTGGGAGCGTGGATGATGTTTGTGTTGGGAGTGTGGATGATGTTTGTGTTGGGAGTGTGGATGATGTTTGTGTTGGGAGTGTGGATGATGTTTGTGTTGGGAGTTTGGATGATGTTTGTGTTGGGAGTGTGGATGATGTTTGTGTTGGGAGCGTGGATGATGCTTGTGTTGGGAGCGTGGATGATGTTTGTGTTGGTAGTGTGGATGATGTTTGTGTTGGGAGTGTGGATGATGTTTGTGTTGGGAGCGTGGATGATGTTTGTGTTGGTAGTGTGGATGATGTTTGTGTTGGGAGTGTAGATGATGTTTGTGTTGGGAGTGTGGATGATGTTTGTGTTGGGAGCGTGGATGATGTTTGTGTTGGGAGTTTGGATGATGTTTGTGTTGGGAGTGTGGATGATGTTTGTGTTGGGAGCGTGGATGATGTTTGTGTTGGGAGTGTGGATTATGTTTGTGTTGGTAGTGTGGATGATGTTTGTGTTGGGAGCGTGGATGATGTTTGTGTTGGGAGTGTGGATGTGGATGATGTTTGTGTTGGGAGTGTGGATGATGTTTGTGTTGGTAGTGTGGATGATGTTTGTGTTGGTAGTGTGGATGATGGTTGTGTTGGTAGTGTGGATGATGTTTGTGTTGGTAGTGTGGATGATGTTTGTGTTGGTAGTGTGGATGATGTTTGTGTTGGAAGTGTGGATGATGTTTGTGTTGGTAGTGTGGATGATGTTTGTGTTGGTAGTGTGGATGATGTTTGTGTTGGGAGTGTGGATGATGTTTGTGTTGGTAGTGTGGATGATGTTTGTGTTGGTAGTGTGGATGATGTTTGTGTTGGGAGTGTGGATGATGTTTGTGTTGGGAGTGTGGATGTGGATGATGTTTGTGTTGGGAGTGCGGATGTGGATGATGTTTGTGTTGGTAGTGTGGATGATGTTTGTGTTGGGAGTGTGGATGGTGTTTGTGTTGGTAGTGTGGATGGTGTTTGTGTTGGGAGTGTGGATGGTGTTTGTGTTGGTAGTGTGGATGATGTTTGTGTTGGGAGTGTGGATGGTGTTTGTGTTGGTAGTGTGGATGATGTTTGTGTTGGGAGTGTGGATGATGTTTGTGTTGGGAGTGTGGATGGTGTTTGTGTTGGGAGTGTGGATGATGTTTGTGTTGGAAGTGTGGATGGTGTTTGTGTTGGGAGTGTGGATGGTGTTTGTGTTGGGAGTGTGGATGATGTTTGTTGGGAGTGTGGATGTTTGTGTTGGGAGTGTGAATGATGTTTGTGTTGGGAGTGTGGATGTGGATGATGTTTGTGTTGGGAGTGTGGATGTGGATGATGTTTGTGTTGGTAGTGTGGATGATGTTTGTGTTGGTAGTAGGGATGATGTTTGTGTTGGGAGTGTGGATGATGTTTGTGTTGGTAGTGTGGATGATGTTTGTGTTGGTAGTGTGGATGATGTTTGTGTTGGTAGTGTGGATGATGTTTGTGTTGGGAGTGTGGATGTGGATGATGTTTGTGTTGGGAGTGTGGATGTGGATGATGTTTGTGTTGGTAGTGTGGATGATGTTTGTGTTGGAAGTGTGGATGATGTTTGTGTTGGGAGTGTGGATGATGTTTGTGTTGGGAGTGTGGATGTGGATGATGTTTGTGTTGGGAGTGTGGATGTGGATGATGTTTGTGTTGGTAGTGTGGATGATGTTTGTGTTGGTAGTGTGGATGATGTTTGTGTTGGAAGTGTGGATGATGTTTGTGTTGGGAGCGTGGATGATGTTTTTTTTGGTAGTGTGGATGGTGTTTGTGTTGGGAGTGTGGATGGTGTTTGTGTTGGTAGTGTGGATGATGTTTGTGTTGGGAGTGTGGATGGTGTTTGTGTTGGGAGTGTGGATGATGTTTGTGTTGGGAGTGTGGATGGTGTTTGTGTTGGGAGTGTGGATGATGTTTGTGTTGGGAGTGTGGATGGTGTTTGTGTTGGGAGTGTGGATGGTGTTTGTGTTGGTAGTGTGGATGATGTTTGTGTTGGGAGTGTGGATGGTGTTTGTGTTGGGAGTGTGGATGGTGTTTGTGTTGGTAGTGTGGATGATGTTTGTGTTGGGAGTGTAGATGATGTTTGTGTTGGGAGTGTGGATGATGTTTGTGTTGGGAGTGTGGATGATGTTTGTGTTGGGAGTGTGGATGGTGTTTGTGTTGGGAGTGTGGATGATGTTTGTGTTGGGAGTGTGGATGTTTGTGTTGGGAGTGTGAATGATGTTTGTGTTGGGAGTGTGGATGTGGATGATGTTTGTGTTGGGAGTGTGGATGGTGTTTGTGTTGGGAGTGTGGATGTTTGTGTTGGGAGTGTGGATGTTTGTGTTGGGAGTGTGGATGGTGTTTGTGTTGGTAGTGTGGATGATGTTTGTGTTGGGAGTGTAGATGATGTTTGTGTTGGGAGTGTGGATGATGTTTGTGTTGGGAGTGTGGATGGTGTTTGTGTTGGGAGTGTGGATGGTGTTTGTGTTGGGAGTGTGGATGATGTTTGTGTTGGGAGTGTGGATGGTGTTTGTGTTGGGAGTGTGGATGATGTTTGTGTTGGGAGTGTGGATGTTTGTGTTGGGAGTGTGAATGATGTTTGTGTTGGGAGTGTGGATGTGGATAATGTTTGTGTTGGGAGTGTGGATGGTGTTTGTGTTGGGAGTGTGGATGTTTGTGTTGGGAATGTGGATGATGTTTGTGTTGGGAGTGTGGATGTGGATGATGTTTGTGTTGGGAGTGTGGATGTGAATGATGTTTGTGTTGGGAGTGTGGATGGTGTTTGTGTTGGTAGTGTGAATGATGTTTGTGTTGGGAGTGTGGATGATGTTTGTGTTGGGAGTGTGGATGATGTTTGTGTTGGGAGTGTGGATGATGTTTGTGTTGGGAGTGTGGATGATGTTTGTGTTGGGAGTGTGGATGTTTGTGTTGGGAGTGTGAATGCTGTTTGTGTTGGGAGTGTGTATGTGGATGATGTTTGTGTTGGGAGTGTGGATGGTGTTTGTGTTGGGAGTGTGGATGTTTGTGTTGGGAGTGTGGATGATGTTTGTTGGGAGTGTGGATGTTTGTGTTGGGAGTGTGAATGATGTTTGTGTTGGGAGTGTGGATGTGGATGATGTTTGTGTTGGGAGTGTGGATGTGGATGATGTTTGTGTTGGTAGTGTGGATGATGTTTGTGTTGGTAGTGTGGATGATGTTTGTGTTGGGAGTGTGGATGATGTTTGTGTTGGTAGTGTGGATGATGTTTGTGTTGGTAGTGTGGATGATGTTTGTGTTGGTAGTGTGGATGATGTTTGTGTTGGGAGTGTGGATGTGGATGATGTTTGTGTTGGGAGTGTGGATGTGGATGATGTTTGTGTTGGTAGTGTGGATGATGTTTGTGTTGGTAGTGTGGAAGATGTTTGTGTTGGGAGTGTGGATGATGTTTGTGTTGGGAGTGTGGATGTGGATGATGTTTGTGTTGGGAGTGTGGATGTGGATGATGTTTGTGTTGGTAGTGTGGATGATGTTTGTGTTGGTAGTGTGGATGATGTTTGTGTTGGGAGTGTGGATGATGTTTGTGTTGGGAGTGTGGATGATGTTTTTTTTGGTAGTGTGGATGGTGTTTGTGTTGGGAGTGTGGATGATGTTTTTTTGGTAGTGTGGATGGTGTTTGTGTTGGTAGTGTGGATGGTGTTTGTGTTGGGAGTGTGGATGATGTTTTTTTTGGTAGTGTGGATGGTGTTTGTGTTGGGAGTGTGGATGGTGTTTGTGTTGGGAGTGTGGATGGTGTTTGTGTTGGGAGTGTGGATGTGGATGATGTTTGTGTTGGGAGTGCGGATGTGGATGATGTTTGTGTTGGTAGTGTGGATGATGTTTGTGTTGGGAGTGTGGATGGTGTTAGTGTTGGTAGTGTGGATGATGTTTGTGTTGGGAGTGTGGATGGTGTTTGTGTTGGTAGTGTGGATGATGTTTGTGTTGGGAGTGTGGATGGTGTTTGTGTTGGTAGTGTGGATGATGTTTGTGTTGGGAGTGTGGATGATGTTTGTGTTGGGAGTGTGGATGGTGTTGGTGTTGGGAGTGTGGATGATGTTTGTGTTGGAAGTGTGGATGGTGTTTGTGTTGGGAGTGTGGATGGTGTTTGTGTTGGGAGTGTGGATGATGTTTGTTGGGAGTGTGGATGTTTGTGTTGGGAGTGTGAATGATGTTTGTGTTGGGAGTGTGGATGTGGATGATGTTTGTGTTGGGAGTGTGGATGTGGATGATGTTTGTGTTGGTAGTGTGGATGATGTTTGTGTAGGTAGTGTGGATGATGTTTGTGTTGGGAGTGTGGATGATGTTTGTGTTGGGAGTGTGGATGGTGTTTGTGTTGGGAGTGTGGATGGTGTTTGTGTTGGGAGTGTGGATGATGTTTGTGTTGGGAGTGTGGATGGTGTTTGTGTTGGGAGTGTGGATGATGTTTGTGTTGGGAGTGTGGATGTTTGTGTTGGGAGTGTGAATGATGTTTGTGTTGGGAGTGTGGATGTGGATAATGTTTGTGTTGGGAGTGTGGATGGTGTTTGTGTTGGGAGTGTGGATGTTTGTGTTGGGAATGTGGATGATGTTTGTGTTGGGAGTGTGGATGTGGATGATGTTTGTGGTGGGAGTGTGGATGTGGATAATGTTTGTGTTGGGAGTGTGGATGGTGTTTGTGTTGGGAGTGTGGATGATGTTTGTGTTGGGAGTGTGGATGATGTTTGTGTTGGGAGTGTGGATGATGTTTGTGTTGGGAGTGTGGATGTTTGTGTTGGGAGTGTGAATGATGTTTGTGTTGGGAGTGTGTATGTGGATGATGTTTGTGTTGGGAGTGTGGATGGTGTTTGTGTTGGGAGTGTGGATGTTTGTGTTGGGAGTGTGAATGATGTTTGTGTTGGGAGTGTGGATGTGGATGATGTTTGTGTTGGGAGTGTGGATGTGGATGATGTTTGTGTTGGTAGTGTGGATGATGTTTGTGTTGGTAGTGTGGATGATGTTTGTGTTGGTAGTGTGGATGATGTTTGTGTTGGTAGTGTGGATGATGTTTGTGTTGGTAGTGTGGATGATGTTTGTGTTGGTAGTGTGGATGATGTTTGTGTTGGTAGTGTGGATGATGTTTGTGTTGGGAGTGTGGATGTGGATGATGTTTGTGTTGGGAGTGTGGATGTGGATGATGTTTGTGTTGGTAGTGTGGATGATGTTTGTGTTGGTAGTGTGGATGATGTTTGTGTTGGGAGTGTGGATGATGTTTGTGTTGGGAGTGTGGATGTGGATGATGTTTGTGTTGGGAGTGTGGATATGGATGATGTTTGTGTTGGTAGTGTGGATGATGTTTGTGTTGGTAGTGTGGATGATGTTTGTGTTGGGAGTGTGGATGATGTTTGTGTTGGGAGTGTGGATGATGTTTTTTTTGGTAGTGTGGATGGTGTTTGTGTTGGGAGTGTGGATGGTGTTTGTGTTGGTAGTGTGGATGATGTTTGTGTTGGGAGTGTGGATGGTGTTTGTGTTGGTAGTGTGGATGATGTTTGTGTTGGAAGTGTGGATGGTGTTTGTGTTGGGAGTGTGGATGGTGTTTGTGTTGGTAGTGTGGATGATGTTTGTGTTGGGAGTGTGGATGATGTTTGTGTTGGGAGTGTGGATGATGTTTGTGTTGGGAGTGTGGATGGTGTTTGTGTTGGGAGTGTGGATGGTGTTTGTGTTGGGAGTGTGGATGTTTGTGTTGGGAGTGTGAATGATGTTTGTGTTAGGAGTGTGGATGTGGATGGTGTTTGTGTTGGGAGTGTGGATGGTGTTTGTGTTGGGAGTGTGGATGTTTGTGTTGGGAGTGTGGATGTTTGTGTTGGGAGTGTGGATGGTGTTTGTGTTGGTAGTGTGGATGATGTTTGTGTTGGGAGTGTGGATGATGTTTGTGTTGGGAGTGTGGATGGTGTTTGTGTTGGGAGTGTGGATGGAGTTTGTGTTGGGAGTGTGGATGATGTTTGTGTTGGGAGTGTGGATGGTGTTTGTGTTGGGAGTGTGGATGATGTTTGTGTTGGGAGTGTGGATGTTTGTGTTGGGAGTGTGAATGATGTTTGTGTTGGGAGTGTGGATGTGGATAATGTTTGTGTTGGGAGTGTGGATGGTGTTTGTGTTGGGAGTGTGGATGTTTGTGTTGGGAATGTGGATGATGTTTGTGTTGGGAGTGTGGATGTGGATGATGTTTGTGTTGGGAGTGTGGATGTGAATGATGTTTGTGTTGGGAGTGTGGATGGTGTTTGTGTTGGTAGTGTGGATGATGTTTGTGTTGGGAGTGTGGATGATGTTTGTGTTGGGAGTGTGGATGATGTTTGTGTTGGGAGTGTGGATGATGTTTGTGTTGGGAGTGTGGATGATGTTTGTGTTGGGAGTGTGGATGTTTGTGTTGGGAGTGTGAATGATGTTTGTGTTGGGAGTGTGTATGTGGATGATGTTTGTGTTGGGAGTGTGGATGGTGTTTGTGTTGGGAGTGTGGATGTTTGTGTTTGGAGTGTGGATGATGTTTGTGTTGGGAGTGTGGATGTGGATGATGTTTGTGTTGGGAGTGTGGATGATGTTTGTGTTGGGAGCGTGGATGGTGTTTGTGTTGGGAGTGTGGATGATGTTTGTGTTGGGAGTGTGGATGATGTTTGTGCCCAATCTCCTTTGTCCGCTGAAAATCAATCTTCCAGAGACATGTTCAAAAGGGGGAACTGCCCATGTACCTTGGCACTGTTATTGCAAAATAGTAAAGCCAATAAAATGCCCCATGGACATCTTCCTGGTATATCAAGTTTTGTGCGGGATGCTATTCTGTCTTCATACTGCTTCTTTGGCACGGCGGACACGTTGAATTCATACCATAAACCAACGATTCATCCCTCCTAAACATGGCCGGCTTTGGAAGAGGAGAGAAGAAAAGACTTAAGCCAAACAGTGATGTTCACACATTGAGACGTAAATCACAACACGTTCCCTTCCCTCTTCGTATCTGCTCCAGCGAAACACGGTGTCTCTTGCTCGGAGACTAGCTTCTCCCCGCGCCAGTGTTAAGGACCCTACTTTCTGCCAGAGGTGTGACAATGCCGGAAACAACACTAAAGTTTGCCAGGAAAGAGTCTCCCATGACTCAGACAATAACACTGCTGAATCATGAATTATCAGTAAAACCAAACGAAGGCTGTGATCCAGAAAATGAGATGTAAGCTACACGACAGCCAAGGCCAAAGGGGGGGGGGGGGGGGGGGGGGGGTTGTCAGCTAATGCCGCTGAATCCACAGCACCCAATCCGGGATCTAGATACAGACATCCTGTTGCAGTGAAGACCCCGGTGTCTAAATCTGGGGACATTCCTTCCCACAATTGATACCAAACTCGCACTAACTCCCCATATCCTCACCAAGAGATTGGATTTGTGCAATTCGTTTAGCTTGCGCTTAGCCTCCAGCTAGTATATCCGCCCAGACAAATTTGTCTCGTCTCGTTTATTTCTCCCTCTCGCGTGACCGAGACTTTGCTGGCAGTGCCCGCCATTTTGTTGGGGAGATCGTCTAAAGTGGGTCACAAAGGAGGGACGGTTCTTGATCATACAGAACAGCAAGGGGCATGCACTGGGCTGTCAACAGACGCTGGCCTCATCGACACAACACAAGGCGAGTAATCACGTGCAGATCACGTGCACTCGTTTTCTTCATACCTGTTGTTTCAGGTTGTTTTTGTTTAACTGGTTCTAATAAGTACGAGACCGTTCATTGAGGCTCCATTGAAGTGTTACGCCCTCACGACAAGGCCATCAGGAGAGTGTAATGCGTGCCGAAGGATGAGGTATCGGCTTATTATGTTGAAGTTCCCAACTGTGTGTCTGTGTGTGTGTGTGTGTGTGTGTGTGTGTGTGTGTGTGTGTGTGTGTGTGTGTGTGTGTGTGTGAGAGAGAGAGAGAGTGAGTGAGAGAGTGAGAGAGAACTAGAGAGACAGAGAGACAGAGAGAGACAGAGACAGAGAGAGAGAGAGAGAGAGAGAGTGAGAGAGAACTAGAGAGAGAGACAGAGACAGAGAGAGAGAGAGCGAGAGAGAGAGAGAGAGAAAGAATCCTTTTGAAACCCGTTTACGGCAAACAAATTTACGACTGGACGCACTAATGATCTCAGATGTAACCCTGTCACGTTCTTCGTTCAAATAAATGCAAATTTGCAGACAATGCCTACGTTCGAGGAAGACTTCGGTCATCATTTCACGTCACATGATGCTTTTCAATCCCAGAATTGACCAATCACACACCACGAAGCATGTTCGCTTACAGTACGTGACTAATCATAGTGCATGGCATTTCCGAAGCACCTAGTTTGTCAACCAATCAGACGGGCGAGAACTTCAGAATAGCGTAGTCTTTAAAATCAAACATCGGAGTTTTGTGTGCATGGCCCGGGATGGCTGCTTACAGCCATTCATACACACAGGCAAAGGTTTAGAAGTATGTGCGCATGTCATGAGAATCATAACAGAGTGCTAATAAGTTTGAGAAGGGGAAAGAGAGGGGGCTTCCCAAATCAGGCACGGGTTCGGGTAAAAAGCCCTGATGGGAGGGGGGAGGGGAGGGGGACGGGGAGGGGGAGAGGGGAGTTAAATGTCGGAGTTTAAAAGTGGTATTGTGTGTCTCTTCCTGCGAAACAAAGGTCCCTTTGTCGAGTAGGGTAGAGAGGGGGCTTCGAGAACCCCGACCCCGCGTCCCTAATAATGACAAGATCTAAAAAACAAACAGCGCTCACTTCCATTTATTTGTGTAGTTATTTGTAAGCGAATGTCTTGGATCAGTTGTAGACAGATTGCGAAAAGTAACAAGGCGATAGCAGACGAACTTTCTGGATTTCATACAGCGTTGAAAGTACTTTTCCTGGACTCAAAAAGTATAATAATCTGAACGACGCACCTTTTGGATTTAAAAGTTGAAGTTCAGAGTTCCCGAAATTGCCTTTGTAGATTGCTAGCGGCATTTTGCTGTTGATCGTGGACATTTTGTGTTGAAAAGGGCATCGTTAATTTTATAGTTCAGTGTAAATAAAGATTTGCCCTCAAAGAAGCTGAGAACGGCACGACACTGAGACACTGTGGCGCTACCGTTCGGGGAAGACAATCAGGCTGCAAGGCGAGGCCGAGGTGAGTTATGGGACTTTGAGATAGTTCGCCGAGCCATGATGGAGTGTTATCAGCTCTTTCACACTTGGTTTGGTCGCCCTGAGAGAGGCAGAAAAGAGGCGGGACCGTCTCGGAGATTTTATCGCCAAAAGACTGAATGTCCCTTCCTTTACTTCTCCCCTCTTGTTGAACTTGTTTGGCGTGTCTTGATGCGGGGGCGAGCGCCATATTGTTGCTCAGCTATCCACAGTTCCGCTGAGACTTCGATCCTACTTAATGGAGTTTTCCAAAATTTAAATACAGCGAGGGGGACGTAATATAGAAGTGAAAAATACTAAGAAATAGAAAGAGAAATAATCCGTCAGAGAAAAATGGGTCTTAATGTTGAGGGAGACGTAAAACAGAGGGTTCGTTCTGGGAGTAATCTGTGTAATACACTTCGTCAACACATGCTCTGTTCAGCAATGTACAACACATGCTCTGTTCAGCAATGTACATCAACACATGCTCTGTTCAGCAATGTACATCAACACATGCTCTGTTCAGCAATGTACATCAACACATGCTCTGTTCAGCAATGTACAACACATGCTCTGTTCAGCAATGTACATCAACACATGCTCTATTCAGCAATGCACATCAACACATGCTCTGTTCAGCATTGTACAACGCATGCTCTGTTCAGCAATGCACATCAACACAATGCTCTGTTCAGCATTGTACAACGCATGCTCTATTCAGCAATGTACATCAACACATGCTCTGTTCAGCATTGTACAACGCATGCTCTGTTCAGCAATGTACAACACATGCTCTGTTCAGCAATGTACATCAACACATGCTCTGTTCAGCAGTGTACATCAACACATGCTCTGTTCAGCAATGGCCCCGTGAGTGGTACTGTGTACGTGGTCATCAAATTAGTCTGGATTCTTGACCGGAGTATTTTCCTCGATAGACTAACTGAGGTGACAACTGTTACGTTATGCCGTAATTAATATTTCAACGCATGTCCTCGCACACGTTAAGTTTGTTAGTTTGCTCGTTTGTTTGATTGTCTTTTTGTTTGTATGCTTTCTTGTTGACACACAGACTCCCACGTAGGACTGAAGGGTCAGAACCTAACGTATTGTTTCTTTAACTCTGTGTCGCATCTGCTTCAATCCCACCTCGTACCATTACAAACAAAACCAGTATTAAACTTCTGCTAGGCGTCTGCATAAAGAAAAAAAAAGTTATTTTAGTTTCGTTCAACCCCATGAGATCTTGGAAGGTTTATTCGTAAGTAAAGTCTGCAAGGAACTTCCTGAACTGGCGGCATTCACCAACACGACTTTGGTCAAACGTAACCGACATTGTGAAGTTGTAGAAACAAGGGCCGTAATACATGGAGGCTGGTCCGGGCGCAGAGGGAGTGCTGATTATTTGCGGTGTTTGTGGGGCAGGAAAGCGGGCCGCTGCGAGATGGCTTCCACAGATTAACTCTGTTTTATTTGTCTGGCTTGAACTGCGCAGCGACACAACTTCTGGCGGCCCACACAAAACTGCCTAACTGTTATTGCACACGGCGATCAAACGACGAGAGGTATCAGATCGTAACATGCAAACGACAGCGCGAAATTACACCGGGGGGACCTGATATATAGGCCTACCTCCATTTTATTCTCTCTCTCTGTCTGTCATCCCCCCCCCTCCCTTGTGATTATCTGTTTTGTTTAAAGGGCGTGTCTATGCAAGACGCGGGTCTCATGTTCAATACGCGGAACACACTCACGTTTTGATTGCACATCGCGAGTTAAGCAAAACCAAAGTGCAAGATGACACAAGCCGTAAAGACGAGGCCCCGATGTCTCCTGATAATATTCACACAATCCAAGGACGTAAACCCAGTCTTTGCTTTTCACTTACCTCTCTTGAATCTCCAAAAGGTATTTGAAGGCGAGGGATCGTGTGATCAATTTGAATGTCTGCGCAGAGCGCGTGCGCCGTGTTCATGCGCAGAGAATGTGCACGTGCAGACGACGCCTGACCCTTTGGGGCTTTCAAGCCAGGCTCGGTCATCACAAAACGTAGAGCCTCACGTGAATGATGGATCAGAGTAAAGTGACTTTCTGCACAAGTTCAGCGTTCCTGATGATAACAAAGTATGTCTTACCCGAACGTTGCGGGACCATTTGACCCCCGAATTTGCAGGACATTTTGAGTGGTTGTTGATGTTTCTTGTCTCAATACCATTTCAGAATCGATCCTTTTCTCTGATTTGTTCACGAACTCATTAAAAACTATTCACATGTAGGGCGTATATCACATTAAAATGCTGACGGTTCCTTAAAACTCAGATTATTTTACAGTTGCTAATTCAAATCTTGTTTCACATCTTAAGCTCTTCCAGGGCTACGTCGTGGAATAAAATGTTGAGTGTTTCTGGGATATAGCTCAGTTGGTAGCGCGCTGGATTTGTATTCAGTTGGCCGCTGTCAGCGTGAGTTCGATCCCAGGTTCGGCGGAAATTTATTTCACAGAGTCAACTTTGTGTGCAGACTCTCTTCGGTGTCCGAACCTCCCCCCGTGTACACTACATTGGGTGTGCACGTTAAAGATCCCACGATTGACAAAAGGGTCTTTCCTGGCAAAATTGCTTAGGCACAGTTAATAATTGTCTACCTATACCCGTGTGACTTGGAATAATAGGCCGTGAAAGGTAAATATGCGCCGAAATGGCTGCAATCTACTGGCCGTATAAAATTTCATCTCACACGGCATTACTGCAAAGCGCCTAGAACTGTACCCACGGAATATGCGCGATATAAGACTCATTGATTGAGTGTTTCTGCAATGTAGTGTTTGTCATACATTTTCTGCACATCGATACACTTGTTTGATTATACTTCAAGGTTCATTTCATCAAATACAGTCAGGGGCTTCTGCACCCTCACAAGACATGTGAGTATCAGTCCAGTACGTAGTTTCCATGTATTCATTTTTACTGAATCACTTTAAAGCTTTTCACACCGGTGCAATCAATTTATATGTAATTATGTTTATGACTCCCTAGCTCTCTATAAGTCTGCATGCACGTATTTACATCTGTACAATCTTCTGCTTTGAAAAAGTGAAGAGGATAAAATAAAGTCAAAGTTACAGAGATATTTTTTTTTTTTTTTATATTTTTAGTGAGTATTTCTACGCACATACCCTCCCAGAGGGGAGGCTCATGGCGTTTACAATATGCCGTGTGAGATGGAATTTTTTACACAATATATCACGCATTCACATCGGCCAGTAAATCTCAAGCGTGTTAGGCGAGTATATACTTTTCACGGCCTATTATTCCAAGTCACACGGGTATTTGGTGGACATTTTTTTTTTATATTATGTCTATACAATTTTGCCAGGAAAGACCCTTTTGTCAATCGTGGGATCTTTAACGTGCACACCCCAATGTAGTGTACACGGGACCTCGGTTTTTCGTCTCATCCGAAAGACTAGCACTTGAACCCACCACCTAGGTTAGGAATGGGGGGAGAAAATAGCGGCCCGACCCAGGGTCGAACACGCAACCTCTCGATTCCGAGCGCAAGTGCGTTACCACTCGGCCACCCAGACACAAAGAAGGCAATTCCCCTCTCCCAACTCGATGAAAAAGAAGCAACAAAACACACACACACACACACACACACACACACACACACAGGAAAGCCAGCGGTACGTGACTGAGAGCAGCTCTGCATGCAGCCTGCAGACGACATGAAGAGGCGTTACAGGGACGCGACTTCCATACGTCTGGTGATGTCAGCCGCCCTGCACTGGTCCTGCACCACGCCAGACCTGTCACACACTGCCTCGGGTGTCTGGAATATCAATGAGTTTCTTCCATAATGCCATGTGTTGGTGGTGTCCCACTCAGGTCACTTGAACACCTCCTTAAACATTCTTAACTCCCGAAACGAGTGAAGACCAGTTGGCAGTCCGCTTCTAATGTAATGAAATAAAGGAATAAATGCAAAGAATGGGAAACATCAGAAACATCAGAAACATCAGAAACATCAGAAACATCAGAAACATCAGAAACATCAGAAACATCAGAAACATCAGAAACATCAGAAACATCAGAAACATCAGAAACATCAGAAACATCAGAAACAAACCAAGAAAAGTACAAGTAAAACAAATTAAAGCAGTGTAGTGATCTTATGACAAAATAAAAACATAAAAACAACACCCCTCCCCACCCCCCACCCCCACCGCTCACACACACACACACACACACACACACACACACACACACACGCACACTCACCTACAGACAGGAGTACGGAGAGAAAAAGAAGAATTGGCGTTGTGTAAACTTAGATCACGATAACAGAAAGAAGTAGAAGACGCTGATTCCATTGAACGAGCTTTGCCCCTGTGGGCTGGAGGTGGCGGGGGTGAAGTTCTCATAGATTCTGCATCAAGTTATGGCCGGTCAGCGACCTTTCCATTCCATTTGTGTTTTTGCTGAGAACCCGGCCTGAGGTGAAAGACCCATTCTTCACCGTCCATCTGGCCGACAATCGGACACAACGCTAACTCGTTTCCGCCAAACACATTATTTTTGTGAAAGAAGAGATTATAGACAATTTACTTTCTTACCCAGCATCCGACTGATTGATGGTCATGTACGTGTTTCAATCTGGATGGAAACATAAGGCAAGTGCGGCCTGGATCAACGTGCTTTCCGTCGGTTTCTTTCTTTTCTTTATTCGGTGTTTAACGTCGTTTTCAACCACGAAGGTTATATCGCGACGGGGAAAGGGGAGAGATGGGATAGAGCCACATACAGCATGACTTCCCTTCTTTGTCTCTGTATTAATCTAGGGAGAAAATATCCAGCGATATTTCTCCGTAGGCCTAAAGTTCGGCCATGACCTAGGCAAAATAACTTGCGCAGCCGCAGAAACAAGAAAATGGAAATCTTATGAAGCCGTCATCAACACGAACACAATGAATGCAGAAGCAAACTCGGTACCTACACCAGGGGCGGATCAGTTGCTTTGTAAGGGGGGGTGCACTTTGAATCGAAAGAAAATTTGCTAGGGGGGTACGGGGGCATGCCCCCCCGGAAAAATGTTTGGCCCAAAGAAGCAAAATGGTGCCATCTGGTGCCATTTGAACTTAGAAATGGTCATAGAATCAGCTTTCCAAATTTTTTTTTATTTTTTTTTTTGCTGGAGGGGGGGTGCACCTGCACCCTGTGCACCCCCCCCCCTCCCTCGTCCGCCCCTGTACACGACCGGGACACAAGACTGATTATTTCACAGCTGCAAAGGGTAAGCTTACTCACGCCAGGTCTTCACTGACAAGCTAGGAACAGACGGAAAATTCCAAACAAAAGTAAGTGACGTCAAAGTCTCTTTCGCTTTGCGTGTAACTTTGTCATGACGTCTTTTTGTGACGACAGTATACGCGACAATTTGTTCGCTTCCGGTGTCATTTTATACTGAAAAGCAACTCAAAAGAAGGAGCTAAGCATGTGTCTTGAAACAGCTGAAACACTCTGTTGGATTGCCGTTTCAATGTTAGCCAAAAAGTTAAAGAAAAAAACAAGGTTCAGTTGCGAACTGACAGCGGATTGAGCATTTATTCCTGTTGATGAAGGTACGATTGAAGCTTTATTCTCTCCGTCAACCAACAAGACTAGATTTGTAGCAGACGAAAAACAAAGTGTGCGTTTTTCCTGTCTTGTGAAGGCGATTATGTCGTTATAAGTTATCTGTACGTTGTAATGACATTTCAAAACAAAATTTAGCTTTGATGCGTCACGGGATAATAAGCTTATACGTTTTCATCCATGGAATTGTTTTTTTCGTCTCGGCAGGGTGAATGAATTCATGATGTATTTTCTGGAACTGGACAAAACTGGCCTTGCCAAGACTGAAACAAAATATAGTTCTACAACTTCTAGGCTTGGGTTGATTGCCCATGGTGAATTTCCAAATGATTTGTTTCCACATCCCATGACAAATTCTCTTTACTTTGGTCATGCCATATATACGTTACAGCTCCGTCCATCCATGGTATCGCGTGATATTTTGTCTCGACGGGGTGAAAGAATATAATGACGTCACTCTCGGCAGAGCCTCGAGTGACGTCATCATATTCATTGACCCAGTCTCGACAAAATATCAGGCGATACCATGGATGGACGGAGCTGTAACTTATACTTGTCCCCGAGTACGCTAGTACATGGGCTCAGCAGACTTTAATTGTGTGTCTGTGTGTCTGTCTGTCTGTCTGTCTGTCTGTCTTTCTCCACTTAACAGCTTATTGCTGGGAAACTACTGGGCGCAGTTCGTTCAAAAGTTGATACACTAACTTGATAATAGGTCCGATTGATCGTATTAAAACTTCATAATGTTACCTGGGACCTAAATGCGAAATAAACCACAAAAAACCGACTTGGCGGTGGGAGGAATTCGCGGAGCCACAGCCAGCCAGGCAGTCTGATAGAACAGCCGAACTCGTCACACATTGACGAGAAATATAGCGTCATAAAAAGATTACGTCACGGTCAAAAGTCTTTGACGTCTTTTTCTCTCGCGCGGTGTGTGTTGTGTGTGTTCATTTTGTGCACATGTGTTTGTGCTACTGTTTGTGTGTGTGTGTGTTTGTGTTTGTGTGTGTGTGTGTGTGTGTGAGTGTGTGTGTGTGTGTGTGTGTGTGTGTGTGTGTGCGCGTGCATGAGTCTGTACTCGTGTGTGTGTGTGTGTGTGTGTGTGTGTGTGTGTGTGTGTGTGTGTGTGTGGGTAAGAAAGAGAGAGAGAGAGTGGGAGTGAGGGAGAGAGAGAGTGTGTGTGTGTGTGTGTGTGTGTGTGTGTGTGTGTGTGTGTGTGTGTGTGTGTGTGTGTGTGTGTGCGTGAGTAAGAAAGAGAGAGAGAGAGGAAGAGAGAGAGGGAGTGAGGGAGAGAGAGAGAGTGTGTGTGTGTGCATTTTCACTGTGATCAAATAAAAGAGAAAGGCCAGTCACCACGCACATCCTCGGCTCGCATGCAATGTATTTATATAGCAAAGGGAATGCCTGTAATTCACACAGATCAATCACTTGGTCTTAAACGTGCACAAGACAAAAACGTTCATACTGGGGGAGCGAGCCAGTCTGAAGAGTACTCGGGTCCAGCGCGAGCGTTTTTTATTAATTGTTTCTTGTTCACAAAAGCACTAATCAAAAAATTGCTCCAGGGGCTTGCAACGTAGTACAATATATTACCTTACTGGGAGAATGCAAGTTTCCAGTACAAAGGACTTAACATTTCTTACATACTGCTTGACTAAAATCTTTACAAACATTGACTATATTCTATACAAGAAACACTTAACAAGGGTAAAAGGAGAAACAGAATCCGTTAGTCGCCTCTTACGACATGCTGGGGAGCATCGGGTAAATTCTTCCCCCTAACCCGCGGGGGGTTGCTTTCCGTCGGTGAAAAAGTGAGGTGTTACTAATACGAATAACCACTTTGCTGGGTCCAGTGACGTTCTATTGGCGAGTAATTGGTTTGAACTAAGGTGCTGGGTCCAGTGACGTTCTATTGGCGAGTAATTGGTTTGAACTAAGGTGCTGGGTCCAGTGACGTTCTATTGGCGAGTAATTGGTTTGAACTAAGGTGCTGGGTCCAGTGACGTTCTATTGGCGAGTAATTGGTTTGAACTAAGGTGCTGGGTCCAGTGACGTTCTATTGGCGAGTAATTGGTTTGAACTAAGGTGCTGGGTAAACGTGAACTGCTGTTGAGTGTTGTATGGTTTATGTATGTTAAGTTTTGTATGGTTTATGTATGTTAAGTTTTGTATGGTTTATGTATGTTAAGTTTTGTATGGTTTATGTATGTTAAATTGTGTATGGTTTATGTATGTTAAGTTTTGTATGGTTTATGTATGTTCAGCAGCGATATATTACTGTCCTGTACGTCCGCGGTTATTCTCCACATGGGAGCCCTTTACATCCTGACACTGAGATGCTTTTTCCCCCAAAAGGAGTACGGCTGTCGATATGCCCTTATGATCCTAACACTGAGATGCTTCATTTTCCCCCAAAAGGAGTACGGCTGTCTATATGCCCTTGTGATCCTGACACTGAGATGTTTCATTTTCCCCAAACAGGAATACGGCTGTCTATATGGCCTTATGATCCTGACACTGAGATGCCTCATTTCCCCCAAAAGGAGTACGGCTGTCTATATGCCCTTGTGATCCTGACACTGAGATGTTTCATTTTCCCCAAACAGGAATACGGCTGTCTATATGGCCTTATGATCCTGACACTGAGATGCTCCATTTTCCCACAACAGAAGTACGGCTGTCTTATATGCCATTGTGATCCTGACACTGAGATGCCTCATTTCCCCCCAAGACGAGTACGGCTGTCGATATGCCATTGTGATCCTGACACTGAGATGCCTCATTTTCCCCTAACAGGAGTACGGCTGTCGATATGCCATTGTGATCCTGACACTGAGATGCCTCATTTTCCCCTAACAGGAGTACGGCTGTCGATATACCTTTGATATCCTGACACTGAGATGCTTCATTTTCCCCCAACAGGAGTACGGCTGTCTATATACCATTGATATCCTGACACTGAGATGCTTCATTTTCCCCCAACAGGAGTACGGCTGTCTATATACCATTGATATCCTGACACTGAGATGCTTCATTTTCCCCCAACATGAGTACGGCTGTCTATATACCATTGATATCCTGACACTGAGATGCTTCATTTTCCCCCAACAGGAGTACGGCTGTCTATATACCATTGATATCCTGACACTGAGATGCTTCATTTTCCCCCAACATGAGTACGGCTGTCGATATGCTATTGTGATCCTGACACTGAGATGCCTCTTTTCTCCCAACATGAGTACGGCTGTCTATATACCATTGATATCCTGACACTGAGATGCTTCATTTTCCCCCAACAGGAGTACGGCTGTCTATATACCATTGATATCCTGACACTGAGATGCTTCATTTTCCCCCAACAGGAGTACGGCTGTCTATATACCATTGATATCCTGACACTGAGATGCTTCATTTTCCCCCAACAGGAGTACGGCTGTCTATATGCCATTGAAATCCTGACACTGAGATGCTTCATTTTCCCCCAACAGGAGTACGGCTGTCTATATGCCATTGTGATCCTGACACTGAGATGCCTCATTTTCCCCCAACAGGAGTACGGCTGTCTATATGCCATTGTGATCCTGACACTGAGATGCCTCATTTTCCCCCAACAGGAGTACGGCTGTCGATATGCCATTGTGATCCTGACACTGAGATGCCTCATTTTTCCCTAACAGGAGTACGGCTGTCGATATGCCATTGTGATAGAAACCGGTCTGTGCATGTCCTCTTCCCATTTTGGATGACGGCGTCACCTTCTGTGTACAAAGTGGCATCGCGAGGGTTTAGCTGGTTAACGCTCATCAACTTCAACAACAACGAAATGTAGGTGGATGTCGGACAACTGGTGGGGAAGGTTGACGTCACAGCACCACTGGTCCAATCTACAATGGCGTTACAGGAGCAGACTTGTGTCAGTGGAAACACACTTTTAAGACCTACACAGATCTGAGACAATCGGGTCTTAAAACGGAGGGAATCTTTTAATTTGGGGTTACTTAACTGAGGTTATGAGCAAAAAGTCTGAGAAAACAAAGTCTTAAAAGGAGGGAGTCTTAAATTGGGGAAGGAGGGTGTCACGGTTTCAGTGACACGAGTGGGAAAGGAACTCTTTGTGGGGCGCCTTTCCCAAATTGCAATGCAATGTGCCTGTGCTGGTTGCCGCATTGCGGAAAAAGCTTTTGCTGAATATCACGAAATGCACGTGGAAATTGCCGGTGTAACACGAAATTTTTACTCCAAGAAAAAATTACTCCGGAGTAAATATTTCGTACGAAATTCTTACTCCGAGAACACTTTTCGTACGAGAAAAGAACCCCCCAAGGCACGAAAAAATTACTCCCTCCACAAAATTTTTACTCCCCATTTTTTTTACTTCCAGTAAAAATCTCGTACGCAAAAATGGGATGCGGGCGAAGGGATAATGCCAATAAGTGATCTCGCGCACACGAATGTCGCGCTACCCTCCCTCCACCCCTTCCACCACCAAGACTAACAGGGGACAAGGGAGTAAACATTTCGTACACCTGGCATGGGAAGTTAGATTGCTTGTGTTTGGGTGAAGTAATTTATCCCAGCGAAGCTGGAGGTATCCCACATACTGTAATCGACTTGAGAAATGTTCACACCGATAATACATGATAAAGAAGGATTCTTTGTGCCCGGCTACGTGCTACAGTTGGAGATGGAAGTTCACCAAAAATTGGGACCATACTAACAAAAATACGGTGGGTGCAATAGTCGCCCCCATTTTTTCAGCAAACGCCACCCAAGGCCGCTTTGGACGGGTAGAAATTCTGTACCTTCCAAGTCTATTTGTGTGTGGTTGTTCAAGACTATGGATAAAGCTCGCGTGAGAAGATTACGTCACGGTCAAAAGTCTTTGACGTCAATTATTGCATCATGACGTCATGCCTCCCTGTAGTCTTTCTCTCTCGCGCAGTGTGTGTGTTTGTGTTCATTTTGAGCACATGTGTTAGTGTTACTGTGTGTGTGTGTGTGTGTGTGTGTGAGTGTGTATTTGTGTGTGTGTGTATGTGTGTGTGTGTGTGTGTGTGCGTGCGCACGCGTGCATGAGTCTGTACTCGTATGTGTGTGGTGTATGTGTGTGTGTGTGTGTGTGTGCGCGCACGCGTGCATGAGTCTGTACTCGTGTGTGTGTGTGTGTGTGTGTGGGCATAACTGTATGTGTGTGCGTGTATGTGTGTTTGTTTGTAAAGGTGTGTATGTCCGTCTGTCCATATGTGCGTATGGGTGTGTGTTTTGTGTGTATGAAGTTTTTGTGAGAGAGTGAGTGAGTGCGTGTGAGTGAGTGTGTGTATGTGTGTGTGTGTGACTTGGGGTGTGTGTGTGTGTGTGTGTGTGTGTGTGTGTGTGTGTGTGTGTGTGTGTGTGTGTGTGTGTGTGTGTGTGTGTTTGAGAGAGAGAGAGAGAGAGTGTGTGTGTGTGTGTGTGTGTGAATGTGTTTGTGTGTATGTTTGTGTGTGTCTGAGTTTGTGTGTATGTTTGTGTGTGTATGAGTGTGTATATGGTGTTTGTTTGTAAAGGTGTGTGTGTTCGACTGTCTATGTGCGTATTTGTTTGTTTGTTTGCTTAACGCCCAGCCGACCACGAAGGGCCATATCAGGGCGGTGCTGCTTTGACATATAACGTGCGCCACACACAAGACAGAAGTCGCAGCACAGGCTTCATGTCTCACCCAGTCACAGTATTCTGACACCGGACCAACCAGTCCCAGCACTAACCCCATAATGCCAGACGCCAGGCGGAGCAGCCACTAGATTGCCAATTTTAAAGTCTTAGGTATGACCCGGCCGGGGTTCGAACCCACGACCTCCCGATCACGGGGCGGACGCCTTACCACTAGGCCAACCGTGCCGGTCTATGTGCGTATGAGTGTGTGTTTTGTGTGTATGAGATTTGTGTGAGTCAATGTGTGTGTGTGTGTGTGTGTGTGTGTGTGTGTGTGTGTGTGTGTGTTTTTGCGTGCGTATGTACAGTGTGTGTGTGTGTGTGTGTGTGTGTGTCTGTTTGTATAAGAGAGAAAGAGAGAGAGTGGGTGGGTGTGTGTATGTGCGTGTGCGTATGTGTGTGTGTATGTGTGTTTGTTTGCAAAGGTGTTTATGTCCGTCTGTCTATATGTGCGTATGGGGGTGTGTTTTGTGTGTATGAAGTGTGTGTGAGAGAGTGAGTGAGTGCGTGTGAGTGAGTGTGTATGTGTGTACGTGTGTAACTGGGGGGGGGGGGTGTGCGTGTGCGTGTGTGTGTGTGTGTGTGTGTTTGTGTGGGTGTGTGTGTGTGTGTGTGTGTGTGTTTGAGAGAGAGAAAGAGAGAGTAAGAGAGAAGTTTGTCTTTCGCTGGGGTATGCAGTGCCTTGGCGTTGCACATTGGGAGTAACATTTTTGTACGAAATGTTTACTCGGAACTCACCTGTCTTGGGGAGTAATTTTCTCGTGCAATGGGGGAGTGCTTTTTTCGTAAAGGGAGTAACTTTTTCGTACGAAATGTTTACTCCGGAGTAAAAATCTCGTGGGAGTAACTTTCTCGTGTTACACCGGCGTGAAATCCGTGCGGGAAAATGGGGTGATTTTTCGCTCACTGTTAAATCACGTGTTTCGAGCATGCTATACCTGTGTATGGTAGGCGACCAGTGATTGGTCAGGGAGATCACCTGTTCTAGGACAGGCGATTGCTGATTGGTCAGGGAGATCACATGGTCTTTCTTTCCCGTCTTTCTTTCTTTCTTTTTCTACACTTGCTTTACAGACGACA
This sequence comes from Littorina saxatilis, assembly GCF_037325665.1. Taxonomy (NCBI): domain Eukaryota; kingdom Metazoa; phylum Mollusca; class Gastropoda; order Littorinimorpha; family Littorinidae; genus Littorina; species Littorina saxatilis. Next base: position 6,398,425 of record NC_090246.1, on the reverse strand, counting down.
GGTCTGGGTTTCTGTTGACTAAGATTTGGAGGATTCCAACGCGTTGAAAGACTGGTTTAGGTCGACCAACGGGCTTCTGGCGTCATCTCAGCACGCAGAAGGCTTAGGACGGAGGGATTTGGCTACATATTTTCGCTGACGAACGGGAGCCAAATATTCAAGCGGTTTGCTTGGGAGAGCTACGTTTTACAAACTGTTGAGGTAATTAGCCGTTACTTTACGCTGGTGACCGGTCAATGTCTGTGAAATGTAAACTCTGTTTTGTTTCTCCATGATAGCGTATAACTTGCTCATTATAACGCTAAATTGTAATCTGTATATGGTTTTTGCAGATATGGAGAGGAGGAGAAAATGTCTTGAGTTGTTATTAAAAGTCTATTATTGCAGGTACCACGTGCTCGCTGAAGGGGGAAGTTAGATATATACATGTAAAGGTGGAAAAAGGGGGGATTGTTGGCATGGTCACTGCACCAATTGCTCTGTTTCAGCTTGCTGGAGACTTGCTGGAGGTTTGCTACCCGGTTGCTACCCAGTTGCTACACGGTTGCTGGAGACGTGCTACACTTTGGCTACACGTTTGCTGGAGACGGGCTACACTTTGGCTAGACTCTTGCTGGACGGGGGTTGCTGTTATTTGCTGTACGGTTGCTGTTCTACGGCTGTTGCTGGTGTTGCTGCGACTTTCACCTGTATGCACCACTGCGCCACTGCGTTTCATCGAATGGACCCTGGCTACCCTGAGAGTTGAGTGCACCCATGCGTAAACGCCCCCCCCCCCCCCACACCTTGTCATCTTTCTAACCCTTTTTGAAGAACTTTGAGTTGTGACAACGTGGAGTGTTAACGCCTGTACAGGCTAAGACTTTTTACAGAGCAGCTAAGTGTTTTCTAACTTTGCACGGTTCAGCGTGTTCTTATTATTTCATAAACTTTAACTGGCTTTTGTCAGTTGTCTTTGTTTTGTTTGACGACTTGGTCTTCACGAGAAAAGGGAGGTGGAGAGGTAGTGTATATAAACAGACGTCTAGAGCTTATCCTTTTGTTGTTTCTAACTTTTTTGTGTGACTGCGAGAGTGGATCGTGGTGTGGTTAGTCAGTTAGCAGTAATTGACCGTTTTAGGTCAATCATTTGACTATAAAACGTGACAGAGGGTGGGTCTTAAAAGGGGGGTTCCACTGATGTGTCAAATAGACAATAGTAGACATAGTATTCGGGTACAAGTGAGATGTTGAGCATCAGGTGCCAACGTCAAGCACAAGGGATTGTTCATACCTCAGATAGCAATAACAACATGAGGCCAATCAGCTTGCTGGAATATCAAATCACATCAGTGGAGATACACTTACCTTGCAAGCGGTCTTCCGAAAAAGCCCCATAAGGAATTTTCCAACCCCTTCAAATAGCTCCAGAAAAACGTTTACTATTTTGGTTTGAACAACAGTTTTGCACAAAAGGACATCTTTAGGATAGAAGAAGTAAGTGCTTGTAGCCTGATCGTTGACCTGAGATACCAGTTACACAATGAGATACCAGTTACACAATGAGATACCAGTTACACAATGAGATACCAGTTACACAATGAGATACCAGTTACACAATGAGATACCAGTTACACAATGAGATACCAGTTACACAATGAGATACCAGTTACACAATGAGATGCCAGTTACACAATGAGATACCAGTTACACAATGAGATACCAGTTACACAATGAGATGCCAGTTACACAATGAGATACCAGTTACACAATGAGATGCCAGTTACACAATGAGGTACCAGTTACACAATGAGGTACCAGTTACACAATGAGATCAATCAGAATGTGTGGTTACCAGCAGAGAAAACCCATCTAAGTCTAGAACCGTTTTGTGTTTCTCTATGTTCACCTAGTAGCATCCTGTAGAGACGCTAAGCAACAGTGCCGTAGCATTAGAGTGCAATATCTTGTACCTTATTTTTGACCACCTGTGCAGACGCTAAGCAACAGTGCCGTAGCATTAGAGTGCAATATCTTGTACCTTATTTTTGACCACCTGTGCAGACGCTAAGCAACAGTGCCGTAGCATTAGAGTGCAATATCTTGTACCTTATTTTTGACCACCTGTGCAACACCTGATGGACCCATGATCTGAGCAGTTCACAGATAACGACAGAGCAAGCAGCGACGAATTGTGACCGTCTTACTCGCGTGAAAACTGAGAACTGTTCAGATAACGACAGAGCAAGTAGCGACGAATTGTGACCGTCTTACTCGAGTGAGAAATGAGAACTGTTCAGATAACGACAGAGCAAGTAGCGACGAATTGTGACCGTCTTACTCGAGTGAGAAATGAGAACTGTTCAGATAACGACAGAGCAAGTAGCGACGAATTGTGACCGTCTTACTCGAGTGAGAAATGAGAACTGTTCAGACGCAAGTACGTTGTCTCCCCTGTCCCTGCAGACACCTATGAAATAAGCTGTTAAATGCCAATCACACACATAGGAAGTAACTGTTAAATGCCTATCACACACCTATGAAGTAAGCTGGTAAATGCCAATCACACACCTATGAAGTAACTGTTAAATGCCTATCAGTTATCTCAGCACAGTGAAACGTGGCCAAAACAACTTTAACAGGTTCGAACAAGTATTGCATGTCGTTCTTTAGTCTTCTCATTCCGCTCATATCGTTCTTGAATACGCCTTTAAAGATTGGTATGAACTATGCATGGTACCTCTTTAATACGCTTTTAAAGATTGGTATGAACTATGCATCGTACCTCTTTAATACGCCTTTAAAGATTGGTATGAACTATGCATCGTACCTCTTTAATACGCCTTTAAAGATTGGTATGAACTATGCATCGTACCTCTTTAATACGCCTTTAAAGATTGGTATGAACTATGCATCGTACCTCTTTAATACGCCTTTAAAGATTGGTATGAACTATGCATCGTACCTCTTTAATACGCCTTTAAAGATTGGTATGAACTATGCATCGTGCCTCTTTAATACGCCTTTTAAGATTGGTACGAACTATGCATCGTACCTTTTAAAGAAGCTTGTGTGGAAAACCTCAGCAGCATGAGAAGTTTGGAGAAGACTATAAACACTTAAGACTTAACGAATAATATGAAATATTCATAGAATGCTTTTGATCTGCTCATCTGGTTTTCTCCTCCGAGCGCTTGAAACACCTAACGCCAGCTTCCAAGTAATTATGAGATTAGCTTTCATGATTTGTTTTCCTTGGATGCCAACCCAAGTCAGGAATGCTTTCTCAAAGGTGCAAAATCAAATAAAATCAAAACAATTCTTGCACCAAAATAATGTTTCAATTTATACATGGACATAATCTTTGTTTGGTCAAATTGAGTCGCAAACTGCTGGACACGGGAACTAAGAATGGTACAGACACTGCTGCCGATTGACTGTGTTAGTGTCCACGTGACTCATGAGGAAGACCATGATTCTATCGTTCGCTCCCCCCCCCCCCCCCCCCCTACTCCCGTCCCATCCGCTCATGAGTCTGATCCTGCGATGTCCGAAAGATCAAAGGGCGTGACTTTGAAGGATCTGTGTTTGAGTTCCTGTCCGACTGACCACGTGAATCCACTGGAGGCTGACCCTTCGCTCTCCCTCTCTCTGTCTCTTCCCCCCTCTCTCTCGCTCTCTCTCTCTCTCTCTCTCTCTGTCTTTCTCTCTCACCATCTCTCTCTCTCTCCCTCTCTCTCGCTATCTTTCTTTCTCACCTTCACTCTTTCTCGCCCTTACTCTCTCTCTCTCTCTTTTTCTGTGTGTCTCTCAGTCTGTTTGTGTCTGCACACACACACACACATACACACCG